>NW_004949096.1:4136408-4138954 GCF_000317375.1 Microtus ochrogaster | reverse complement strand
AAGAATGGATGAAGAAAGTATGGAATATATACATATTAGAGTACTACTCAGCAGTAAAAAACAAGGACTTCTTGAATTTTGCATGCAAATGGATGGAAATGAAGGTAAAAGAAAGAAAAGAAAGTGTGTTTTTAGTTCCTAAGGAAGGACATTATAGTACAAAATGAGAAAAGTAAACTTTGAAATGTTAGAACATAATAGAGTAAGTTCTGTAGAGCTTAAAGTACTGTGGGACTTTCAAAGCATAATTGATTTTACAGCAGCAGTTTATGATAAGTGCTTCAAGAATTTTGTACTAAAGCATCAACATGAGATATTGAAACCAGTGTGGGTGCCATTTTGTAAACAGAGCCTACATGTTTATTTCCCAGATGTCCAGACCCAAATCATCACACAAAACTGTATTAATTGCAACAGTTGCAACACTGCTTGACCAATGGTTAAGCCCTATTCCTACCTAGCTCTTATATCTTAAATTAACCCAATTCTATTAATGTGTGTATTCCCATGAGGCTGTGACTTCCCCGAAATGTTCTGGGCATTTTTCCCTTTCAGCAACTACATGGCATCTCCTTGACTCTGCATACTCTCTCTATATCTCTGTCTGGATTTCCTGCTTGGCTTTACTCTGCTATGTCATTTTTCCAAAACATCATTATTCATCAACCAATAAAGCAATACATATGCAGAAGGACATCCCACATCAAGATATAGTCAATAATTACTCTCAGGTATATTTTTTTTTACAATGTGTTTGGGAGTCTTCATCCTTTGCTAATAATTATTTATTCTTTTTTACATATACTCATTGCTTTGTCTGCCAAACTTTTTCCTTCCATATGGTATCCAGAGAATGACTAGTCAACCCCCTTTCAAGTTCTCCAATATAAGCACATAATCACGTTATAAAGAATACTAATGCTTACAGAATAGGTTATCATCTAGAAGTAAATATGAAATAATAAATTGAATGAGTCATTTCTTCCTAGAACTGAGATTCTTGCTATTTTTCAAAACAAAGTATTCTTTGAAAAATCTAATTAAAACTGTAGTCTCTTTAAAGAAAATAATTACATGTACACTGATATATATACACATATATATATAACATCATGGGTTTAAGGTCTATCATATGCCTATTGATGCATACACTGCAGTAATGTCACTGTCATTAAGTCACTTTTCCCAGATATGGTGCTATAATATGTCAAAAGATAAGGCTAAGCAATGTTCTCTGGTTCCTTTCTAATCAAGTGTTTCAAGGTCCTTACAGTCTCAAGTGAAGGGATCTTAGTTTTGATATCAGTCTGTATAGCCAATATTCCAATAAAATTGCCCTTGGAATCTAGAGTGGCTTTGAACATACACACACACACACACACACACACACACACACACACACACACCTGAGAATTGAATAGATTAATTTAGACTGGCACCATCTTAGTAAAAATATAGGAAATCAGAAATTTGAGCTACATTATAATTTAAAAGTTTTGAGAAGTTTTATTATGAAAATAAATTGATTTTAGTGTTATAGTTTATTTAAATTAATATATTTAAAATACTTGAACATGCAAAAATATTTGTGATATTTTTTCCTCAGATCCTATTTTTCTTTTATTTTGCCATATTAGTCATGTACAGTCTGGTATACAACTTCAAAGGTTGATCTTAATGAGTTTTGACATACATATGTATTTCTTCTACCATCATGAATGACATTCCAGAACCCCACATCTTCCCAATTCCCTTCTCAGTCAACAACTCCTAAGGATCAGTATAGTTATAACATCAGCACAAAGGCTCTAGGGTTAGATAACCAGGATTTTAATTGCAACTCTGTTAGTTGTGCAAATTTTGCAAACTACAGTATTTCTGTAATGGTTGATCTCTCTTGTCAATCTGACTTAATTTGGAATTATCTAGGAGACACATCTTGAGATGCATTTATGAGGAAGTTTTCACTGAGGCTTAAATGAGGAAAGAAGACCCACCCTGTATATGAGCAGTACTGTCCCAAAGGCTAGGCTCCTGTATTGACTATAACGGGAGCATGGGCTGGGCAGCAGCGTTCACCTCTTTCTGCTTCCTTGTCTTTTTGACACAGACACTATCATCCCATCCTTCTTAAACTATGAGCCCCCATAAATCCTTCTTCCCTTGTTTTCTGTTTTTCTGTTTAGTATTTTTTTTCACAGTAAAAAGAAAAGTAGCTAATACATTTTTTCACTTGTAAAACAAAGATAATGGGTTCTTTTTGTCTTAGTGTTTCTATTGCTGCAGTGAAGCACCATGACCAAGTTGAGGAAGCAAGGGTTTATTTGACTTCTACATCTTTGTTCATCATCAAATGGAATCAAGACAAGAATTCAAATGGAACAGGAACCTAGAGGAAAGAGCTGATGAAAAAGTCATGGAGAGGTGCTGCTTACTGGCTTGCTCTTCACGGTTTATTTAGTCTGCTTTCTTATAGAACCCAAGACAACCAGCCCAGGTATATAGTACCATACACAATGGGATGAACCATCCCCCATCAATCACTA
>NW_004949096.1:4134487-4135563 GCF_000317375.1 Microtus ochrogaster | reverse complement strand
TTGGGTTGGTGTCCCTGTTTCTCTTTTGGTAGCCTGAAGAGAACCTTCTTATACCAAAGAAACTATAACATAGGAGTGAAGGCTCCATGTCGGCACCAGCTCAACTTCTCCATGCTATTGGAGATCAAGGGGCTTCAAATTGGAAAAGAAGTCAAAATATCATTATTTGCAGATGATATGATAGTATGTACAAGTTGCCCTAAAATTTCCACGGTGGAACTCCTACAGCTGATAAACACTATCAGCAAAGTAAATGAATACAAAATTAACTCACAAAATTCAGTAGCCCTTCTATATATGGATGACATATGGACTGAGGAAGAAATCACCTTTTACAACAGCGTCAAATAATATAAAATATCTTGGGGGTAACTCTAACCAAATGGGGAATATTTGTATGATAAAAACTTCAAGTCTTTGAAGAAAGAGATTGAAAATTATGTTAGAATATGGAAAGATATCCCATGCTCATGGATCACTAGGATTAACACAGTAATCATTGCCATCCTACCAAAAACAATCCACAGATTCAATGCAATCCCCATCAAATTCCAACACAATCCTTTACAGACTTTGAAATGGCAACTTCATATGGAAAAACAAAAAACAAGGATAGTTCAAACAACCCTGTAAAATAAAAAAAAAAACTGTACAAGGTATCATCATCTATGATTGCAAATTGTACTACAGAGATATATTAATAAAAATTCTGTATGGTATTGGCACAAAACAGACACTTTGATTAGTTAATTTGAATGGAAGACCCAGACATAAATACACACACATATGAATAACTGATTTTTTTTATAAAGAAGTCAGATACACACTGGGGAAAAAAGGAAAGCATCTTCAACTAATGATGCTGGCCGAACTGGGTATCTGCATGTAAAAGAATACAAATAGATTCATACTCATCCCCTTGCACAAAACTCAAGTCCAAGTGGATCAAAGGCCTCATCATAAAACCATATATACTGAGCCTTATAGAATAGTAAGGGTGGAATATCTTTGAATGCATTGGCACAGGAAACAATGTATTGAGCAAAACACTGATAGCACAGCCACTAAAATCAAAA
>NW_004949096.1:4132357-4134046 GCF_000317375.1 Microtus ochrogaster | reverse complement strand
TATATATAGCAGGGCAGAAGTTAGGTAGGCAGGGAAAACAAAGCTGAATACTGGGAGGAAGAAGGGCAGAGGCATAAAGACACCATGGAGTCGTTGCCAGAGACAGATGTGCTGAAACTGCTGGTTGGCCACGACCTCGTGGTGATACACAGATTAATAGAAATGCATTAAAATTAATATGTAAGCATTATTCAATAAGAAGCTAGAGCTAATGGACCAAGCAGTGATTTAATTAATAGAGTTTCTGTGTGATTATTTCAGATCTAAGCTAACCAGGCAGGCAGGAAGAACAAGCAGCCCTCCACCAACACACTCCTGCATTGATGGTGGGAGTGCACACATGTACAGACATTGTGGAAGTCAATACAGCAAATCATCAGAATGTTGCAAATTGATCTACCTCAAGATCCAGTTATACTGTCTTGGGCATTTGCCCAAAGGACATTCTATTCTACAACAAGGACACTTGCTCAAACATGTTCATTATGGCTTTAACATAATAACCAGAAACTGGAAAAAAAGACCTTGATGTCCCTCAACAGAATAATGGATAAAGAAATTGTTGTATATTTACACAATAGAGTATGACACAACTGTTAGACATCATGAATAATAACAACATGAGTAATCACATCGTGAAAAAAGATAAAATTAGGAAAAAACTCATCCTAAATGTTGTAACCAAGACACAGAAGGATAAATGTGGTATGTATTCACTTATCAGTAGATACCAGTCATTAAGTAAATGATAACCAAACTGCAGTCCATAGACTCAGAGTTGTTAAGTAAAGAGGAAGGTTCTAGGTGAGGACACATGGATCTCCCTGGGGTAAGGGAATAGAAGAGACTTTACAGGCAGACTGAAAGCAGGTGGGGAGTGGAGCTGGGGGATCAGGTATGGAGGAAAATGGAATGGAAGGAGAGCAAGGGGGTACTGTGGAAACAGTGCACAGAGGCTTTCTCTAATGTGTGAACGTGATCCTAATGAGGACCCCTAGTAATGAGGGATATAGAGTCTCAACTTGCCATCTCTTGTCACCAGGCAAGGCTTCCATTTGCAGAACTGTGTGTTGCATTCAAATGAGTTGTTGGCCAAGGAGATCCCGTGAAATTCCACAAACAACCCAGGCTGTGCTAAGTTAAAGGGCTGCTCTCTGAAAACAGACGGTGCGGCCTCATTGCTGAGAACAATACCCACAGAGCATGCAATAAATATAAAATGAGATATTTCACATTTTTTACTGAAGTCTTAAAAATTGGCATATGATCTATTATTACGTCTTAGTTTAACATATCTTCACTTAAAACACACAGTTACTGTAGGTATATTCAGCTTTGTATAAAGATGAACATGTTTTTTAGATGTGTTTTTTGTCTTTATTTATTCATTAAGTATTGAAGATTGCATGCAAACCCTTATACATGCTAGGTAAGAGCCCTGCTACAGAATCACATACCCAGTTCTTTTATATTTTATTTTTCATTTTTCTGATGGTATTTTGCTGAATTAAATAGTCTGACCTTAAACTCACTCTGTAGTCCAGCAGGCCTTCAACTCCTGCCTTGGCCTTTGCATACGTATAGGCTTATATCATGAGACCCCAATAGCTGTGATCAAGTTTTCACTGACTATAAAATTCACTTCCCTACAATAATTCAAGGATGTCTTGAGACCCACTTTGGAGCACC
>NW_004949096.1:4123368-4131547 GCF_000317375.1 Microtus ochrogaster | reverse complement strand
AAACAAACAAACAAAAAAAAGAGCTAAAGGACATCCTTGCCTTAGAGCAGATAGTCAAAACAAAAATAGATTTTCACCCATATTCAGTATTAGGCAAGCTCATTTTAATGTCCTTGTTAAATATGAGCATGCCAGAACTGACTTTCAGAACAAAATTAAAAGACAAGTGTATATTGTGGCTATATCCAGCATCATAAGCAGGAATGTGACTCCAGGATGTAAGAAGTCAGGAATGACATTTAAAACAAAAAGAATTTAAAACAGGTGGGAGTGGGTATGTGTGTGTGCATATAAGTGTATTCTGTGAATGTGTGTGTCGTGTCTGTGTGTGTGTGTGTGCGTGTGTGTGTGCATGTGTACCTGTGCATCCAAGCACAGAGGTGAGAGGAGAGTACCAATTATTCTGCTCCATCACTAGACTTTATTACCTTGAGATAGGGTCTCATACTGAACATGGAACTCACCATTTTTGCCTAGACTGGCTGACTAGCAAGTCCCAACAGTCTTGTCATTTCTGTTCCATGCTTCCTACAGCACTTGAGTATCAGGAATGTTTTCATATATATCTGGTTTTTACAAGGGTCCTGGGGATTCAAACTCAGATCTCATGCTTGTACAAGTCGGATAGCCTACTGAATCATGTTTCCAGCCCTGTTTTGTTTCAATTCTTCATTTTTCATCAAGCACCAAATTCCCTTTCTCTATCCCTCTCCCATTTCTATCTGTTATATATATATAGTGTGTGTGTGTTTGTGTGCATGCATGTGTACTATTCAGATGTTGTAATGTATTTAATGAGACAATCTTAAAGAAGAAATGACAAGAGTATAGCTCATTTGGAGTAGCTAATGTCTATTTTAAAACATGTCTTCAGCATGATTGCTCAGCTAAGCTGACCCTTATATCCATTTCAATTTTCGAATATCAATTTTATTGTCCTGAATGAATAGATGGACCCATTTTTTCTGCAATGAGCTCTGCTCTGTTGTTTTAAGTGGCATATTTTGGAGCAGACACATCATCCTTTGAAGAAAGGGTATATTGTTAAGCTTTGTAAGAGCTGTACTGGGAAACTTGAATATTTTTTCACACAGATTTTTGTAAAACTCAATGTTAGATGTTAATAAGATTTTTAATAGTGACTACAATATCACAGTGTTCATGGCATTACTCATTGAAAAAATGCAATGACTCAATTTTATAGTTGTTTCTTATGCAATTTAGAGAACTGCTCAGGGACCTGATAAAAAAGAAGATTGCAAACCTTATAAAATGAGTCTAGAATGACCACTTTGCTTCTCTAATAGGGTTTAGAATAATTGTAATTCAGAATAGACTAAAGCAACCCCAAAATATATTCTGAATTTACAGTTTTTCTAAGATCAACAGGATCTCAACTTTTCCCAAACTTTGCAAAATTGAGAATACATATGTCCCCTCCTACCAACTTCTGTGTTCAATATTAACCCAGCATTTGAGAGACAGTTAATAGTTTCCCAAGTAGAAACAAAATGCATTTCACTATTTTACTAAAAGTATATCCAGTTATTAACCAGCTTCCCTTGCTCAGTATATAACAACTCGTGTTGCCTCATGACTCAAGTACCTTTGGAGATATTATTATTATGCAATAACCAATGTCCCAAAAAAATAAGGAAAAAACTGAACGAGAGGATGAAGCTGGTTCCAATCTGGATACTCTCTTGGATTACTTTACTGGCAAATGTGATCTCAGTTCAGTTGACAAATGCCTCTTTAAACTCAAATTGTTTTAGAAATAAAATGTTAAAACATGTTAAAAAATTTACTTTTGGTTATTACATCATGTAAGTCTTTTTATGAGTTTTAACAAATTTGTAAAATAAAAAAGAAAAGAAATAAAATGTTACCCAAAGGTAAGTAATAAATGGTGAGTTTAAACCTCTCCTCATCCCTCCTGGATTTTCTCACCTCTTTGCCAACTAAACCTTCATCGTCTAAAATCAGCTTGACATTCTTAAGATTCAACCTTGCTGCTTTCCTAAGACAGGAAGTGTTGTTGGCTATGTTGCTGCACTCTGAGGTCCATATATGTACCTGCAACAACCACCCCTACTATAGGTTACTCCTTCAAGATGTCCAAGTAAGGTACAAATACCACACAAGGTACATTTTTGGCAGTGGACTATTTTGTTGAATCTAGATCAAGGACTCACAAGGGCTTTGCTGATGTTCACATTCACCCCTCCGTACACAAGTCCTTCACTGAGAGTCAGGCTTACATCTCAAGATGATGACTCTCCACTTCTTCAAATTCATCCTTCCTATTTTCTTCCATGCAGGCATTTTTCTTAATAAACTCCTGTGTGTTTAATATTTGATATGTGATTCTTAGGAGACTTTGGATAATATGTTGCTGTATTTAGGGTTTCTATTCCTGAGTAGAGACATCACGACCACAGCCACTCTTATAAAGGAAACCTTTAATCACATGGCCTACAGTTTAGAGGATCGATGCATTGTCATCACTGTGGGACATGGTGGTGTGCCAGTAGCCATGGTGCTGGAGAAGCAGATGAGAGCTCTATCCTGTAGTTCTATATCTTTATCCAGAGACTACAGGAAGTAAACCGAAGCACTGGGCATGGCTTGAGGATATATGATACCTGAAAGCCTACCCCCATAGTGGCACACTTCCTCCAACAAGGTCACACACACACCTATTGAAACAAAGCCACATGTCCTAATAATGCCACTTCCTATGAACTTATGGGAGCCAATTACATTCATACCACTGCATTCCATTCCCTAGGCCCCATAAGCTTGTAACATTATTACAATGCAAGCTGCAGTTAGTCCATCTTCAAAAGTCCCTGTAGTCTATGAGTCTTAACAATGTTTAAAATCTAGAGTGCAAAATCTCTTAACTGTAATTCCCTATAAAGTCAAAATCAAAAAATAGATCACATACTTCCAACATATAATGGCACAGGATACACATTACTGTTCCAAAACATAGAGAAGGGAGCATGGTGAAGAAACACTGGACCAAAGCAAGACTGAAAACCAGCTGGACAAACTGTAAACTCTGCTTCTCCATATCTTATATCAAAATGCTCTTCAGATGTCCAACTACTTTGAGTTTTGTTGATGGTAACATACTGCTTTCTCTTGAGACACTGCCACTCCCTGTTAGTTAGCAGCTTTCCTTGGCAAGTATCTCATTGCTCTGGCATCTCCAACATGTTTGGGTTTCCAAGGCAATCCAGGTTTCAACTTTGCAACCTCACACCTCCATTCAGGCACACCCTTTACACATGCCTGACCTCAGTGGATTTTGTTAGTCACAGAAGCAAATTCCATAGCCCCCATTTCTGTCCTTATCTCCAAAAAATCACATGACCAAAGCTTCCAAGTTCTTCTGCTTGCTGGGTCTGGAACATGTCTCCCTTGTTCAATTACGTCTTTACCAACTTTTTTGTTTTTCATGGTTTCCATCACGGGCTAAGTTTGGCTGTCCTAAAAATGCATCTGTAGACCAGTGTGGCCGCAAATTAAGAGATCTACTACCCTCTGCCTCTGGAGTGCTGGGATAAAGGACATGCACCACTGTAGCCAACTCTAAGCTTTTCTTTAATTCCTTTCACAATTTGGAAACTTAGCTGGATGTGATCTTGCCCTGAGGTGACCACTCCCTTTAATCCATTTTTTAAATTCGTTTATCCCTTTGAACACAGGATTTAGTTACATTCAACTTCCCGGTGCTCCTTTCTCCCCTCAAATTGTACATTTTGTGTTTTTTTTTCTCAGCTTGTTCCTTTCATTATAATTTTTTATTGACTTTTATTGAGCTCTACATTTTTTCTCTACATTATGAATTTTTATGAGCATGAACACCAGTAACCAAATGACAGAGTCTATACTAGGCTGTTTTGAGATTTTTCTTTGCCAATTGTATTAATCCAACTTTCTTCATTTAACCTCAGGCAGACTCCTTTTCAGACAAGGACCAAAAGAAACTACAGCCTTCCCCAATGTATCACAAGAACAATCCCTAGGCAACATACTCAAATTCTTCTTCTCTGCAACTTCTTGAGTCAGACCACCACACTTCAAGTCTTCCTTGTTCCCAATAGGATGATCCATTAAGCAGTACTTAAAGCATTCAACTGTTTTTCTAATGCACAGTCACAAGGCCTATATTCCTTCAAACAAAAGTATGATCTGTCCAATCACAGAAATATCCCAGTTCCTGGTACCAACTCTGTTATAATTAGGGTTTCTTTCATTGCGAAGAGATACCATGACCACAGCAACTCTTATAAAGAAAAACACTTAGTTGGGTGATTTATAGTTCAGAGGTTCAATCCGTTACATTATGGTGGGACATGGCAATGTGAAGTTAGACATGGTGCTGGATAAATAACACAACTCTATCCAGAGGCTACAGGAAGTGAACTGGTACACTGTGTGTGGTTTGAGCATATATGGACCTCAAAAGCAATCCTCATAGTGGCATACTTCCTCCAACAAGGCCACACCTATTGTGACAAAGCTACGTGTCCTAATAGTATTTCTCCCTATGAACTTATGGTGTAAATTTCTTTCAAAATAACATATGTCAACTCTCAATGTCTTTTCCAATGCAAACTCTACAATCACAACATAGTAAAGAAGACAAAATGAAAATGGCTCTTCATAATTTGGCCACACAGCTTCTCTTTGACTGCACTGTCATTTCTTTTGGTAATAGGTATACGCAAGATGCTTCCGTACCTAACACTCTTTACCTTTGACAATGCTGTCTTCAGTTTTAGGATTCACTCTCTCTGTAGCTTTTATGACAGCTGCTTCTTTATATGACTATCATTTCTTTCCTTTAGAAACCTTTCTGGACCTCTCTAGCCAGAACTCAGGCAGTGCTCTCTTGTACATATAGGTTTTCTTAACCCAATTGTCATTATTTTGGCAAGTTTGAATATTGAACAATATTTCATCATATTCTTCAATTTGCACTCATCTGGTTTTTCCTTGTGATTAGGTCTGAGCTATATTGCTTTGCTCAGTACACTGTAGGCTTCTTAAATTCTATCAGATTATACATGATGTCTATTTTTTCCATTTGTGATGTTATCAATTATACTTACTTGATTAGGTCTTAAAAGGTGTGTTATCTTTTAATTGAATATTTTGTATATTCGTGCTTTGAAAGTTGACACCTTCTTTATCACCTAACTTATACCTACTAGTATATACATGAATTTTTACATTATCAGACAATATCCAGTGATTTTTAATTTTATTATATACTTTGTATATGCATATACACATATGCACATATGTGCATGCATTTGTGTGTGTGTGTGTGTGTGTGTGTGTGTGTGTGTGTGTGTGTGTGTATGTAGGCCAGAGGTTAATTTCAGGTAGCATCTCCAGGAATTCCATCTACATCTTTAAAGACAATCTCTTCTTGACCTAAACTAACCCATTAGGCTAAAGTGGCTTACAAGTAAATCCAAAGAACCTTCCTATCTTTACTTGGCCAGCACTGGGATTATAGGCATACTACCATGTCTACCACTCTTAAATAGATTACAGGGATCAAACTGAGGTTTTTGTGCTTCAGAACAAAGCATTTTATTGACTGAGTCATCTCTCCAGACCAAACAGTAAATTCTAGAAGTAGTACTTCTTTGGTATTTAGATAGAAACTTTCTAGAACTTTCTCTTCTACCCCAATTTTAGATAGAAACTTTCTAGAACTTTCTCTTCTACCCAATTTATTATATTAATCTATTATTATATTAAACAGGTTATAATCTGTAATGATTATGCCATAATTTTAGTTCTCTAATTGTTCTCTTTTAGTCAGCTTTCTTTCAAACTTATTTCCATGGATTTTTTGTGTATGATAAATTTCTATTCTTCTATAGTCATATCCTTAGGTCCTATTATGAATGATTATCTTAGTTCTTCATATTCTTTTACAACACAAACCCTAGAGTAAATATTTCTTCAAGGAACCCTGACCTATTATAACATGTGAATCCAAGACACCAAGATTAGGTGCTGAATACACCTTAGGTACAATTGCTCCTGGGTCCCTCAGCACAGAGCTAGAAAACACACATTTACTTTTATGTTTACATTACTTTATCTACAGTAAAAGAAACCTATTTATAGGCTGCTTCACTATGCCAATCCCATTGATTTGGCACTGTAAGCTATAAGTCCCACTCTGCTCACAAACCCCCACAACCTCAGAGGAACTCTGAGACAAAGGCTGCAACTTGACAGAGAGGACCAAGGGGGAGTGACCACCCAACTAGCAGGGCACCACACTCTCTATGACCTCCATACTGGAACAAAACCCAGACCCCTCCCCCACCTGCCTCAGCTTCTCTAGCCAGGCAGCAAGCAAGCTTCCAGCACATAGGCACTACAACACCCCCATCCCATTAACTGAATCCTGTAAGCTGCAAGTCCCACTCTTCCCCCAAACTCTCCTATCCCCTGTGACTGCAAAAGAACTCTGAAACACAGGATGCAATTACACAGATAGTTTCAAGAGGTAGGCTTCTCCAACACCTCTACCCCATTGATCAGACCCTGTAAGGTACAAGTCCCACTTCAACCCCAAACCCTCATACCCTCCCCCATGAGGTCAGAGGAACTCTGAAGCACAGGCTGTGACAACACAGAGAGGATGAAGAGAGGAACTCTGAAGCACAGGCTGTGACTGCACAAAGTGGACCAAGAGAGTAAACTAAGAGAGTGGGCCAAGAGAGTCCTCAGTGATTCCTTGAGACACAGACAGCAACATTACAGAGCACAACAAGCACAGTTTCCAAAGACAAAGACAGCCACTGCAAGGACTGGACTAAGAGGAAAAGAGGAAGAGATGGGTAGAAACCAATGCAAAAATTCATTCAACAACCTAAAAAACAACATGGTAACACCAGAACCCAGTGGTTATATAAGAGGAAAACTTGATCATCCTAACCCAGAAGAAGCAAAAGAACACAATTTTAAATATAACTTTGTGAGGATGATGGAAACTTTTAAAGAGGAAATAAAAAATTCCCTTAAAGAAATGGAGGAAAAGACAAGCAAAAAATGGAAGAAATCAATAAATCTCTTAAAGAAACCAAGGAAAACCATGAAAACAAAAACAATCAATCAGGTGAAGCAAACAGTTCAAACAGTTTAATACTTGAAAACTGAAATACAGGCAATAAAGAAAACACAAATTGAGGGTATTTTGGAAATGGAAAAATCTGGGTAAATGAATGGGAACTACAGAGGCAAACATAACCAACAGAATAAAAGAGATGAAAGGGAGAATCTCAGGTGTTCAAGATATTATAGAGGAAATGGATTCATCAGTAAAAGAAAACACTAAATCCAAAAAATTCTTAATATAAAATATACAGAAAATTGGGGACATCACGAAAAGACCAGGCCTAAGAATAATAGGAATGGAAGAAGGAGAAGAATAGCAGCTCAAAGGCACAGAAAATATATTCAACAAAATCATAAAAGAAAACTTCCCCAACCTAAAAAAGGATATTGTTATAAAGGTACAAGAAGCTTACAGAACATAAAATAGACTGAACCAAAAAAAAGCTAACTTGCCATATAATAATCAAAACATAAAGCATACAGAATAAAGAAAGAATATTAAGAACTATAACAGAAAAATGTCAAGTAGAATATAGAGGCAGACCTATCAGAATTACATCCAACTTCTCACTGGAAACAATGAATGTCAGAAGGTCCTAGACAGATGTGCTGCAGAAACTAAGAGACCATGGATGCAAGCCCAGACTACTATATCAGCAAAGCTTTCAATCACCATCAAATGAGAAAACAAGATGTCTCATAACAAAACCAGATTTAAACAGTACCTATCCACAAATTCAGCCCTACAGAAAGGGTTAGAAGTAAAACTCCAACCCAATGATGTAACTATACCCACAAAAACACAGGCAACAGATAACCTCACACCAATAAATCCAAAAGAAAGGAAACACATAAACAGTGCCACCAAAAAATAAAAGGAGTTAACAATCACTGGTCATTAACATCTTGTAATATCAAAGGACTCAATTGACCTATAAAAAGACACAGGTTAAGAGAATGGATATGAAAGCAGGATCCATCCTTTTACTGTATACAAGAAACACACCTCAACCTCAAA
>NW_004949096.1:4121195-4122648 GCF_000317375.1 Microtus ochrogaster | reverse complement strand
GAAGGAAGGAAAGACTTAATAAAATTCAATAAAAATGAAGACACAACATACCCAAACCTATGGAACACTATGAAAGCAGATCTAAGAAGAACATTCATAGCACTAAGTGCCTACATAAAGAAAGTGGAGAAATCTCACACTAGTGACTTTACAGAACACCTGAAAACTCTAGAACAGAAAGAAGCAGATTAACCCAGGAAGAGTATATGACAGGAAATAATCAAACTGAGGGCTGAAATCAATAAAATAGAAACAAAGAAAACAGTACTAAGAATCAATCAAAGAATGAATTGGTTCTTTCAGAAAATCAATAAAATAGACAAACCCTTGTCCAAAGTAAGCAAAAGGCACAGAGAACATCCACATTAACAAAATTAGAAATGAAAAGGGAGACATAACAACAGACACTGAGAAAATTTAGGTCATACTCTAAAAACCTGTACTCCACAAAATTGGACAATGTAAAAGAAATGGACAATTTTACGGATAGGTACCACATAAGAAAATTAAATAAAGACCAGATGAACAATTTAAATAAACTGCAAGGAAATATAAGCAGTCATCCAAGTCCTCCTAACCAAAAAAAGCCCAGGACTGAATGGTTTCACTGTAGAACATCAAAGAAGAGCTAATACCTATATTCCTCAAAGTCTTCCACAGAACAGAAACAGAACAAACATTGCCAAACTCTTTTTTGAGACTACAGTTACCCTGATACAGATAACAAACAAAGACTCAGCCAAGAAAGAGAATTTCAGACCATCTCATTAATGAACATAGAAGCAAAAATACTCAATAAAATACTGGCAAAACAAATTCAAGAACACATCCAAAAAATCATCCATCATGATCAAGTCGGCTTCATCCTAGAGAGGAATGCACGTTTCAAAATGCAAAAAGCTATCAATGTAATCCAGCATATAAATAAACTAAAAGAAAAAAACCATATGATCATCTCATTAGATGCTGAAAAAGCATTCACCAAAATCCAAAATCCCTTCATGACAAAGGTCTTGGAGAGATCAGGGATACAAGGAAAATATCTAAACATAATAAAAACAATATATAATAAACAAACAGGCAACATAAAACTAAATGGAGAGAAACTCAAAGCAATTCCACTGAAATCAGAAAAGGAAAACAAGGCTATCTACTCTCTCCATATCTATTCAATATAATTCTTGAAGTTCTGGCTAGAGCAGTAAGACAACAAAAGGAGATCAAGGGAATTTGATTTGGAAGAGAAGAAGTCAAACTTTTGCTATTTGCAGATGAAATGACAGTATATATAAGTCACCCCAAAATTCTACCAAAGAATTCCTACAGCTGGTAAATACCTTCAGTAATGTGGCAGGATACAAGATCAACTCAGAAAAATAAGTAGCCCTCCTATATACAAATGATAAAAAAGCTGAGAAAGAAATCAGAAACATCACCCTTTACAAAGTCACAC
>NW_004949096.1:4117856-4120260 GCF_000317375.1 Microtus ochrogaster | reverse complement strand
CCATCAGGGAAATGCAAAGCAAACAACGCTGAGATACCATCTTATACCTGTCAGAATCACTAAGATCAAAAACACCAATGATAGTTTATGGGAATCAACCTACCTCAGGATTTAATAATACCACTCTTGGACATATACCCAAAAGATGTTCAATCATACTACAAAGATATATATTCAACTATCTTCATAACAGCATTATTTGTAATAGCCAGAACTTGGAAATAATCTAGATGCCCTCAACCAATGGATAAAGAAAATGTGGCACATTTACACATTAGAGTACTCCTCCGCAGGAAAAAAAATGACATCTTGAAATTTGCATGCAAATGGACTGAACTAGAAAACAACATTTTGAGTGAGGTATCCCAGACCCAAAAAGATGAATATGGTATGTACTCACTCATAGGTGGATACTAGCTATAAACAAAGGATATTGAAACTGTAGTTCATGATCCTAGAGGCTAAGTAACAAGGTGAACCCTAAGAAAAACATATATAGATGCACCTGGAAAATCAAAATGGACAAGATTGCCTGAAAAAATTGGGAACATAGGGGTAGGGGAAGAAGTGAAAATGGGTGGGGAATACAAACCGAGAAGGGGAGCAGGGAAGAGGACTTGAGGGAATGGGATAGTCGAGATGGAAGAAGGACAGAGATGAGAGCAATGAAAGAGATATCTTGATTGAGGGAGTCATTCTGGGCCCAGCAAGAAACCTGGCACTAGAGAAATTCCCAAGAATCCACAAGAATGACCCCAGCTAAAACCGTAAGCAATAGAGGAGAGAATGCCAGAACTGGCCTTGCCATATAGTCAGACTGATGACTATCTTAAATATCACCATAGAACCTTCATCCAGCAACTGATGGAAACAGAGGCAGAGCCCCACATCAGAGTACTGGGCTGAACTCCCAAAGTCCAGTTGAAAAGTGGGAGGAGTGAGAATATTAGCAAAGGGGTCAAGTCCGTGATGCATACGCCCACTGAAACAGTCTAACTGAGCTAATGGGCACTCACCAACTCCAGCTAGACTGGGAAGGAGCAAGCATAGGACCAAACTAGTCCCCCTGAATGTTGTTGACAGTTCCATGGCAGGGGCAGACTGAAGGGCCCCTGTGAGTGGTACCAGGATCTATCCCTACTGGTTGTATTGTCTTTTTGGGAATCTCTTCTCTTAGGTAGGATGCCTTGCTCAGCCTAGATATAGTAGGGATGGTCTTTGACCTTCCCCAAAACAATATGCCTTCTCTGAAAAGTGAATGGCCGGGGGAGGGGGAAGTAGGTAGAGGGAATGGGAGGATGGGATGGAATAGGAATTTGGATTGGTATGTATAATGAGAAAAGATTGTTTGTTTTCACTTTTAAAAAATAAGAAGAAATAAAAATTCCACTAAACTTAATTTATTCAGTGTGGAAACAATGAAACTTATTGTGGCCAGCACTTTTAGACACTTGGATCAAATATAATCATTTTTTAACCAGTAAGTGTGATATCCAATGTTCACCCGATCCCCGCTTCCGATTTTCATGCTATCCCCACTCTTTATGCTTTGAGTGTTCTCACGACTTCTTATTATTCCCTGTATCTCAATATTTTCTGCCCAATCTGGGTCCTAACTACATACACAAGTGTCATGTATAACAAGGATCAATATTGGGAGAAACTCAAGGAGTGGCGAAGAACATATGTGTCTTGATAACAACACCACTGACAAGCTCAATTGTAGTAAGAGCTGCGGCCCTCTTCCCACAGCCCGCTCCTGGCCGCCTGGCTAGCTTATACCCCGAAATAACAACACACAAACTGTATTCATTTAAACACTGCCTGGCCCACTTCTATTAATGTGTATAGCACCAAGGTCCATCCTGGATGGGAGCTTCATCGCGTCTGCCCGGGTGAGGGAGCATGGCATCTGAGCTCACTTCCTCTTCCTCCCGTTCTGTTCTGTTTACTCCACCCACCTATGTTCTAACCTATCAGGGCCAAGCAGTTTCTTTATTAATTAACCAATGATCTTCCTCCACCACTCAATGGTTTGAGTTTTACATGAAAATGCCCTTGAATCAAAATAGTCACAATATATATTTGCTGAAAGGTAGCCTAGTTTACAGTGTCATGTGTATGTTGTGGGAAAAAAGAAAGTAGGAATAAGGTTAAAGTGATTGTGCAGTTGGACCTAAGGTTCTAGAAACTTCTGAGCAGTGAAGCAAGTATTTCACATGAATACAGGATTTAAGCAAGATTTGACATGCAACCATAAATAGTCATATTCTGGAACAATGGTTAAAGGATTTCTGTAATTCTTCTCAAGCCTTATATTAATGAAAAACAGTGGTGACAGCTGGTCTCAGCAGAGAATGAAGGGTCATCATGTTGAGTCTCCATTTCTTTTTTGTTTTCTATT
>NW_004949096.1:4114481-4117731 GCF_000317375.1 Microtus ochrogaster | reverse complement strand
CTTCCTTCCTTCCTTTTTTTGGTTCTACAAGACAGAGTTTTTCTTTACAATCCTGACTCTTTTAGAACTCATGGTTTAGATCAGGTTGGCCTCAAACTCAGAGATCTGCCTGTCTCTGCCTCCCTAGTGCTGAGATTAAAGGCATGCACCACCATGTTCGGCCGATGATCCATTATTTCCGCATGCCTGGTAAAAGTCTTGATGTCTTGAAAAAGAGCCATTCTGAATAATATCATGAAAATATAGGAGAAAGAGACATACCTGTGGAAACGGGTGGTATAACCATAGTTTATCACTAATTTGAAAAGTATGCCACCAGATTTTAATCAATGTGCAAATATATTCTGCTCTAACAGAGGTTCACAATGACATGTTTATAGTCCATTCTCTGTTGCACATAATTATATAATATACTATTACAGATTGGGTGACTTAGAAGGGGAAGAGGTTTATTTTGGCCCACATTTCTGATACCAGGTTAAGAGGTTGGTGGTCTTTGCTGGCAGAGTTACAAAGTGGTGCAGTGCACGAGAAACAGGGACAATATGAATGTTTTCTTATCTCTTGGGCACTTTATTCTGTAAGCCTTTCTAAGTATAATTACCTTGCAAGGGCACCACATTTACATACCATAGATGATTTACACTTTCATACAAACAGAATTCAAACATAGTTCTGATTCCATATGAATTTTGGAAGCAGCAAGTTGTGTTCAAATCATAACACCTTCACATTGGGAGGTAAACAGCCAGTGGACTAGGGTAGAGACAGTAAAACAGGTGTATTGATTGTGTAAAGAAGATGTGTAAAGAGTGTGTTTGGAGATGAAAAAGAACTTTATCTTATATGTAAAATAATATAATAAATGTATTTAAATAAAATGACAACTAAGACTTTTACTGTTTTGGAATTGAGACTGAAGATAATAGAAGAAAGCTGCTTCTGTATTTGGTTTTGGTTGCTTTTTTTTGTTTGGATTTTTGATTGCTTGTCTTTTTTTCTTGAGACTGGACCTTTCTATCTGGTCGGTTGAACTTGTTATGAAGACCAGACTGACCTCAAACTCACAAAGCTCTACTTACTAGCCTTTTGTCTGATTATTGGGATTAAGTGTGTGAATAACCATGGCCAGGACTCCATATTTGAAAGAAATGCACTGGCTATATGAATAGAAATGTGAAAGATAGCAATAGATCCATGTTCCAAGGCTATACCACTTATACTGTGTTGAGATGAAAACTCAGTGAAGCATCCATGTCTGAGATCTGGAAGATTCTCACCATGTGACCTCTGGAGAAACTGCAAGCAGCTCTAAAGAACATAGTTCACAGAGCCCACCTGTCCCAGCAACAACTGTATGTCGGTGAATATAATATTGCTTCCCGATGTCTCTTTATTGTCTTATGCTCTAACCAAGCACTGCTAACGGCGGAGCAGAAGTGGAAAATGTTATATTGCAGAAGTGAAGTGGGTGCGTCATTCTCTCAACGTTAATCTGTAAGATGCTTGGGTGACATCACACTGCGGGAGAGAGAAGGCTAAAAGTGGATGAGAGTTTGGAGGTTGTTTCAGATTTATTTTTAATAATGGAAGACGGCTCTAGTCTATTATTTACCCAGTAATGGCGAAGAAAGCTGTAGACTTTGAGAGGACAGAGAAGAGAGTCAGTAGAATGGCTGGAGGGCAGCAATGAAAAAAACTTGACCTTATTGTGTCCTTCTTGGCTCAGCTCATTCAACAAATAGACGCAAGAAAGGTCAGGGCAATAAATATTTTTGCTCATACTGTGACATAAAGCTGAAGGGAAATACGTGAGTGGTGCTATAATTGGGTAATTCTCTTCTCCAATTTTACAGAACTTATTTTAAAATCAGAATTGAGTTTCTAACTACCTTTATATATGCTCCAAGAATATACAATTCTGCTGGTTAAGAAAAGACATTGAAAATCCCTGTGGGAGAGATCAGGGATCATGGAATTGAAATTTTGAGGGGCTGAATATTTGGTGCTCATCAACACAGAAGTGCCTGAGATGACTTCAGTCCCTGTCCCTGGGCCACCCCAATGCATTTGCCTGCCATTTCACAGAGACAAGCAAGACTCCAAACCATCATCTTGCTTTGCTTGTAGTAATTATTCTCAGGACTAAGTAGTCACGTAAATTCCTCCCCAGCTCACCATCCTGAAGTTGGCTCTTTTGTAAACATTGCCTCAATCCTTACTTTTTTTTTTTTAAAAAATAGCAGTCTTCTATAGGCTCTGAAGATCTAAGGGCCTGGAAGGGAACTTGTATTTACAGAATGTCATCTGTGTGCTGATTTGAAACTCTTTCTGATTTTTATGGATGCTCTGCAAGGCCTAGTTGACTAACTTCTTGGAGACTTGGTTTTTTTCTTTTTTTTTTTTTTTTTTTTTTTTTTTTTAGAAAAGACACACTTAATGAGTCCATGAGAAAATCAAATGAAAGATTGCCTACAGGCCCTGGAGATTTGAATTTCCAGTGCTTGCAGCTCAGGTATCTTTTTCCTAGCACACTTTTCCCTCATACACACTATGCTGTTTCCCTCCTCTGGGCATCCCTTCTCTGTGTACATCCTCCTCTACATCCATGCAATATTATGCTTCCAGTTCTTTTCCTGGTCTCTTCTTTCAGGTGTTAGCTCAAATACTATCATCTTTGAAATGCATTTCCTTCCTACCTAATGGTGTTTCATTTGCATATTTGCACAGAATAATCTTACTTTTGTCTCTCCTAGTATTTATCACAACCTAAGTATTTTCTCCATTTATTTTCCACCTTCTCTGGTGGGTTCCAAGATATTTGATATCATCCTTTTCAATCATATTGACTGCAGTATTCAAAGTAGAACAATTTCTGGCATGCTAAAGTAGACACTGAGTAAATATTTGTTGAAGGAATGACATTAGCTTTCTGTGAATGAAAGTCTCTAAGAAGCTTAGACTGAACATTCTGAAATGACAAAGCAATAAAAATATAGTAGAAGAATTGCTCCACTATATTTTTATGAAGGCACCAAGGTAAAGCACTATGCAAAAAGAGGCCCCACAAGCTGGTGTGTTTACAAAAGAGGGAACCAAAAGCTGTAGTTAGACAAACAGTAACCCTGTGTTCTCTGACATCAAACATGGCCCCTGTGAAAGCATGGAATGAACTTTTATTTGGCAGAACATTTGAACCATGCCAAGCCAACGACCTGGGCACAAAACCAATATTTCAATAATATCATTT
>NW_004949096.1:4101273-4114381 GCF_000317375.1 Microtus ochrogaster | reverse complement strand
GAGAGAGAGAGAGAGATCCTTTGGAGTTGCTGTGGCCATCTCTGTGCAGTGGACTCAGGGCTCATTTCTTGGGAATATTAGGTACATTTAGCATGACACTTGGGTATTAATCTATAAGCATGGTCCCAACCTTCACGTTGCCAATAACAGTACACCCAGATTGATTCTTCTAATTGGGTTTCCTGCTTTCAGCAGGCAAAACAATGTCATCTGCTTTTGAAAGGATATACCCCTTGTACAGATGACATGGCAGACTAAAAGAAACAGTTTTTTGATTTACATTTGGTTCCTTGATTTTAAAATTTCCAAATTAAGTTGTAAAAACTGTTTAATCTAAATGTCAATATCTTGATTGGTAGATAGATAATGAAAACCCTTGTGTTTGAGGTTCAAGGGGGACTCTGATGCTGATTGTCTCTAAGTAAGGAAGAGATTTATGGGATCAGAGAGTGGCTCAGCAGGTAAGAGCACTGTCTGCTTTCCCAGAGGACAAGGGATTTGATTCTCGCCACTCACATTCTGGCCTACAACCATGGGTTGACTATATTTCCAGCAGATCTGTAACAGGAAGAGCAGGGTTCATTGGGGTTTCTGTCCTGCCCAGTTCCCCAGCCATTTAGTCCTAGAGAAAATTACACAGAAGTCTCCATAAGCTATAAAACTGATTGGCCCATTAGCTCTGGCTTTGTATTAGCTCTTATAACTTATATTAACCCATTATTCTTATCTATGTTAGCCACATGGCTCAGTACCTTTCTTTGCAAGGCAGCTCGCATCTTGCTTCTTCGGTGATCTGGGTAGAACTGTGGAGAGAGCTTCCTGCTTCCCAGAATACTCCTGTTCTCATTGCCCTGCCTCTACTTCCTTCTGGTTGACCCACCTATACTTCCTGCCTGGCCAATCAGCATTTATTTAAAATATGATTGACAGAATACAAACAATTCTCCTGTAACAGAGATCCAGTGCTCCATTCTGGCTTTCATAGAAACCACCAAGAACACATGTGGTATCCAGGTAGGGTACATCCTTAGCAGTGTTTACAGCCAGGCTTTCTCTGATTCCTGGCCATCAAGCAGGGAGGCATTGCACAGAAGGGAAAAAATGCGTTAATATGTTTCTCAAGTACATTGAAGTGGTGGAAGAGGTGCACATTTAGAAAATTTTTAGCCATTGCATGGGTGATGAATGTACCACTAAAAGCTCTCAAGTGAATGTAGGTGAGCATTGCCTGAGTAAATGGAGTGTGGGCTGGAATCTAACAGAGAAGGTATTATACAGACACTAAAATATTTCTGAGAATTCAATGAGATAAAAAAATGTGAATGTGGTTGACACATAAATAGTTCTGTCCATTTCAATTTCTTCTTTTTTATTTATACCCAGCCATGATGATTCGAATAAGAATACCCCCTCACAGGATCATATGTTT
Organism: Microtus ochrogaster; assembly: GCF_000317375.1. Classification (NCBI taxonomy): domain Eukaryota; kingdom Metazoa; phylum Chordata; class Mammalia; order Rodentia; family Cricetidae; genus Microtus; species Microtus ochrogaster. The sequence goes on along the minus strand of NW_004949096.1, from coordinate 4,112,952 downwards.
GAATACCTGGTTGCCAGCTGGTAGAATTGCTTGGGGAAGATGAGGAAGTGTGTCACTGGGGGCAAGCTTGATATTTTAACAGATTTCCATTATTCCTAGTGTTATCCCTGCTTCCTGATTGTGGGTCAGGATATGAGCTCACAGTTGCTGCATCAACACCATGCCTGCTTGCCTGCTCTCATACTCCCTGTTATGATGGTCATGGACACCTATCTTTAGTAACTGTAAGCTCCAAATAAACCCTTTCTTCTACAAGTTGCTTTGGTCCTAGTATTTTGTCACACTAATAGAAAAGTAAGTGAAATACTGACTTACATATAAAAGCATCTCTTCCTGATTATGGGAAAAAATTGCATTTTTCAGTAGTGGCCAGAAGTTGGTTTTCAAACCATGTACTTCAGAATTCCCTTATGAGGGTTCTCTGTCACAACTTACAGGTATAGGGAAGATATTTAAACTCTGTGTCTTTTCAGCTGTCAAATAATCCTACTCTATGGGGGTTTTGTGACAATCACATGAGTCTAGATACCTGGCTTGTAGGTGATAAGCACTGAATGGATATCAACTGGCTTATCCTCAGGCACCTTTAAGGATGACCTTTAGATGTAAAAGAAGGTTATAATTAGAATAAAGTATAAATTAGAAAGAAATGGAATTGTTTTTCTGATGTGGTACAAAAAAAATCTTTCAACACTACTTTTGGGTTTAGTATATCATCTTTCCAAAGCCTTGGCCATTTTTTTTTTGTAATGAATATAAAGATGTGAATGTATAAAGAAAAAGAGCAATATATACATGCCAGAGGCTATAGACTTTTTAGCTCTCATGAACTTTTCTTTTTCTGAAATTACACCAAGAATATGCTATGTAACATGGAAAAAGAGTTCCCAGATTTAATTAGGTTGATAAGTAGCAAACACCACCAAAAGAAATCACAAGATCTTTCTAAAACACAAAGAAAACCCTACAGTGTAAAACCACATGAAACTTGTGTTATTAGTTTAAATATGGAGACTATGTATCAAGGAAATTGATTCATCAGTCCCAGTGGCACAAAGAACTAATTTTTTCCAACAACTAATAAAGCTGAAAGGGCACCAGGCCTCCAGAAACAGAGAACTACAATGATAGTTGTCACCTTTATTTTATCTTTGTGGTATCCTAAAAAGAGAATTCAGTCATTTTGTGTAAGACCTCTGACCTACCTATTCCAAACTATGAGATAACAAAGGGTGTTATTTTAAGTACTGTTGTCCCTGGACTAAATAAACTTGGTTATTGTATATGAACAATCAATGTGTACTTGAGTTTGATTTTCAAGAATTTTTGTACGTATTTTATCAGATAAATCAGTCTAATGCTTTTGTTTTTATTCTTTTTATTTTTTTAGCCAATTTTGGTATCAGTAATTGTGGCTTCACAAAATGAGTTTGGTGTGATATTTGGTATGGACAATTGTCTATACTCTGTCAATTATGTTTTAAATAAATGCTGATTGGCCAGTAGCCAGGCAGAAAGTATTGGCAGGACAACCAGACAGAAAGTAGAGACGGGTCAATGAGAACAGGAGAATTCTGGGAAGAGGAAAGCTCCCTCTGCAGTCCTGTCCAGACACAGAATAAGCAAGATGTGACTACACCACTGAAAAAGGTACTGAGCCATGTGGCTAACATAGACAAAAATAATGGGATAATATGTTATAAGAGTTAATAAGAAGCCTGATCTAATGGGCCAATCAGTTTATGATTAATATGGACCTCTGTGTGATTTCTATGGGACTTAAAGCTTGTGGAAACCAGACAGGACAAAGCCCTCAGACAACAAATGGCATGCTGGCTATCTGGGCTGTCCTGCCAGAGAAAACTCAGTCAAGAGATATTTGCCTTTTTGTTGTAGGAAATAGTTTTAGGAACACTGATGTTCACTCTTCATTAAAGGCTTTTTTAAGCAGGTTCCCTTATGCATTTAGGAGAGAGAGAAAGAGAGAGAGAGAGAGAGAGAGAGAGAGAGAGAGAGAGAGAGAGAGTGTGTGTGTGTGTGTGTGTGTGTGTGTGTGTGTAACAACAATGAAAGGAAAAGAGATTGTGAATTTGAAAGAGAGCAGGGTAGGGGTTGGCAGGAACATGAGAGGGTTTGGAAAGAGGAGAGTAAAGTAGAAACAATATAATTATAATTTCAAAAAATAAAAACACAATTAAAAGAAGAATTTGGCAATGAAATCTGTTGCAATCCTAGGCTTTTATTGTTAGGAAACTTTTTATTTTTTTTTATTTTTTTATTTTTTGGTTTTTTGAGACAGGGAGGAAACTTTTTATTACTGCCTTGATTTTGTTGCTTTTCACAGACCCATGTTCTTGATTTAATTTTGTTAGGCTATATATGTCTAGGAATTTATCCATTTCTTCTAGATTCTGCAGTTGATTGAAATACAAGTTTTCAAAGTAGTGTTCATTGTCCTCTGGATGTTATTGGAATCAGTTGTACGCTCTCACTTTTCATCTCTAACTTTTTCAACTTAAGACATATCTCTCCTCTCTTTGTTATATTGGCTAGGACCTTGTCAATCATTTTCAGTTTTTTCAAGAACCAACTCTTCATCTGGTGCATTGTTTTTGACTCTCATATTTATAATTTCCTTCACCCTACCACTTTGGACTTTGGCTTGACTTATTTTTATAGTCCTCAGGTATGTAATTGGGTTATTTACTTGAGATTTTCCCTCCCCCCCTTAATGTAAGTACCCCTAGCTAATAAACTTTCTTCAAAGATAAGCTTACATCTTCTTTAAAAGCTCTGATAAGTCATGTTTTTATTTTCATTTTCTTCTCAAAATCTTTTAACTTCTTCCACAATTTCTTCAATGATTCTTGGTCATTCATGAGCATATTGTTCAAGTTTTCATTTGAATGCCAAGATTCTACAGTTTCTCTGGCTATTGGCTTCTAGTTTTCTTTTATAATGATCTGATAAACTAGGAGAAATTATTACAGCTCTTTTGCTTGGAAGTCTTTTAAGATTTTCTTCATGGTCCAGAATATGAACTATTTTTCATAAAATCTCATGGGTTGCTGAGAGTAATATATATTTCTTAGTTGACTTTAGTATTATGCTAATATCTATAAATTCCATTTGAAATCTGTGAAACTTATTTGTTAATATTTAGTTTGTAATACTTACCTAGATATTAGAATGAGCCACAGAGATAACCCACTTTTACTATGTCATGAACCACTTTCTCCTTTATGTTGATGAGTATTTTTTTTCATGAAATTGGTAGCCTCATCATTTAGTGCACACGTACTTATAAGTATTATATCTCATTGGTTGCTTATTATTTCTTTAACATGAAGTGGTTTTTTAAATATCTTCTGAATAGATTTGAAGTCTTGTAAATGTTATAGTAGTGATGCCAACTTGTTTAAGTTTTATCTTTTTGATAGACTTCCATTCTTTGGCTTAGATTGTAGGTATTTTTATCACTGAGGTTTGTCTTTTTGGAGACAACAAGAATTAGTTCTTGTCTAATAATTCAGTCAGCTAGTCTGTGCCTACTTATTGGTGACTTGAGCCTATTTACATAGCTGTTATTGAGAAGTATTTGAAAATTTCCATAATTTTTAGTTGTTTGGTTGTTTGAGCTGTCCCTTTTCCTTTTATTTCTCCCATATTCATGTTAGAGAACTGTGCTTTATATAGGTTTCTTCCCAGTTCACCTAAGCTTATCTTTTCCTCTCATGGAATTTATTTCTTTAAGTGTGCATCTTACTTTCTCCTCTGCATAATCTTCATTTTATCACTTCTGTATGCTGGCTTGGCTGTCTCAGATTGTGTTTGTCTTAAAAATATAATTATTTGTCTATAAAAATTTTAAAGATAGCTTTGCTGGAGACAACAACCATAATGGCTATTTTTTGTCCTTTAATGCTTAAAATACATTGTTCCATGTTTTCCTAGATTTGGAAAATTTTTCTCCTATGATTTCTATGTAATCATTAGATATTCTTTTAACATGAAATTCTTTTTATATGCTCATAACTCAAACATTTTACCTTCTTATGATTTGGTAGTTTGAATAAAAATGACCCCCATAGACTCATAGGGAGTGGCACTATTAGAAGGTGTAGCCTTGTTGGAATAGGTGTGGATTTGTTGGAAGAAGTATGTCACTGGGAGGTGGGTTTTGAGGTCTCTGGCTCAGTGACTCTTCCTGCTGATCCATATGTCCAATTCTCAGATACCTCTCCAGCACCATGTCTACCTTCATGCCACCATGCTTGTCACCATGATGATAATAATGGACTACACCTTTGAACTGTAAGCCATCCCCAGTTAATGTTTCCTTTTATAAGAATTGCCATGGTCATGGTGTCTCATCACACCAATAGAATTCTAACTTGTGCTACCCCAAAGATCTTTCATGTTCCTTCCTTGGGTTTGGGCTTTTTAAAATTAAATGGTGACATTGATTAAGATATCAGCTTTTCTACAATGTCTTCAAGCCCTAAAATTCTATTTACCACATGACTCATTCTGTTGGCTAGGCTTTCTATCATACTATGGTAAGAAACCAATTAAACTCAGTTGTCTTCACACATAAAGAAGACAGGCAAGTAAGACCTTTTGAGAAGAAAGGTTCCGGTGAGAGTGGGTGTGGAGGGTGGAGGAGAATGTGGTTGAGTAAAACTCATTATATAAATATCACAAAGCAGCCTGTGAAAGTACACAGCATTGCTTCTGCCATGTACTCTTGATTACTCAGGCTTGCCCTCACTCACTGTGGGAAGAGAGATCGTATAAAGGTGGGTAGACTCTGATGTAGGAGTCACTTTGAAAGTTGACTACTACCATATTACCCTCTGCCTTTTAGATAGTATCCGTTGAGTATTCTTTCTTGAATTTCTCTCCCAAATCATACAGCTGTTACCCACCCATACTCCCATTATCCATATGTATAAACACACACATGTGCATATATATGTATTTATATTTTTAGTGCTTACATTTATTTTCTTGTTGCTGTGATGAAATACCCAGTAAAAGCAAATAAAGGAAGGAGGGGTTTATTTTGTTGGACAGTTTGAGGGTTGAATCCATAATGGTGGGGAAATTATGTCAGCAAGAACAGTTCTAGCTGTGACAGTGAGAATCTGAGGGGATCGTCACATTGTATTAACAGTCAGGAAGCACACAGAGGTGAGTCCGGGTGCTTTATTTACTTTTCCCATTTTGTATTCAGTTTAGAACTCAAGCGCATGGAATGGTGCTATACACATTCTTCCCACTGCATTGCATACTCTCTGGAAGTGCCCTCAGTCACGAGGTTTGGTGATTTTAAGTCCCATTAATGTTAAAGTCAGGATTTCTCATCACATTCAGTATCAAATGTCTAGGATATTATAATCACCTATTTATGGTGTCTTACTTTCACCTTAGGTTGAGCACATGATGAGCAGTGTGCATGCCTTGTTTCTAAACCTAATACTTTTGCCAAAAATTAATGAAGGAAGCAGGGGGTGGGGGAGAAGACAAGGCAATAAGGGAAAGAAGGAACAATCTTGATTAATTAGACACAGTTGTCACCATGCTCCATGACACAGAAGAGTTCTAATTCTATTAATTAGCGGATGATTAACAAAGAAAATATCTTCAGAGTGGCAGTTTGGAAGGCAAAGAAAATCAGCAAAGCCTTCATTTTGCAGCGTAGATGCTAAGGAATGCGTATGCACTTTGGCAGCATCAATTTGCTCTCCTCTAACAAGCATGTTCGGGCATATTTGCGTCTAGTTTTCTTTTGTACCCTCATTTAAAGACTATTTTACTCACATATCCTGCCACACAAAGAGGAGGAATGGAAGTTATAAAGTGGACTGCAGTCTTGCAGATGACAAAGAAGAAAAGTTCTCAGTGCTGAAAATGTCCTAAAATCTCCATGTTTCTCTCAGTTGTAAGTAGACCCTGCTGGGAGGTCCACGGTTGCTGAAAATGATTGCAATTTTTCTATGACAATATTCCCTACTAAAAGAGAATTATACACATGAATTTATTGGTGATGCTTCATCTTTTGTAATTATACCAATTCTGTCCTAGAAGTGGTTCCTATGGCTTTTCAACAAAATTCTTACCTTGCTTTTCCATAATTGTTAGTTTGTGCTGTTCTCTTCACAAAGCTATGAAAAAAAACAAGTGTAACTTATGTTTATTCATTGTGCATTTCACCTAATAGACACATATTAAAGTTTATATTAAACAAATTAAGTCATATTCAAAAGGCCATAATTATGTTTGTTTATTGACATATTACTTCCTACTATGCACCATGATCAATGAAAAGAGTGAGCTGAGAGCTGGACAATGGACACACGCCTGTAATCCCAGTCCTTGGGAGGCAGAGGCAGGCAGATGTCTATGAGTTTAAGGCCAATCTGGTCTACAAGAGCTAGTTCCAGGATAGGCTCAAAGTGACAGAGAAACCCTGTCTCAAAAAAACCAAAAAACAAACAAACAAAAAAAAAACAAAACAAAACAAAAACAAATGAGAGTAAGATGGTCTTATGAGTCTGTCAGAATTGCAAAATAACTTAATTAAATTTTAGGGACTTTTTTTTCTTCGTACATACAGAATTTTCTGGTATCATCCAGCAAAGTATCCTTTGAGATATTTTTCAGGTTCAGATAGAGCCTGATTGTCTTTAGGATTTGGAGATCCAGGATTTCTTGTGTTTTGATTTTAGTGAAGAGTGGGTAACTTGACATTTATCTATGGGGGGTGGGGTGCCAGACAGCAAACTCTCACTTGATATTTCTTCGATGCCAAACTATGAGCTAGGATAGAGGGTTGGCAGCGCTAGTAATGTTATGTTTGTTTTATGAGGGATGGAGAGTATATTCATATATAGCTCCAGAAACAGAGTCACTGAATTCAATGGGCCAGCATGTTGTCCAATTTTCTACTCTATCAAGTTCAGGAGTAAATGCTCCCAGCTGCTGAGGTCAGTGACTAAACAATTTGTGGCAAGACCTCTTGGGAAAATAGATGACCTCGTCTTGAAGGCTGATGCCTCATCCAAAGTTATATTCCCTTTCCCTAGTCTATATTCAGTTACTGGTAAACACAGAAATACAAAATTCTAACCCCAGGACACAGACAATTCTGCAAGGCCATTCCTAAGACAGAGCTTCTGGGAGGATCCATTGGGCCACACTTACAGTGAATGTGCCAGCATCTACTTCACCCTCTGCTACTGTCTTCTTACCTCAGAAACCTTCCTGTTTTCTTCTGGGGAATATTACCTCTAGTCAGTCACGGCAGTTAGGATCTTGGCTGTGTGACAGACTCAGAAAAATAGGTTTTAATGCTATGCTTTATTATTTTATACATATTTCATACATTTTTATAAAAGAAACCTTGAACCAAAAAATTTGAGTTAACACTGATAAAGCACAATCTATCCATGAACAGAAGTACAATTCACTGGTTTACCACATTGTTCTAGAATGCAGTACTCAGACTTAGTCCTGGAGGTCCCATATTAGCATTAAGAACTTAGGAGTATAAACTATTTCCAATTTATTAAGGGAAATGAATTTTATTCCTTTACCAGCCACAGGTACTATAAGAGAAAACCGTACTTCCAACTTTTGGAAGACAACTTCTGAAAGCACACCTGTGTTACAATTGCGAGAATGTTCTCTATCTCCTAAGTAAATATATTAAGACTAGTTAAACTTAATTATTTATTGTATTAGAAACTAAAGCTGGGATTCTCACAGGTTGCTGAGTTATATCTTGACCCTAATTGGATTTTCAAAAATTGTTTTAAATTGCTGTTTGACAGTTTCACACACACACACACACACACTAAAATTTAGTCATTTTCTTCCCCAAATTCTGCCCTTTTATTTTCTCCCTCTCATGCTGAAACCCTTCTTCTAAACTTCCTCTATTCCTTGCGTATGTGGCCTACTGAGTTTAATTAGAGATTCTCACCTGAGCATTGGTGGGAGGCCATTTATTCGAGTAAAAACACCACTGAAGAAACTACTCTCCTCCTCCTGCTTCTCCAGCAACTATTCATGCCAAAAGTCTTCCAGGCTTACTTTTAATGTCTCATTTAATACTATTTTAAAAATACATCTCTTCAAGCAATTAATGTAAGTTTGCTTATATTATTGTGTATATTTTTAATCAAGTGAGAATTCAGTATATTAAATGTTAGCATTACCTCATTAAATATAAAAATAAATCTATTTATTAATCATTAAATGTAAGAGATTTTATTACATATAATCTCACAAACATAGGGATATAAAAATCCACAGTGGTTAAAAGCCATTCTGAGAGGCCGTTTCTAAATGCTTCTTAGTTTAATATCACCAGGGAGAATGACGAGTTGCTATGTTTCTCAAACTACTTGGCAAGAGGGTACCTAAAGTTCTAAGCTAAATATTTGTGTAATACAACATAGAGAATAAAAATTGCTTGATCTTTTAAGATAGGACATAAAACCAAAGAAATTCCTGCAGTTAAATATTTTTGTCTCATCTTAAATCATGCTTTCTTCTTACTCTCCTCAGCGTCTTCCTTCTATAGAAAAACTAGAAACATAGCCACCAGATTTGACCTGCATGGAGGTGATCACAATTTCTCATGGCTTCTCAGTCATCATCTAGTAATAAGTACTGTTTTCAGATTGCATAAGTAAAGATTCACTTTTCCGCTATGTAGCAGTGATGTAACAAACAACTTTATTAACCCAGCCTCCACCTAAAGCCTCCTGATGTGTTTTGATTTTACGCTCATATGACTGTCCTCAAACTCATCAGCATGGGGGAAAGGTAGAAGATTTAGGATTGACCTCCTACCTAGACATAAGCTGTGCAAATACTCACATGAACAGCAAACTGGCTTCCCCCAATCATGAATTCAGAGAGGTGCTTTGGAGACAATGCACGGAGAACTGATATAGACAAAGTGAGAAAGCTTAAGCTATTTAAATTTACCACTCAGTTTCACCTGGATTCTCCCCTTTTCTCAGGATGAATGGTTACATACTTCCCTAACACTTCTTCCTTCAGCATCCTTGCTCAGTAGGCTAAGTAGTATAGGGGGAGGGGGGTTATATTCACCAGATGAGTGAGTATGGATGAAATCAAAGTTTTATCTTCTCTTATGGGTGGCCTTGGTAAAGGGAATGAAATTTTTTTTTTAATTTAGAAGGCTCTTATAATGCTTACTAACCACAACAATGTGTTTTCAGAACACTAAAACTGGAAGACAAGCATATTGCCCCTAAGCAGTTATACCCAATACTGAGCTCAACAGAACTGAAAACACTTGAGAGCAGTGAGTTGCTTGTAGTCCTATTAACTGCAAGATTTCAAATGGAACAGGGGCATAAAAATCTATGTAAAGAATAAAAATTAGTGTATGTGAACAGCTGTCAAGAGGGAATCACTGCCAATAAATGTTTTAAAAATAGCGACAAGTTTTCATTAGAGTATAGATTTTTTACTTGGCATCTAATTCCTCAAATAAATGACATGCTCAGTTGTGCATGTTTTTACTTTAATGTTGACAAAAAGTCTACTGGTTTTGGTGAGTGTGAGACAGCCATAGTTGAGGATTCAGTGTAATGAAATGCCCAAGTCACGAAATTGATTATCCTTCCTGGAATGGCTAGTTTCCAAGAATGGCAATCAGAGGAATAATATTCTGTCTATAAAAATCAGCCTGTGATATTTTTATGGCTTTTAAGAGTCATTTTTAGCCACTAAAATCCCTTAAGAGTTCATCTCCTGTTTCATAATTTGGATGAGAAAGAACCTTCCACGTTCTTGCATATTGGCTTGATTTGTGTGTTTATTTTTCTTTTTGTTGACCACACTGTCTTGATCCCTGCTCTTTTACTGAGCAATTGTTTTGATAATTTAATCCTCATGCACTTAGCTTATTTTCTAATCTTTTTCTTTCAATGAAGATTGGAAACCGCCAAGCACCAGTGAAGCCATGCAAGGCAGGCAGTACCACACACAGAGATAAATAGCTGAGTGCCATCAGGACGTCCTATGAACTTCCACTTGACCTTGCCTGAACCAGGAGGGAAGCTTTTCTTTTTCTATTATGGTTTGAATGTGACTGTATCCTGAAGCTCATGTGTATGAACATTTCCTCCCCAGATGGTGGCAGTTTGGAAAAGTTGTAGAATTTTTAGGATGTGAAGCCTTTCTGTAAAAAGTGGATCACTGTGTGTGGAAGGGGTTTTGAGGTTTAAGAGCTCTCCTCCCACCTCTTGCTATTCACCTTCTGTTTCCTGAGTGTGGCTGCAATGTGATCAAACAGCTTCCTGCTCCTGCCACCATGCCTTCCCTGCCTGCTGTGTGTCTTCACTACCATGGTGGACTGTATCCCTCTGAAGATGTAAGCCCAAATAAACTCTTTCTCCTTTAAGTTGCTTAAACCCACAGATGAAAGGAAATAATAGCAGCAGTAACTAAGACGTTTATATATTGTAAAGATTTAAATCCTCATCCTGGATGCCTAAGAGATATCAGGAAAATTTCTGGTCCTTTGTAACTCATACACTTTTGAGAGTCAATTGCTCTTGCAGGAGAGACACTAAGGTTTCTTAGAGAAGCCACTACTACAACAACTTTATTTTACTTCTGTGTCATTCAAGGTCTTCATGGGAAATAAAATTTAATTTAAAATTATGAACTTCTTTATAATTTGACCTATTTTTCCCTTGAGAGTTAATATGAAATTAAGATACATGACTCTTGCCAGAACACACCTCATTTATCTACATTAAGCCTTTCCAAGTCTACCAAAAACATATTGGTAGTTTATAGAACATCTAAGAAATAATCTTTAAAAAGTTCTAAATAGACCCCATTCTTTGCCTTGTTTTAAGGAATGTCACAATTGCATTAATAGCTGTCCAACCCATAACTTGGGATGTCTCTTGCTTCGTTTCTTTTTCTCAGTAGCAGCAACAAGTTACTTTAAATTTCGGGCTTTTTTTTTTTTCCCTGAAGGCTATGCTAGTCCCTCCCATGTCTTAAATTGCTCTTATTCACTTTTTGCTGCAATCATGGTAATTTCAAGTACCAATCCCATCCCAACCTTTAGCCCCCAGCACTAATTGGTGCACCAATGTGGGCTGACCACATCCACATAAAATCTGAAAGAGCTTGAAAAGGAATTCTAGATACAAAATTACAGAGTTTAGCGCAGCTTCCTGGTAGCTGCTGTTTTTTGTTTTTGTTTTTTGTTTTTTTTTTTTTTTCACATGGGCTTTGTTTTCTGGCAGCAAGCAGGGACTCCGTGTGCCTTTTAAGAGAAGTCTTCTTGACTCAGTGTTAGTGGCAAAAACTTACACAGCGTCTTTAAAAATTGACTTCTTGGTTTTTGCTGGCAGAAGGAACTCTGACTCTTTCAGGAAGTCCTGCACTTAATGGGGCTTGTGAATAGTTTGACAAGTCGCTTAATGGTGACACAAACCTGCTGTGACTTTTGAGTATAGAAAAAAATAAAAGTCAAAAATAAGACTCAAAGGATCCACATCAGAGAGAGAGAGAGAGAGAAAGAGAGAGAGAGAGAGAGAGAGAGAGAGAGAGAGAGAGAGCGCATGAGGTGTTCTGGTGTCCTTGGGGCTTGCCTACTTTATTCATTATAATTTC
>NW_004949096.1:4097041-4100848 GCF_000317375.1 Microtus ochrogaster | reverse complement strand
TTCCTTCCTTCCTTCCTTCCTTCCTTCCTTCCTTCCTTCCTTCCTTCCTTCCTTCCTTCCCTCCTTATTTTCTTCCCTCTTCCCATCCTTCTTTCCTTCCTTCCTCCCTCTCTCCCTCCCTCCTTCCCTCCTTCCCTCCCTCCCTCCCTTTCTCTCTCCCTTTCTTCCTTCTTTTCTTTCCAGCTTTATGAATGGAAATCTTGCTATGTAACCTAAGGTGATCTCCAAGTTATAATCCTCCTACTTCACCATCCCAAATGCTAGGACTCCATGTATTCATCTACGTGCAGATTCCCACAAATTCTTTTTACTGATATTGCTTTTATTCTTTGTTTGTTTGGTTTTATTTTTTTAAGATTTTATTGGTTCCAGAATAGCAGTAATTAGGTTGCCCACCTGTAGTGAAGAAATCTTGGTGTTTGTATTTCAAGAGCCCCTTGAGAACATTACTATGGAAATGTATTTATTAACTACAGCACTTTAGAGATACCTGTGATGCATGGACCCCTACAAAGTTAAGGTACTTTCCCACATGTTACCTTGTGTGGCATCTTCTTAACAAGGGTCACGAAGAAAGACCAACTGTCACGAAGAAAGGCTGGTAATTATGTCAAACTAAGGTTTAAGCCAACAGACACAACGGAACAATTAACATCCTGACCTTGTGGGCCAATTCAAACATTACATTACCTAACCCTTCTGTTTTATTCATAATAAGTCTAAGGACAGATAACAGTGAGTGTTCCAAGACTGCACAATCAGTAAATAAGAGCAAAGAAGAAGACTTTGACTCCTGTAGTCCTGACACAATGTCCACTTAGCCTACTTCTCACTGGGAAGCCAGCAGGTTTACGCTAAGCCTAGGTTGGTGGTGAGGGGGAGACTAATAAATAAAACCACATGGTCATCAGACCGCAACCCCAGCAATTTTCATTGCAATTGATACAGAAGTAACAGAAGGGGAAGGGATATTTTTATCCCATTCATTGGCACTATATAAAAACAGCAACAACTGCTGAGACAAGGTGGCCTACATCACGACCCTTCAAGTTATAAAGGAATAAAAGGAATAAAAGGTATCTCTGGAATATTCTTTGTGCGTCAAACATGGAATTAAAGTGAGCAAAAAGCCTGGCAACGAAGATGTGTAAGAAACTCAAGATTCAATATTGGTGATTGAATTGAATTTTTTTGATGGAGAAGAACAGGTCCCCATCCTTTCTCACATCTCCAACTTCAGAAAGATCCTAAATGTGTAAAGCACATGAAATATCCCCAAAGCCTCGGGTTAGGGTTAGTCTTCCTGTCCTCTCCCATCCACCTCCTTAGAGCCAGCAGGGGTGATGGCTACTCAAGGTTCTTGCATACCCAACCGTTTGACATCTGCCCACCTGCGCAGAGCTGTCATTGTTTCCATTCTGCCCATTAAACAGACAACAGGAGAATGAGAATTTGGGAGGAGAAGAGTATTTTGGTCTGCTCTGAGTGCTTCTCCGGAGCACCGCACGTCCAGGTTAACTTCTTAAAGAGAGTTCCACAAATCAAGGTACCCATGGAGCAAGAAAAAAAGAAGTTTCTCTGGGTCATTTGACCTGTCCTATATCACACTGCAGAGTGAAAACAAGGCTAGGTCACGCTGAGGTCTCCAGATGGCACAGAAGGAGCTGGGCTCACAGGCTGCAGCAATTTCCTCCTCCAAAGTATGCGCTCATAAGCCACAGTCACCTGCTTATTGCTACAGCTTACCGTACGCTGTTTCAATTGAAAAGGAAATGGTTCACTTCCACCACACTGGAAAACCCTCCTTACCTTCTACAGATGGTTAACCTTGTTAACCTTGAAACAGAACAGAAGCTTAAAAGCCTGCTGCAAGGTCTCTGCCTGAGGCACTGAGCCTGGGGCCAGCAAGCTGGTAGTTAGGAGGGAGATTAGGGACAAAGGTGACTTAAAAAAAAAAAAAAAAGACAAAAACAAAAAACCTCCCCCCTGGCGGATGAGAAGGGCTCAGAGAAGTATCTGGAAGGAACCTAAGCTTGCCAGAAAGGCCAATATTCACAGCTTCACACAAAGTGCTTTGAGACATAGAAATTTGGTTCGCATGGAATCATACCAACAAGAACTGCAATGATGACACTAATAAGTAAAAACTGTTTGTATCAGGCCAAGCTAGCGTCGGTGTATACACATTTATAAACTACATGCTCATGTGGCCCTCAATGAGCTTGTGAGACAGTCTGCCCTTTCTCCTCCAAGGATGGGGCAGCAGGATTTGATCCTGAGATGTGTGACCCCAGGTCAGAGATCTACACAGACACGGAGTGTCTCCAGGTTTCCATTGGCACTCCTGGTTGATCTGAAGTAGCTGGTGTGAGCTGTTCCCAAGTAGAAAGGGATCACAGGGATGGGGTGTGCCTCCCTCACTTGCCTGAATGTATTCTAGAAGGAACAGTTAGAAATAAATGGCAGGGAAATAGCACTGCAACCACTATTTAATAGCTTAATTTGATGACCTGGAGAGAATTCATTATTTTATACCTGAGTTTGTCCGCTTCTTTTATCATAGTCACTTTGGGGACCAAGATGGCTCAGCAGGTAATGGCTGTTCTGCCAAACCTGATGCTTTGGGATCCCAAAATAGAAAGCTAGGGTTCCACCCATGAGACCCACAGGTTGAAAGGAGAAAAACAGTTCCCAAAGACTGTCCTTTGGATCTCTCTCTCTCTCTCTCTCTCTCTCTCTCTCTCTCTCTCTCTCTCTCTCTCTGTGTCACACACACACACACACACACACACACAGTTTTAAAAATTAAAGACAAAACAAAAAACATAATCAGCAAAACCATAGGAAGGAATTTTCACTGCAGAGATTCTCAAGAATTTTAGGAGGTATGTCAGGAAGAAAGGATAATGCCCATATGTATTTCATCACATTATAGAATCTTCTTCAGATATCTTCTAGACAGAGTGAGTTCTCTGTCTGTGCTATTGAAGCTGTGGGATATAGAGCTATGACTCCTCTTACACTGCGTCATCAAATATCTGTATTTGGAGGCTATGGTGCAACTTGTTCTTTGAAGATTTCCAGGAAAGTCAGAATGAGACTTTATTGAGAGCTTCAACAGAAAAGACATAAGTGGTCGTCACAGTAAATCCAGTCATCTTGAAACCACAGGGATACCATGAAACACTCTTATTTTCTGTGCAGAGAAGCTGAGATCAAAAAAGAGATAAGTCATCACCACATTAACCACTAAGAAGCCCCATAGTTCAGGGTGTCAAAACCAAAGTATGTTTCCTAGAGGGCATGTTGTATGCATCCTGCATTGTTTAACACAGTAATAATGTACTGAATGTGGCAATTTCATATTATAGAATAACTAGGGTAGACTGGAAGTTAAAATTTTAAATATAACATCAAAAGGGCATTTATAACATATCTAATTCACAGGACAAGGCAGTGAAAATTATCTCTATTTCACCATATTTCCACTTCTGGTGAGTTACTCTGTCCCTAACAAAGAACACTATCATAGGACTCAATTATATAATTTATAGGCGTGTAGGATTGTATACTATCTCATGGGGATACCTGTACATCCATATTCATTGCTGTACTACATGCAATAGCTAGAAAATAGAAGCAGTCTAGATGTTCATCTACTAATGAATACAATGCAAATGTGAGTGTAAACAAATGGCATTTGATTCAGTGGTAAAAAAATAAAAACTTCAGAAAATGTATAAAATTAGGAGAAATTATAATGAATTAAGTAGGCAAGCCCCAAGGACACCAGAACACCTCATGCTC
>NW_004949096.1:4086403-4096191 GCF_000317375.1 Microtus ochrogaster | reverse complement strand
TTTTTTCTACTTCCCACGTAGACTAGATCTATGTATGTCTGCCTTGGGGTCCTCATGGTTGCCTAGGTTCTCTGGAATTGTGATTTGTAGGCTTGTTTTCTTTGCTTTATGTTTAAAAACCACCTATGAGTGAGTACATGTGATAATAGTCTCTCTGTGTCTGGGTTACCTCACTTAAAATAATGTTTTCTAGCTCCATCCATTTTCCTGCAAAATTCAAGATGTCATTTTTTTCTGCTATGTAGTATTCCAACTATGTCCAGAAGTTTCATCTGATCACAAAGAAATTTTCATCCCAATCCATTACATTAACTAAGATGAAAACTGATGAACCCTGATTTCAATACCTTTTTTGGCTAATGCTTGAATCCCACTTAGTCCATACTTGTGGGGTTTCTCATGCCTGAATCTGAGTAATTCACTATCCAGTTAATATTCAGTAATTCACTCTTTCATAGAGCAGCAGTATCCAGTCATACAGGGTGGATAATAGATTATTTTATAGTACATTGGTAAGAAATTTTTCTTATATTTATTATTTTTAATACAGTGGTAAAATACCTCAAAACCATGGATTTTCTCCTCTGGTTGCTTCTTTCTTCCTCCTGTTGCTTTTCTCCTACTTCTTTTCCTCTTGCTCATCCTCTTTTCTTTACATAACTATATCAATAACTTAGAGAATTGTTTTAAATTTCAACATTAGATTGTGGCTTGCTTCTTATGTATATTGTCAAAACCTTGAGAAATATATAAGAAATATATTTTAAATTTTATGAGGGATTTAAAATGCATTTGAAAATGTACTGAGAGCTATGTAATCCATCCATGAAAAAAATATGAATACTTATTTTGAATGAATAAGTACTTTATTTGTATTTGAATAAGTATTGAATTGAATTTGTGTTTGAATAAGTGGAGCAGTTTCCTCCAAGATTAAAATATTCTATTCTACAGGAAAGCTTCTTAAGACAGAAGGTAAATAGCTCAAAATAGTTTTAGTTTTTTACCATTGTACAAAAAATATAAATAAAAAGAAAATTTCTAATTGATGCATTATTAAAACCAACTAAATTTACTAGGTTTCTCCATCCTAAGAGAAAGAAGCAAAGGATGCAAGAAATCAGACAAGCCAAGCTTCAAAGAAGCCACTTGAGACTTGAACAAATTTGTAGAAGCAAAAACCAGCCTATGATGTGTGATTCCCCTCTGTATGCTGTAAATACCATAGGTTAATAAAAAAAACTTATTTGTGCCTATAGCAGAGCCAGGTAGAACAATGGTATGTAGCAAAACTTAAACTAAATTCTGGGAGGATGAGGCCAAAGTCAGGGAGAAGCCATGAAGTTCCACTGGAGACAGATGCTGGTACTTGAGCCAGTAAGCCACAGCCATGTGGTGATACACAGATTAAAAGAAATGGGTAAAAATAATATGTAAGAGTTAGCCAATAAGAAACTAGAGCTAATGGGCCAAGCAGTGATGTAAATAATACAGTTTCTGTGTGATTAATTTGGGGCTAAGCAGCCAGGAAACAACAAGCGGCTTCTCACAACAATTGGCGGCCACATGGCCAACTAAATCCATGTAAAAACCTAAGAGGGCTTGGAAAGGAATCATAGACACTAAAAACAATGTGTAGCCACATTTTTTTCAGCTGGCAGCATGTGGCAGCTCCCTGAAGAGAGGTTTTCCTGATTCAGTGGTAGCAGAAAAGAAGCCACGCCACTTTGAAATGCCGATTTTCTGGACTGTGCTGCCAGTGCAAACTGGCTTTTTCAGGAGGATGAGTATTAAATTGGGTTTGTGGACAGTGTACTTTGTGGCAGGATATGCCAATTGGTTATCAGAGTTGAGGTGGTGAGGATGGTACCCATGTGGGAGTCTCAGGCACTAACAGACTTCTGCCATGTTGGACTGTGCAGAGCAAGTAGATGGCCATATAAACCCTAGTACTGCTTCAGTTTAAGTTTTTAAGAAGCACTTAGCATTTTATGAAGCCATCCTGGTCAGTAAAGAATTACAGATGCTATAGAGATTTGCATTGGTATGGATCTTGGTTTATTGATACAAATTTAAGATCAATTTTGCTTTATGTATATTTCTTCTCTTGATTAAGGTATTGTGTTTATTCAGCTCATTTAAAAATGTAGTGTATAATTAAGAAATATAGGTAAATAGAGTCATATATAATAGTCAAGCTTGCAGTCATGTGAGTTAGATTTTTCTAGATGTACAGAGATGTATTAAAGATAAATAGGTATTCTTCAAACCTTTCAAAGAATACAGAATGACATTTAAAATGTTTAAGAAGTTAAGACTTTTCATGACAGTGAGACACATCTGTTTCTGGCAGCACCAACTACTTCAAGAAGATGATGGGCATCAAAGAGGCTCCTCATGTAGTTTGTTAACCATTTGGGCAATAAACTGTCTTGCCTGGACTGATTGATGGCATAATGTATGAACTGGGCATACAAGACCCACAGAGAAATGACTGCTGAACTTGTCTAAAGGTGAGATGATCCTTTAGGGTTTCTGCTACATGAAAGAGACTGCGGGACATTCTGTAGGACACAGAAAAAAGTGACTGACAAACTGCCAATATAGGTGGATTTGTCTTTGAAATTTCCTGCTTCGTGGAAAAGTCTGCTGGATACTATGGGCCTATAGGCTGAAGACGGATGTCCCAAAAGTACAGAACTTTGGTTGACTATCCAAGCAGTGAGATGTCTCTGTCCATTCTAGAGTTTTGAACATTGTTTACAATGTACTTCATGTTTACTTAGGTAATATTATATTCTTCTGGAGTCTTTGATGGAGTTGAAGAATAGACAGAAATAATATAGCTTTCCTTAGTTATGATAAAAGATACAATAGATATAAATATTGTAACTGTAATTTTTGTTATATGTAATTTTACTATGTTAAAGTTAAAACCTTAATTTTTTTTTAAACAGAGAATGGGAGGTGATGTGGGATTTCCCTCTGTATGCTGTTAATACAATTGGTTAATAAACTTCTTTGAGCCTATAGCAAAGAAGGGCAGAACAGAGGTAGGTGGGGAAAACTAAACTGAATGCTGGGAGAAAGAAGGCCAAGCCATAAAATCCTGCTAAAGACATACACCGAAACTTTAGCTGGTAAACCACAGCCACGTGATAATGCACAGATTAATAGAAATGGGTTAAATTCTTGGGCTAATGAGCCAAGAATTGATTTAAATAATATAGTTTCTATGTGGTTATTTTGGGGCTAAGCAGCCAGGAACCAATGAGCAGCCTCCTACTACAAGCCTAGCTGCCTGAAAGAGGTTTAGACCAACTGAGTCACATGGAAAGGACATTCTCCAACCTTTTGAGCTCATGGCAGGTTTTCGACTGTTATCTAGATTTCCAGCTTTTATTAGTTGTCACCATGGTAGGGTGGACCTTGCTGATAAAGCTCTTTGAATAATTTCTGCTCCTGTAAGCAACCACTTTACCACATTCCACTCAGTAAGTAACCAATCAAACTCCCTGGTTCATCAAGTTGGACTTTGGTGACATCTGTATTTTAGTCAATTGTAGACTCACTGTCTGGGGTGAGAAAACAAGTGTTTTGTGCCTCCCCAGGAAAAGTTTTGTCACACAACAACTCACAGAAAAAGAAAATATTTTACAGAATTTCAGGATTCTGAGAGCCCTATTTTAATGTATTTGGATCTCACTGTAACAATGACAATGATCGCTAAATAACCACAAACTGGATAAATGTTAAACAGCATAAACATCTGCTTCCAGTTCTAGAAATTTGGAAGTCCACGTTCAAGGTTCTAGCAGCTCAGTCTCTGGTGAGTGCATGCTTCCCAGCTCCTCAGTGGCACCTCCTTGCTATGTACTCAAATGATGGAAGGGCAAGGCAGTTATCTGGGAACTTTTAATAAGGGTGCCAGTTTTTTTTTTTTTTAATAAGAGGTCTTTCCTCATATCTAAATCATATCCCAATGGCCATACCTTAACATGAGCACACTTGTGATTGATGGTTGACATACAAACTCTGAGGCTTCCCAAACATTTAGATTACAGCATACCCCTGGAAACTTGATCAGTCCAGGTGGTGCATCTTTTCTATGAAGAGTAAATAATCAATAGAGCAAACTGGAATTGCCGAGGTGATGGAGAAAATCTAGAGGAGCAAAATCCTCAGATCCTTTGAACACTAATATCTGTCCAGACCAAAAGCAAGATACCTTTTCAATTGTTACTAGGAAGTTATAACAATCTGTCTTTCTCTTGATTTAGGCTGAGCAGCCTATTATTACTCTTTAAAATGTGGACTTCAATAAAGATTATGGTTATATAAAATTTAGGATTTTCAGACACCTACAGAGAAATTAATTAGTTATTCTGAAGTCCAAATGATACTGAATATTAACCATTGAACATTTTCATTTTATTAAGTTTTTCTTTTTTTATATCCCAGTTTTCCCTCTCTTCTCTCCTTCCATTCCCTCCCCACTGCCTCCCCTCTGACAGCCCCTTTACTCCTCTGTTTCTGTTCAGAAAGGGTAGGCCTCCCTTTGGTGTCAAAAAGCATGGCATATCAAGTTGAGGTAGAGCTAAGCTCCTCCCTTTGTATTAAGACTGGCTGGGGCAACCCCATATGAGAAATAGATTCTTCAAAGCCAGCTCAAACTTTCTCGGGTTTAGCACCCTGATCTGAGTGCTAAGAGTTCCACAAATATATCAAACTATACAAGTGTCACACATATTTAGAGGGTAGAGGTCAGTCCCACTAGGTTCCCCGGCCGTAGGTCCAGACTATGTGAGCTCCTATGAGCCCCCAATTGGTTGTTTCTGGGGGTTCCTTTGTGATGAACTTTGCTCCCTCCCACTGTGCAGTCCTTTCTCTCTTCAACAGGATTCCGGGAGCTCAGCCCAATGCTTGGCTGTGGATCTCTGCATTTGTTTACATCACTGGATTAAGGCTTTCTGATGACAATTAGGGTAGTCATCAATGTGATTACATGAGACCAGTTTCAGGTACCTTCTGCACTATTGCTTTGCGTCTTATGTGAGGTCATCTTTGTGGATCCTGGGAGTTTCTTAATGTCTGTCCAGTTAATCATTCACTAAATATCATGCCTGTCAAGGCTTATGGAGACAGAATTAATAACCTATGCTCACAAATCTAGCTGGTTTCAAAGGCCACCCATATATCCCAACTGCACAGTGTGTTAAAACTCTCAGTCTATCACAAATTACTTTTATCTAGAGCTATGCTCTGACAAAAGGATAGTTATTGCTTTTAAAAGAAATATAAGAAGTGCAAATTAATATCAGGACTTGACAGCATGTATCAATTTCCATATAAATATTAAACCCAATCTAACTTATTCTGACATAGATTTTCCATTTGGTTTTAACTACAGATTAATTTTTCACAATTTCTTTAGAGTAATTCTGTCAATCTTGTATTTCACAGAACATTTTTCTTTCAAGGTACTTAGTGTATACAAAATTTTGTGATAAAGTAAATCCTGGAAATATTCCATGCAATAGTCTTCATTTGGTGTGATAATAACATGTAAGAGCATCAAAGGCTCTGGGATCATTGATCACAAAATGAACCCTCTGTGACTTTGTTTTTATTTATTAAAGTCATTGTACTATAGAACAATTTTTACTTGTTATTTTTATCTTTCTTACATTTTTAGCTAAAATGCTAAAATTACTCCTTGTCTTAGTTAGGATTTCTATTGCTATGAAGAGGTACCATGACCAGAACAACTCTTACAAAGGAAAACATTTAATTGTGGTGACTTGCTTAATAGCTCAGAGGTCTTAGTCATCATCTTAATGGTGAAGAACATTGTGGTATTGAGGCAAGCATGATACTGGCTATGTCTTGACAAGAAGGCAACAGAAAATGAACTGAATGTCATACCTACTGGTCTGAGTGTCACACTAAGGGAAGCTGCCACAAAAGAGACTTCAAAGCCTGCTCACTCCCACAGTGACACACTTCCTCTAACAAGGCTACGCCTACTCTAACAATGCCATTTTTCCTAATAGTGCTGCTCACCTTGGGGACCATTTTCTTTCAAATCACTATGTTCCCCTTTCCCTTCTACCGTTCCAACCCTTCCCAAATAACCTCCCCCAACTCCTTTTGTATCTCCCACTCAATATCAATTGGATAGCCATAGATGAGGCTCATCCCTGGGAAAGACTAATTTCCCCTCTCTCAGCAGTCATTAGTTGCCTTTGTCTATGGGTGCATTCCCATGAAAATTTCCTCTTCCATTGTAATATGTGTTTGATACTGTCATTGCTCAAATCTTATTCATTTAGAGGTTGTTTCATAGTAGACTTCCTATTCTGGCTTTTACAATGGTTCCACCCCCTCTCCCAGTATGTTCCCTAAGTCATAGATTTAGGAGATGAGATGTAGATGTGTCCATTACAGCTGAACTCCCTGTGATCTGTTGATCTTTGTTTGCATTGTGTTCAGATGTGACTTTCTGTGATAGTCTCCATTTATTGTAAAGACAGGTTTCTTTGATGAGAGGTGATAGCCCTACCTGTGGGTATAAAGATTTGATTTAGAATGTAGGAAGGAATTATGCTAGTCTATCAAGGCAGCAGTAGTAGATTCTTTAATAATAATATTTGCTACACAGTTTTCCAGTACCAGGCATGATTTCCCTCCTGTTGAGTGTGTTTTATGTCCAAGTAGACAGCTGTTCTTTATGACCAACATGTAAATGCCACATATTACACCTTTATGGGTATCTTGTCATTATTGTCATTCTTAGATCTCACAACTGAATAGGACTATTTGATTGCTCCCTTTTTTTTGTGCCTGGTGCTAGAATTGCAGGAATGAGTCTTTTCTAGTACTAGGATTGCAGGAAGGAGTCTTTCAGATCCGACCCAGCTGAATTCACCCAAGTTCTGTATCCACTATGTGCAGTGCCTTTAGCAATGTTTTCTTTGAAAAACACACACACAGATTTCAGAATAGGATTTGTTTACAAATTGACTTTAGAAAGATGCATTTGCATTTAAAATATCTTTAAAAGATTTGGATTCATTTCCACAGGATTTGATTTCTACAGATCTTATTTTTAGTAAATAATACATACAATAGTCTGCACTGTGGTTTCTCCATATAAAAAGCATCCTTATGGAAACAGAAGGATGATCTGGGTCTTACATTTCATCATTTCTTTGGCAATGCAAAAGCAAGTATCATTTTTTAACCTTCCTTATTCAGAGTTGTGGTTATAGGACACAGAACATACAATACTGTCTAGCATGTACTAGGAATATCAATGAGTGACTGGAGGAATAA
This sequence comes from Microtus ochrogaster, assembly GCF_000317375.1. Classification (NCBI taxonomy): domain Eukaryota; kingdom Metazoa; phylum Chordata; class Mammalia; order Rodentia; family Cricetidae; genus Microtus; species Microtus ochrogaster. The sequence continues at coordinate 4,088,856 of NW_004949096.1, read as the reverse complement.
AATGTAAATGCGACCAACATCTCCATGATAGTTTGACCTTATTCAATAACATATTTTATTAATGAACCAAATTTAACATTTTTGGTATATTCTTAAGCAGTTTGAATAACATCCTCTCCCCACTCACTGGAGATTAAAGTATGGAACATCTTACTGTGACCCATCAAGGAATATGCCCTGTCGTGGAATATTCCTTTACATTGTGTGAAGATGTGTCACTGTGATTGATTAATAAAGAGGGGAATGGCCATATATAGCTAGGAAAGAAAAGGTTAGGTGGGACTTCTGGGGAAAGAGAGCTCTGAGAAGAAGAAAGGAGAAGTTAACAAAGGAGGCAGACAGAAAAGACAAGCAGGAGGAGAAGTAAAATCTACAGGACATGTGACAACACATAGATAAACAGTAATGAGTTAATTTAAGTTATAAGAGTTATTGGGATAAGGCTAAATTATAGGCCAAACTTTTATAATTAATAATAAGTCTCCATGTCATTTATTCTGAGCTAGTGGCCCAAAGAAAATTACTTTCATAAATGAAATCCAATTTGGGTGCTCAAATATCCAAACATAGGTCATGAGAAATCAGCGAAAAGTCTGGACAAAGAGCTGGATGTAGCTTCCATATCCTGTAGTCTCTCATGCCAGCTGGTGTTTAGCAGCATACAGAGGAGCAGCTACCTGTTGTTGCCTGCAGGATGAAGCCATCTGCCAGCTCCATGTGCCAGCACCATGCACTAAACTGAGCCACGCCAGTGCCTGACATAGCATTTTGATATTTGTCTCACACAAACAGAGAACATTGAAGATGCTTAACAAAGACAGATACAGAAGGGAAAAATCTCTAATCAGGTTACAGTCTGTTTTAAACATGTGTGTAGGCTTGAAAAAGAAAGAAAATAGGTATAGACAGCCATAGCAAAAAGTAGTTTATAAATTATAAGGCCTTTAAAAAGAGAATAAAATAATATAAAAAAGATAAGCTACATAAAATCAAAAATACACAGAGAGTTTGGATGCTATATGGTGTTGTGTTAATTTTGTATTTTTTAATGCTAATGAGCAAAAAACAGCACCTGCTTAGAGACACTGAATTGTGGAAGGGACTGCTAAATAAAATCAGCCTAGATATGTTAGGAATGCCTTAACTTTAAAATGGAAGTCAAAAAATGTATTGCTTTGGGAAAGAGGTTATGGTTTTGTTTCCACAGAAAATGAAAGACTAGATTTTTTTCAAGATTAAATAGGATCAGGTTTGATCAGGGAGATTCACTGAGGCTTTAAATTTAAAGAAATAAACCTAAAAAAAAAAGACTTAGAAGACAGGTGACATATATTTTACTTGTTCAAACATAAAACAAAAAATTATCTTTAGCTGATTTATGCACAATGAACAGTCCATAGTTTTGATAATGAAGGTATATATGTTACCTTTGAAAGTTTGTGTGCTTTCAGAGCAAGGGCACCAGACACCCATGCAAACAGGTGACTCAAATGACCTAGATTCTCAGATTGCCTCTGTTGCAGTGTTCTCAGGGTTATACATCTAGAGCAGCTTACAGGCTGCTGGCTGAGATACTCCAGCCTCACACACTACTCCAGTGAAGCTTCATATAAGTCCTAAATTTCCACATCATGCCATGACAAGACAATATTATCTCAATTTTCTCAGTGTCCTCCAAAGATGTCATCACCCCCAGACAACAGGAAGCAGTGTAGAGAACATAATGTCCATATTCGCAAAAGTTGGAGTAGGTGGTTTTGGTCATTTGATTGTTTATTGATGTTTGTCATCATTTAGGGAGGTTGTTTATGAGTTGTTATTGGTCATTGACAAGAAAAAAGTAAAACAAAGAAAATTAGATTCAGGGATCTCTTTCTGTTGGAAAACAGGGAGATATGATATGGAATTGATGGGATAAAAGAGTGAATTATTGAGTCTACATTTGAACAATCACTAGTCTCAAATATTTTGCAATATTATGAATTTTTGTACATTGATACAATTGTAAAGTTATGTTTGTTATACTGTATATATGTTTCTATTCTTGTTTAAGATTTTGTACTCATGCAGTTCATTTAAAATGTAAAAAGTATCATCCTTGAATGCTATTTAGGATAATGAAGTAATACATGTTAAAGGTTAGTTATCTATAACAATAGAACTCATGCTATTAGGTATGTTTTCATCATTAAAAGTTATATTTTGGATATATAGGTGATCTTCAAACACTTCAAAGACCTACAGAATATGTCATTTAAAATGCTTTGATAATGTAAGGCCTTTCATGACAGTGAAACATGTCAGCTCCTGATAGCACCAATTTACTTCATAAAAGAATAAAGGGTATTGAAGAACCTCCATACTGAGTTTGATTTCTTTGTGTCAAAAGCTAACCATTGGGTATTGAAGAACCTGCATACTGAGTTTGATTTCTTTGTGTCAAAAGCTAACCA
>NW_004949096.1:4082679-4086303 GCF_000317375.1 Microtus ochrogaster | reverse complement strand
GATTTCTTTGTGTCAAAAGCTAACCATTGGGTATTGAAGAACCTGCATACTGAGTTTGATTTCTTTGTGTCAAAAGCTAACCATTGGGTATTGAAAAACCTCCATACTGAGTTTGATTTCTTTGTGTCAAAAGCTAACCATTGGGCAAAGAAACTGTTCTTGCCTCAACTACTGACAATATGTTCTCCAAAGTGGATAAGCAGGACACCAAAGAAAACTGCTATCACACTTTGCCAAGACAAGGTAAAAAAGTCCTTCAAAATTCCTGCTTTACAGAAAAGTTTGTCAGATATTCTGGGCCTGGAGACCAAAGAAGGATGCCCCAGTGTTACAGAGGAACGTTGGGTGCCTGTCCAGGTATCCAGTTGTTACTGTCATTCCTTTAGTTTTGGGAGTTGTTTGCACTGTACTTCCTGTGTACTCAAGCAATATTTTACCCTTCTTTGGTGTCTCATGGAGACTGATGACTGGACAATTATAGTTTTACAGTTTTTCTTGTTACCAAATTCAGAAAAAAAAACTTACATAAGAGATGTAAAGTTAGTAAGGTTGAGAGACCTAAAAGCTTAAATTGTTTATCTAAAAAAATGTGTTAAGGTCTAAAAAGATAGTTTTAAGATGGAAGTACAAATTATTATAAAAATGGGTTAGGTATAGAACTTTGAATTTATCAAGATAAAATAGATAATAGAGTTTTTTCCCCAAATATGCCAAATACAAATGTACTGGACATTGTGAATGTAATTCTTACTTGATAATTGTTTATATTTATAAAGTGTAAATTGTTTAAGTTAATACCTTTCCTTTCTATTTAGAAAATACTTAATAATTGTCTCTATTGTATATAGTGTTACTATGTTAGGGTTAAAACTTTTCTTTTTATTTAGACAAAAGGGTATTGATTGGCTTAATAAAAAGCTGAACAGCCAATACCTAGGTAAGATTTTCATGGCAGAGAGGACACTTGGAAGAAGAAGTGAGAGACACCAGGAAATGCAGAACAAGCAGGATGGACAATACAGAGATTTGGTAACAAAGCCATGAGGCAGAAAGTAAATTAAAAGAAATGGGTTGGTTTAAGTTATAAGCTATTTGTCTCACTTTCATAATTAATATCAAGTCTCTGTATCATTATTGGGGAGCTGATAGTCCTGATGAAAAATCTGCCTGCAATCCCCAGCTCCCTAGGTTAGAATATGAACCAGGTCAGGTACTGTTGAACTGTTCACTGTTCACTTGGAAATTGCTTCTAACTGAGAAATAAAGGATAGGTTGAATCCAGGTATACATTTTTTTTGGGGGGGTGGGGTTGAGACTGGGTTTCTCTGTAGCTTTGGAGCCTGTCCTGGAACTAGCTAACTCGTGTAGACTAGACTGGCCTTGAACTCCACCTACCTCTGTCTCCGGAGTGCTAAAATTAAAGGCACGTGCCACCACTGCCTGGCTCAGGTTTACATTCCATTCTTTGGTCCTTCCAATGGAGTCTTCATCCTGAGACCATTTTCATGGATTATTTCCATAGCAAGCAGTGCTTAGCTCCTTATCATTTCTCCTGCTGTAGTGACAATTATCTATGTTGTTTCAAAATACTGTGTGTTGTGTCATCAATTGCAATGTAATTAGAAATTTCTTTGAGACTTTTAAACAGCATGGATGTAATTCAAGGAAATTATTATGCATAAAACTGGAATTGGTAAGAACCAAAAAGGAAGTAGCATGTTTGTCACAGAGTCACTTTTATAGTCTAGAAAGATAAACAATGTAGATCATAATGTGGAGAAGGAGCAAGGGTCCTTCAGCAAGGAAACGGAAGCTAAATCACACTTGTCAAGCAATGAAAGATGGCAATGAGGTGGGATCACAGAGGAGAACTAATTTCCATGTTGCAGCCTGAAGTAGAGGGCAAAAAGCTTTGGCTTCTTTCCTGCTCTCTTCAATCTCTTGCCACTGTCTTTGATTGCCAAAATTCAGGTAACTTGACTGGAATCCTGGAGAACAGTGTGCAGGATTTGGTCTCCTTCCATATTGCAGAGATAAGATGAAAAAATGAGAGACAATTCAGAATACATGCTCAAGCTCTCTGTCATACAGCAACAGTGGCTATTACGGTTACCTAACTTTGGCGCACCTTCTCAAAGGTTTCTTGTGCTTTCAACTATTTAATGCTGTTTCAACATTTCTACAGTTCAAGACATTTGCTTTTTATTTTTGATAACTTTACAGAATCATTTAGTAGTGACGGTTGGACACTACAAAAATATTTTTAATTTGCAAATTATCTAATATGGATCTTGGCACTGTCATTGAAGGTATTTAGACACTTAACTTTAAAAAATGTCATCAAATAATGAAAAGTTTTGAAAATCTTTGGTATTGAATTTGAAAAAAGTTAATCAAGTCTTTGAAAACTTCATACAACTTATACTACTCAGATTCCCTTCTCTTCCCACTCCAGCTCCTCCAAGGTCTTCATCCCTTTTTTACATAACTCAATGAGTTTCAAAAACTGCTTTTCAGATTTTCACTTTTCCAAGTTTATATGTCTCTGAAAGCTCACCCTCTCACTAGCATAAAGAGCTGTTAGAGTAGATTCTTAACTAAAAATGCACAATGCAAAGAACACAGGCCACTGTGTGAGATCTATTTGAAGTTTGCCTTGATGTAGGCCTACCTCTAAAAGATTCCTTAGGATTCAAGAAAAATCAAAGTTACTCATGAGAACCTAGATGCTTAAATCCTTGTCTCTGCTACTGGGGATTATGTCACTGGATACTCCAGAAAATGAATATGTTCTGAAGTGGATGAAGTGGAAGATTAAATCCCCAAACTGGGTGAGTATGACATAATAATGCTTGACAAGTGCTTGAAGAGTTTAAACAGCAATCAAAGGAGATAATGGTTTTTTTTGTAGCATAAGAACACAGAGCCTGAAGGACCCAAATGGAAACATTTTAATGCTTTTCTAGAAATATTTCCTAATGGAGTCATAAGTCATGCCTACAGAATTTTTGGGGGAGTTGGAGAGAAATAGTTGGTGCAGAGATTTTTGAAGTAAATAAAAGGAAGTAGAGAATATACTATAAGAATGTAGTCAGGCATTTGTGCCTTTAGTTCCAGTGCTACAATTGACCATTACATTTGTAATTTACGGTGAAGTATGTGCTCCTATATAATTTTCTTCAATTCTCAGGTGAGTGGCCACATTAAGAGAGGTTAAAGAATGGCTTGTTCAGAGTGAAGAGTAAAAGCCAGGTTATGTCTGATGATCATAATGCTAGACAGTAAATAAGGGGAAGAAATCAGCAGTGTGTTCCTGGAACATGCTGCTAGGCAGTTTAGCTCAATCAGTGGGACACCCGGTGAGAGACTCTGTTTTAAAAAATAATGTTGAGAGCTGCTAAGGAAGGAAATACTGATTTCTGACGTTAACACATGCATACACCTGAACACATATGTACATGCTTCTGTATGAACATAACACACACACACACACACATACACACACATTGTGGAATAATCTTTTTGTGCACTGTGAAGATGCATTGCTTTCATTGGTTTAATAAAATTTGAAATGGCCAATAGCTATTTGGAAGATGTTAGGTGGGACTTGCAGACAGACAGAGA
>NW_004949096.1:4077850-4082579 GCF_000317375.1 Microtus ochrogaster | reverse complement strand
GAGAGAGCTGGAATGAAGAAGGGCAGAATCATGTGGAGATATGGAGAGAAGTAATACGGACTTGCTGTGCTGAAAAAACCTACACGGAAGAACATAGATAAGAAATATAGGTTAATTTAAGATATAAGAGCCAATTAATAATAATTTTATACTATTGGCTGAGCATTTATAGTTAATAATAAGTCTCTGTGTAGTTATTTGGAAGATGGATAGTGAGACCGAAGAGTCTGCCCCTCCCGCCCACACATACAGAGAAGGGGAGTGACTGGTAAGTGTTAGAAGCCATTTTCCAACAGCACGTGTGCCTGCCAGGAGGTCCAGTTGTCAAGCAGATTCATCAGTTCACTTAATTGTCTTCTGCATTTCAAGTTTCTGGCCTAGTGGAACCTAAATTAATGTAAGAACATAGATTAAAATACAGTTCATTATTTATTTTACTACTTAGAAAAACAAAGGGAAAAAGATTGAAATGTATGACAACAAGATACACAAACCGTTTTGCATTGCTTGGTAAAAACATTTATTAAGTACAAATGAAATAACTTGGATGCTGTTTAACCCTATCCTCTGCAGACAGCATACATCTTAAACCACAATTGCAATTTTATTAGAAATAGTCTTTTAAAGTAATCTCCTGTATGGAGTTCTTAGACTAACTCTGAACTCAGTGAGTCTGGTGATGTAGACTGGTTATCAACTCAGTAAGGTCTAGGATCAACTTGGAGACAACCCCCTGTGAGATACTTTCTAGATTTGGAATGTTGATGTAACTATCCCCTTGGCTGGGATCCCAGACAGAATAAAAAGGCCAAAGAAACCCAAACACCAGAATTCATTGCTCTCTGCTCCAGACTGTGGGTGTCATCTAACTCTCCTTTTAAACTCTTGCCTTCGTCCCTCTGGCCATGCTGGACTATATTCTCACACTCTTCGCCAAAATAAACTCTCTCTCTTTAGTTGCTCTTAGTAGGTGTTCTGTCACAATGGTGGGAAAACTAAGTAATATAATGAGAAAAACTCATTTTGTCAACTTTCCCACTGGTGTCTCCTATGACTATATGATTAACACAGGGGCACTATACAAGCCATCTCTAGAAGGAGGACTTTACTTCAAAAAACAGATATATAAATAGGTATGAAGTTATGTTTTTTAAGTAGATGAACATGCATAACTAAGTGGAAAAATTATTTAAGGAAAACATTCTGAATTTTACCATTTAGTAATACAGATCCACTTAATCTTATATTTTATCTATGTATTACAACTAAGAGAAAAAGATACAATGCATGGTGTGTTAACAGAACTAGTGCTTGTAGAAGTCAAGGTGGCAGAAGAGGCTGACCATTTGAAGGACAACGAAAAAGATGATAAATGTTAGAAGCATGGTCAGGTTTCAAGTTTCCGTCACCTTTTTTTTCCTGTTCAGCCCCCAAAGTCATGTGACTTAGTAAAATACATAACCTTGCCATCATTCATATAATGAGGTACATTTTGTAAGGTGGGGAAGGAGTTTCTGGCTGATGAGGTTGTCACATTTAAGTGCAGCCTAGGCATCAAATGTACAGAAAGCCCATGAGAGAATAACGTGGAAAAAATGACATCTTTAATTCTAGATGTGACAGACGTAGCTTCCACTCCCCTTTTCATTTGAGAGCTATTTGGGTTTGGCTGTAAGTAGCGGGAAGTTTGAGGCTGTGTTTGGAATCGCTGCCTGGATGTTGCTTCTCAGCAATGGATCTACTCCGGTTTTAACCCTGACTCACAAACCAGCATGTCAACGCTTGCAATCTTCTCTTAGACGCTCATTTCCTGGATCATACCTAAGATTACATAATTTGTATGCCTGGCACCTACATTTCATGAGACGCCCTCCTCATAATTCGTACGCACATCCATTCTGAAAAGTACCACCTCACATTATGGAATGGGAGTACACACCTCCAGAAAGCACCTTTTCATCTCTACCCTACAGCCCATGATGGGAACATTCAGCAGGCTAATGTTTGAAGACCTTTGCTGACATGAATTTTATTTCCTTTCTCCCTGTTAGTCAAGATTTATCATGTGACTTGGTTTAGCCAATAAAAATGACTTGAGGTGACAATTTGTACTTTTTCATGGAGATTTAAGATCCAGTACATTCTTTGTGAAATCCTCTTTCCTCTTCCTCTGTGAACCGCAAGATGCAGAGAACAGTTGTCTGTTAGTCTAACTCTTGAAATGAGGAGAGCAGGCAATAGGAAATGAAGTCCACCTAACTTGCAGGGCACATGTAATGAGAAAGAATATCTATGCTGTTCTAACCTTGGGAATTTGGGAGTCATTGGTCACTATAGCATTGTACTGACTGACAAGCCTGAGTCCACCAAGCTATACCATAGCAGCCATATTATAAGCATGGTTTTGCAAGCTTTTCTCCATGGGGTCATTTCTCCTGGGTCCCCTAGTACTTCTGAATGAGAGGCCATTCCTAGATTTTGAACAACCATCCTTGAAATCTTTAAGGCTTTTTGTCCTTGTTTCCTATCTAGTACTGACAAAATCTAGAAACACTGCTTATTTGTGCATCGGAATATGCACCTCATTTTACCTGATTCTGATAACTCTAATTGTTAATGTTCATGAAAAGGATTAAGTGACATAAAATGTCACATGTGGTCATTTCTTGCTGTGTCTTATTGATACCACCCCTATCAATCTGTTGTTAGTTTCTTGCAGGTTCAAGCATTCATTACTGTTTGGCGGTAATAATTGAATTTATTTTTAAGATCTGAATTAAAGGATTCAAATACAAATCAAATCATACAAAAATGGGAACTGTTAGATTAGGGCCACCTTAAGTGGTCTGCTAAAATCATATTTGAATCTTGTCAGCATATGCACTAACATCTTTTACCTAAGACTAGGAACTAGAAGCAGGCTGGAAAATTGTGGAGTCATGTATTTGGGTTTGTGTATCAGTGTGTAATTTTTTTGGAGGGTATGGGAAGTTTACCTACCTAATTATGTTAAGTTTAGACTTGTATTAGCATAATGGCTTTGTGTTTCCTGAACATGGCTCTGAGACCAGTGAGGGGCAGGTGGCTTGGGATTAAATTTGGAACATAACCAACGTACAAGAAAATGTCAACTATCTATCTGGAACATTAAGGAAATGAGTTGTACTGGATACAAAGTTCATGCGTATAAAAATAGGTTCATTTTAAACTATTTTTGGTGAACATCTTTGAAAATGTATATATACTTCCCTGCTTTATTAAATAGAACATTCTAATTTGATCTCTGCCTGATGACTCAATCATGAATTATTCTAGCGGGCTTTAATAGAGCTTCAGAGTACAGGATTCTGTGTTTGAATCTGTCAGAGGCCCAGTTTGGAGTCCTGGGATCATCTTTTCTGATATTTCTGTCCTCACCATCAACTTTCTGGCTCCTGGCCATGGCTTTTGGTGCTGTGAGTGTATGTCTCTGCAGTGGCACATTGTGTCTAGGAATCATCAAACTAAGGCACCAGACAGTCTCACTTGTTGAAGTTTGACCTAAAACAGGAATAAATTGACTCTAACTGTGGCCTCAGGAGCTCTCCTGTGGGCGGAAAATGCCCATTTTTAGTTCTATTTTTCTTGAGTTTCAAGAAAACAAATTTCTAGGTTTCCTGAATATCACTGGGTCTACTTTGAAGAGGGACGATATAATTTGAGGCAGGGTGTTATAGTTATATGAGGCCAATGAATAGCTTATCTATAACGGCTCATCTCCAGAACCCTTTGCACTATCGGGATGTTTCATATTTGTTTCTAGAAACCAAGTTTGGTATTACGGTAGTGTTAAATCATTTAAAAAGGAAAACACTGAAGTGTCTTCACCTAGTCTTCATACTAAGGTAGTTTAAGGGTTTTGGAGGGGGTGGCCCAATCAGCAAAATGCCTGCTGTACAAGTACAAGGACCTGAGTTTGTCTGCATCCACATAAAAGAGGGATTTAAGTCAGGCCTGTCATTCCAGTGTTGGAGGGTAGCTGGACTTTCTTTGGACTGCCAGCTCATGAATAAGGACACAGAAAGTTCATATTAAGTATGAAAGCCTTACATTATTAAAACATTTTAAATGCCATTTTTTTCAATCCTTGAAGTGTTTGAAAACCACCTATATATCTAAAATACATCTATGTTTAACTTTAAAAACATACCTCACATGACTACAAGTTTGATTGTTATAAATGACTAACTATTCACCTGCATTTCCTAGTTATCCTAAACAGTGTATAATAATAGTTTTCGAAGACTAAAACTTTACATTGGATTTTTAAATGAGCTGCATAGGTACAATGCCTTACACAAGAGCATAAACATTATATACAGTATGTTATAACATAAATAACCTTACATTTGTATTCATATACAAAAATCCATACCAATGGAGGAAGAGACAGGCAGATCCATGGAATTAGTCAGTCAGTCACTGTATCCAAATCCAATGAACTCAAGGTTCAGCGAGAGACCTTGTCTCAAAAGGTAAGGCAATGGGCTGTCATGATGGCTGAGTGAGTGAGGGCCCTTGCCTCCAAGCTGATTTTGATCCTAGAATTAATAAGTTGGAAGGAGAGAACCAGTTATCACAAATTTTCTTCTGATCACCACTCTATGACATGCAGATTTGGGTTCAGGAACAACACACACACTCACACAATAAATAAATAAATAAATAAATAAATAAATAAATAAATAAA
>NW_004949096.1:4062664-4077625 GCF_000317375.1 Microtus ochrogaster | reverse complement strand
GAGACAGGGTTTCTCTGTGGTTTTGGAGCCTGTCCTGGAACTAGCTCTTGTAGACCAGGCTGGTCTCGAACTCACAGAGATACTCCTGCCTCTGCCTCCCGAGTGCTGGGATTAAAGGCGTGCGCCACCACTGCCCGGCCCAGAGTCTTAATTCTTATAGAGAATCATTGCCTTTCTAAACATTTGTCCTTTATTTTCCTAGGTTGTACGCTATTAGGAAAAGATATAAAATCACCCCTGCTTGCTTGGTTTACTGGTGCCTAAGACAGGCCACTCTAATAGCAGCACCCTTATCCTGTATAGTTATATTCATGGAGCGTATCATAGGAGTAAAGGGTGAGAGAGCTTATAAAGATGACAAGGATGAGTGGGACATGGACATCATCCATGTATGGAGGTATTTCTCGATGCGGCCCCTCCCTTCAGAAAGTACTAGTGAAGGTTTTGTGAAGCCGTTTTATTGTCAGTTATAGGACTCACGTTCCCTTGAGCACCTGGGTTGTTAAACCACATGTGGTGTGAGGAAAATAATGTCTGCCAGTTCAGACGTGCTTGCGCACAGCCAGTAGGGAAGTGTTTCACCACACATGGATGAGAAGGCACGGCTCCTTTCTGCTCTTTCCCTGACTGGTGAGGAAGGTATGATTTATTACATGAGACTGAGACCTTTTGTGTGGTTGTGATTACCTAAGACATCTCAGACAGTTTCATGCCCTTTCTCTTCTGTGGTTTGCTGCAACCTATGGTACTCCTGCAGCAATCGGGGCGAGCGGCAAACATGTGTTTACAGTTACTTATAGAGGAAGTGCAGGACCATGTAGCCTCATATGCCAGTGGAGGCAGCCTGGCTGGGATGGGGGCATGAGAGGCCATGCAAAACATGAAAGAAAACCACCATAAAATGAAAACCAGTTATCACTTCCATATGATCATCTTCTTGTTGGCAGAATTGCCCTCTGGGGCCGCCTTCTAGAGTACAGGCTTTAGCAGAAAATAGAGAACACAGGAGTTGCAGGAAAATTAAATTTATGTGAGTTCATTTTATGCAGCAGGGAAGTCAGGAGTTTGCTTCTTCTCCACAGTCTATCCCCCTATTTCTCCATCTTCTTGCCCATTTTTCTATTGCCCCTCTTTTTCTTCTATGTAGAAACCAGAATATCTTCCAAGTCTGCTCAAGTGGTCATATTACCCATGTCTTTAAATCTTTCCCCATATGAGGCCTTGCAGGCCTGCATAATTATAACCAGGCATCTCTCCACATCTCCGGCGACATGCACCATCTCTTTCTCCTGGCTCCTATATATTTGCTACACTTCTGTCACAAAAACTTCCTTCAAGATTTTAAAAGAATCATGATATATATACTTTTTGCTTCCATGGCTTTGAGTAAGTGGAACTTTTCCTAGTCTCTAGTCTGTTTCTTCAAGAGCATCAACCCTAAGCCTCTCCTCCCAAAATATTCCACCTTTAAAGACTATTGTTCCCAATGCTAAGGACCTCTCTCTCCCTTTGCACATTCCAATGTCTCCTTTGTCTAAGGTCTTGTTCCCTGGGACCATGATACTCTTATAATATTGACCACCTGTTCATTACTATCTTTCTCTGGAAAATGCATGGCTGTGATCTACTTGCTTGACAATTTAAATGCCTGGTTGCACTTCAATGCTTGCATGACTTTCCACCTCCCTTCTGCCTGGTTACTAAGCCTTGTTGACCATTATTAAGCATGTGTTGATATAATTCCTGCTGCTTAACCTATCAATGGGCCTTTTCTAGGTGATACTCTCTTCTCAATGTTATCTTACCATCATCACAAATCGTCTTGAACTCATTAGGTCCTTTCAAAAACTACCATGTCTTAGAGAAGAGATAATACTGTCTTTAAACGATCATTAAGATAACTGTGTATGTGTGTCTCTCCATGTGTGGGCATGTGCCTGTGAGTGAAGGTAGCTATGGAGGACAGAGGTGTTAGGTCTCATTGCAGGAGGAGGAGTTATAAGCAGTTGTGGGCTATCTGATGTGAGTGCTGAGAAACAAACTCCAGTTCACTACCAGAGCAGTGTGCACATCCTTCATCACTGAACCATTTTTCCTGGTCCTAAAATGACCCCTTAAAAGATTGAAAGTCAGAAGTGACTTGGAACATTGGTCGAAATTCTGACAAGATTTTGAAAAGCAAAGTAGATGCTTGCAATGAAAAAGAAAACTCATGTACAGTGACATTCCATGACAGAATTAGATGAAAACTTTAGTGTGCAATAAGTAAACTGCACCTCCAAAAGTTATTGCTCATAGATTCTTTACTCTTTCCTGGTCTCTTTTAGGAATGCAATAGGCAACAGAGTCTATAAACGCAGGTGCAGCAAGGACTCCATCTGTTCACTTCAAAGTCTTCCTGTGACAAGGTGTGAATGTGATAGAGAATGTTATATTGCTCTTTTCAAAGAATTGTGACAGTAAGCCCTATCATCTGAATATAGGGTTCAGATACTGAATGAGAAAGGAAAATAATAAAAACACTGATCTGGGGGGGGGAGTTACTATGTTTTCGTTACTCATATGGTTGTAGCTGTTTGACCAAATTTGGCATAACTCTCATTTTGAATAATTAAATTACAGTACCAATATCTACTGAGATCAGATATCACCTGTTTGGTAGGTCAACATGAATGCAATGACCTTTTATCTGTATAATAATTTTGTCATCTTGAAAATGAGTTGGAGGAAAATAAAGCTTCTCGTTCATTTCAGGAGGCAAGGATCAATACTTCCAGTTGGCCGGGTCACTCTGTTAGTCTGATATAGAATGAGGAAAGATTTCAGTATTAGATCATTCTGAGCCATTGAAGTTTCTTACAGCAGGATAATTGTTTACTCATTTAGCTTTGTACACTGATAGGGATGATACTGATCTCCAAGCATTACCACAAGGAGCAAATTAAGGAATTTGAATGCAGGGACTGTTAAGAGTCTCATGCCTTACCTATTGAGCTAGTTAGGCACAAACAAGCCATCTCCTACTACAAATTAGTTCCCAATATGGGGCTAGCTAAATCCACATAAAAGCTGAGGGGGGCTTAGAAAGGAATTCTACAGGACTGGAAAAGATAAGGGAGATGAAACATGGTGAATTTTAGATGTTCCTACAGGTTTCCATTGGTGAAGGAGGAAGCACACTTACTAGGGGAAAATGCTTTGTAGCATACCCACGCTTGAGCACAGTCTAGCAAAACATTCTGAACACTACACTTCCATAGCATTGATGATCTCCTTCTCCTGGTTTTGTTGTATGCCTCTAGATATATAAAAACCGTGCTTACCTATAGAAGTAATTAACTTGTTTTTATATGGAAATTAATGTTAATTTAATTACTCTCACAGATTCTATCTTGCTAATTTCTTCTTGAACAACATAGTAGAAACGTTTTTATTTTACTTACAAAGCATAAATCTAAAAATATTTTTACCTCCTCCTTATCCTTCTGACAATTTTTGGTTCTACCATGACTATGACTCTTTATTATTTATTTATTTATTTATTTATTTATTTATTTATTTATTTATTATTTATTTATTTTCTCCTTTTATTCATTCATTTCTATCATTCTCCCATTCATTCAGAAAATAAGTATTCTCCATTCCATCAACTATGATACTCTGATCTGGCATTCAGAAGCTAATGAAAAGCCAAACACTGTGCATGAGAAGCCCTCTTTCAGGTTGTTTGTCAGGGTTGTCAAAGAAACTCCTTTCTATAGGTTATTGATTGCTATTGACCTTGGTTGCCACCTAGAGGTAGAAAATAATTCCCTTTGATGAAGATACACACTTCAGACATAGAGACTAGAGGCCCTTGAGGTGTAAGTGTCTTGAAAGCCTCTTCCATGAGGATGAGCTTTTATGGTATCAATAAAAGCAATTCAAGCTCCCAAAGGACAGAAGCAACCAACAGTCGGACTCAGCTATTAAACCTGAACAATGAACTTCGAACCACAACAATGACCAGAATAGTACAACAACCCTACAGTTGCAGTAGAGTCATGTATACTCTGTTGGTAATAAACAACTCTCTAATTAGACTAAGGAACCTATAATCACCACCTTACTAATTGGTATTATCTCTAAGAGCCTTCTAAATATTTGTCCTCATACCACAGATAAGTGTAGTCCTCATGCCTAATCAATGAAACTCTCTTTGAAATAGATGGAGACCATTACAAAAAGTTACAACCAACAAAATGCAGGGCCGTTGAGCCCTTCCAGTGGATAAATATACAAAACAACTCCTTCACTTAAGGCTTAGGGAACATGAGGAAGGGAGATCAGGGAGAAAGATTCTAAAAACCAGAGGATCAGAGAGCTTTCTGTGAGACTGTATCTCCTATTAAATTCAGAGGCTATCCCCATAAAGCCTTTCTGGCATGACTGCCTAAACTTGTGCAGAACAAAGACAAAAACAATTGACATACTAAAGTGGAAGGGGAAAAGGCCAAGAGCCTCAATACTACAAGAAGATCTATAGAAAACTGAAGAATGCTGAGAGCAGGGGAAGTAATCTTCCTTAGGGAAGAATATACCAACTTGTTATCCGGAAACACACACACACAAATAACAAAAATATTAGACAGATTGTATTTATATATTTAAGAATATATTAAGATATATATACACATACTTACTTAACATTTCTCTGTATACTATAATATTGTTAGTTTAGAGAATTACTTTTTTTATTTTTTTTATTTTTTATTTTATTTATTTATTTTTTGCCTGCATTTTTTTTTTTATTGAGAAAAGGAAAAAAACAAGTTTCCGCCTCCTCCCAGCCTCCCATTTCCCTCCCCCCCCTCCCACCCTTCTCCCCCTCCCTCTCCAGTCCAAAGAGCAGTCAGGGTGCCCTGCCCTGTGGTAAGTCCTAGGTCCTCCCCCCTCCGTCCATATCTTTACAGAGTACATATAATTTTATAGAAAAATAACATTATAATGAAACAGAAGTTTCTGTGGAAGAATTTTAATGTTATCATATTACAAAGCGCTCTAAAATAAGAGTTGGGGGACATTTTTCCAGGAGTAACCTCTCTTCTGCTGTTAGTTTTTATTTTCCTATGATTAATAAAAGGCTTTCTTTTTAATATAAAAAAGATATATATATACACACACACACACTCACACATATATATGAGTGTGTGTGTGTGTGTGTGTGTATGTGTGAGCAATAAATAAAAAAGAGGCCATACATATGAAAGAGAACAAGGAGGGGTATATATGTTGCAATAGGCCACTTACTAGTTTCTGGCTGCTCATCCCTGAAATAACCACACAGAAACTATATTAATTAAATTAATGCTTGACCTATTCACTCTAACTTCTTATTGGCTAGCTCTTACATATTAATTTAACCCATTTCTATTAGTCTTTGTATTACCATGTGGCAGTGGCTTACTGCGTAAAGTTCTGGCATCTGTCTCCAGTGGGACTACATGACTTCTTCTTCTGACTCCACCTTCTTTCTCCCAGTATTCAGTTTAGTTATTTTCGCCTACCTCTATTCACTACACAGGATGAAGACAGTTTCTTTATTAACCAATGGTATTCAAAGCATAAAAAGGTGAATCCCACGTCACTTCCCTTTTCTGTTTAAATGAAAAGGAAGGTTTTAACTTTAATTTAGTGAAATTATATATAAACAAACAGGCATCAAGCAATAATTACAGTTACCATATTTATATCTACTTTATCTTTTATCATAACTAAGGAAAACTATAACTATAAATTCTTCAACTCCATCAAAGACTCCAAAAGGATACAATATTACCTAATCAAGCAGGAAGTGCATTGTAAGGTACTTCCAATACTCTAGACTTGACAGAGACATCTTGCTGCCTGGACAGTTACCCAAAGTTCTTATGTACTGGTGGGACATTCATCTTCAGCCTACAGGCCCATAGTATCCAGCAGACTTTTCCATGAAACAGAAAATTTCAAAGGCAGTTCAGTCACTATCTGCTGTGTCTTGCAGAATGTCTAGCAGATTCTTTCATGAAGCAGGAACCCCAGAAGATCATCTCATCTTTAGGCAACTTCAGCAGTCATTTCTCTGAAAGTCCTGCATGTCCAGCTTATCAAGCAGTTCAGGGAAAGAGCAGTTTCTTGTTTAAATGACTAACCAATGCCATAAAGAGCCTCTTTGGTGCCCATCTTCTTCTTGAAGTAATTGGTGCTGCCAGGAGAAGATGTGTCTCATTGTCATAATGAGTCCTAAATTCTTAAACATTTTAAATGCCATATTCTGTAGTCTTTGAAAGGTTTGAAGAATACCATTCTAACTGAAATATATCTCTATATATCTAGAAAACCTAACTAACATGACTAGAAGCTTGACTATTATAGATGATTATCTATTAACCAATATTTCTTAATTATACATTACATTTTTAAATGAGCTACACAAACACAATACCTTAATCAATATGTATATATAATATATTATATATGTAATTTGTAAATATAATAACAAAATTGGCCTTAAATTTGTATCAATAAATCAAGATCCATACCAAATATGCAAATCTCTATAGCATATACCTCTTTAAATGTAAACAATGATTTAGAAACAAAATTTGGGAATATGGACATAGTTTCATTTAAGCTGCTTTCTGCTGTTTATTAGGCAAAGTAATTTTTTGAGGAGTGTTCAAGGCAACCTTTCAGGTTAGCCTGGAATGAATCTACAGGTTCTCATCCTCTGTGAAAACAAAAAAAGAACCCCTTTTACAAAGCAGTATATCCTTAGACCCATATTTTAATTCAAGATATCTTATAAAGTATATATGTTGGTTACTTAGCTTCTTTACATTCAAAAAAATTCAAAGAAAACACAGTAATATACAAAATCCAGACTCTTTGTATATTTTATATCTTTACATGGCTTATTATTATTTCTTTAATCTATGACTGTCCTTACTCTGTCTCTTTAAAGACTTTGTTTTATTTATTAAACCATTTAATTGTTTTCCAACTCTCCATACTCTTTTTATTCTTTCTCCCAAGCCTACATACATTTATCCAACACTGTGACCCACTTAGAGGTCTCTTATGTCTGAATTTGTCTTATTGTGTATCTGTAATACTATACTGTCCAGGAGTGCTTTTTAAAATTCAAATACTTCTTAAAAACCTAAGCTGCGGTATTACTATGGTATATATGGCCCTGCCTACTTGCTTCACACAGTCCAACATGGTGGTTATCCATTCACTGCCTCTGTAAGCTGTGCACATTGCCCCAGTTCCAAGTATGCAGTGGGTCTATGTCAAGCCACTAAGCAGTTGTAGCACTTTGCTCACAAAACCCATTTTAATGCTCCAGCTCCTGAAAGAGTCAGAGTTTGTGCTAGCAGCATGATCCATGGCCCAGAAGCTGCAGTTTCAAAACAGTGCAATGTTTTTATTTTTTTTCTGCTATGGCTAAATCAGAAAATCCTCTCTTAAAGGAACTGTAGCATGCTGCCAGCTGAAAAAAACAATGTGCTAAGCTTTGTTTTTGTGTGTGTGTCTGGAGTTCCTTTCCAAGCTTTCTCAGGTTTTATGTGGATTTTAGTTGACCACATTGGTGCCAATTTTTTTGAAATAGGCTGCTTATTGGTTCCCAGCTGCTCAGCCCTGAAATAACCACACAAAAACTATATTAATTTAATCACTGCTTGGCCTATTAGCTTTAGCTTCTTATTGACTAGCTCTTACATATTAGTTTGACCCATTTCTATTAGTCTGTGTATCGCCACATGGCAGTGGCTTACTGGGTAAAATTCCACCGTCTGTCTCCAGTGGGGCTACATGGCTTCTCCTGACTCTGCCTCTTTTCTCCCAGCATTCAGTTTAGTTATCCCTGCCTACCACTATTCCCTGTGCAAGTCTAAGACAGGTTCTTTGTTAAACAATGGTATTCACAGCATTCAGAGGAAAATCCCATACTATATATGGAAGATTTGAAGGGAGAAAAGGGAAGAAGGAAATGATGCAATTATAATTTCAAAAATAAAAGAAGTCATTAAAAAATATTGAGAAATATTTATACATCACACCTATCAAAATTTGGGAATACGTAAGGTTTTTTGCAAGCTTGAGATATTTTTGTACAGTTTCAATTCATTTTTGAGTACAAATTGGCATAATATTGCCAATTCAGCTGAAATAAAATGTTTATATGTCCTTGAATATGACTTGATTTCTCTCTGTGATTTAAAAGCACATATTTTATATCTTTATAAGCCCCTTTGTGCTAGAGAGATGTCCTTCTAGGCTCTGCCTTAATTCTTTCACAGAACTTTATAGTGATTTTATAGCCACACCTGTAATTTGATCTTTGTTCCTCAGCTATATTTTCTGAGAAATGTCTTTGCTCTCTTGAGGTGCTATGGATGACAACATTTATGTTTCCTCCCAGAAATCCATGAATTCTCTCTCTCCCTTTTCTATGTTCTACCAATAAATTTGATAGCTTTATTTCTAAACAATCTCCTTATAATGACAAATCAAATATAGCCAATATGCAAGACCATACTTCCATATTGTTGCTTAAGTTTACAGTTCATTAATGCATTTTGATTTCTATAATTATAACAGGTGATGGTTTTACCAGTAGCTCTGTGTAATATAAAATGGATCAAGATTTTTCTAACAATCTTTTCATCATTTCTCTAGCTTGTGCTGGATGCTTTGACAAAGAGCCAATGCTATGTGGCTTAAATTGTACATGCTTTAACACAACTCCATTACAGAATTCCTTGTTGGTTTTCTATTGTATACCACAAAGCATTCCAGAACTTAGTGGCTTAATATAAAGACCATATGATGCTTCTCGTTAGTCTAGGATAATTAAAGGATGACAAGAGCTGAGTTATGCCTGCATCAGTGCTCATGCACCTGTTGTCTGCTGGAAGCCCAGCAAGGAGCCAACAGACTCAAAGTGGCCACAGTTGGGAAATCTCATACTCTTATATTTATCTCTCAATATTGAACCTGACCATTTGTAAACATCTTCATTGAACGTTATATTATATAAATTTAGAGAACATGAAAGTATGATGTGTTAATTAAAATTTTTAGCCATGGTGAGGGGAATAAAAGAGGTGGCTCATCTTCTAATCATTCAGGATTTCTCTCTTATTGTCTAACATCTGTAAAGATACATACATATATATGTACATGTATATTATACGTACATACATATGTACGTATATATACATACATACATATCCATTAATGATTAGCAAACATTTTATTTTAATTATTGAATGAATAATTGGATGAAAAACATGCTTACATAGTAATGCCACATTGACCAAATATTTAGCTAGATAATCTACAATGTATTCTGGTTCTTTGCTTTATGTAACTTTCATCCAGTTACAGTTTCTCAAATAAACTGGGCAGATGTGCCTTTGCTTTGGTTATTTCAGCAATTCATATCCAAATATCAAAATTTGCCTCTATTTAAAGATTTTTTTAAATTTAAACACTGCCTAACCCACTAGCTCTAACTTCTTATTGGCTAACTCTTACATCTTGATTTAGCCCATTTCTATTAATATATGTATTATATGTATACATATGTAATGTGGGAGTAGCTTACCAGAGATTCTAACAGAAATCCATCCCCAGAAGAGGATACATGTCTTCTCTCACTCTGCTTAGTTCTGTTTTCTCTACATACCAAAGTTCTGCCCTATCAACTAGGCCAAGGCAGTTTCTTTATTTATTAACCAAGGAAAGCAACACACAAACAGAAGTTTTTTTTGTTTTCCCTTTTCTGTTTAAACAAAGAGGAAGGCTTTAACATAGTAAAATTACATATAACAGGTATCTAGCAAGAATCACAGTCACAATATTTTTATTAACTTAATCTTTTATCATAACTAAGGAAAACTATAACTATAAATTCTTCAACTCCATCAAAGACTTCAGAAGGATATAATATTACCTAAGTAAACAGGAAGTGCATTGTAAGCAAATTCCAAAACTCTAGAATTGACAGAGACATCTCGCTGCCTGAACAGTCACTCAAAGTCTTTCTGTACTGTTGGGGCATCCATATTTAGCCTCCAGGCCCATAGTATCCAGCAGACTTTTCCATGAAGCAGGAAAATTCAAAGAGAGTTCAGTCACTTTCTTCTGTATCCTGCAGAATGTCTCGCAGACTCTTTCATGAAACAGGAACCTTGAAGAATCATCTCACCTTTAGGCAAGTTCAGCAGTCATTTCTCTGCATGTCATGCATGTCCAGTGAAGCAGTCCAGACAAGAGAAGTTTCTTGCCCAAATGGCTAAGGAACCTCTTCTATGCCCGTCTTTCTCTCAAATTATCTTGGTGCTGCCAGAAGCAGATGTGTCTCATATCATGAAAAGTCTTAAATTTTTAAAACCTTTAAAAGCCATATTCTGAAGGTCTCTGAAGATTTTAAGAATGCCCAACTAACTGAAATAAATATCTATACATCTAGAAAATTTAACTAAGATGACTACAAACTTGACTATTATAGAAGATTATCTATTAACTTATATTTCTTAATTATACATTACATTTTCTTGATTGACTCGGGTGGGATGGCCTAGCCCACTTTGGGTGGTACCACCATTGCGCAAGTGTTCCTAAGTTATATAAAAGAATGAATCAAGGAGAGAAAGTAAAAAAAAAAACCACCATTCTTCAGTGTCTTCTGCTTCGGTTCCTGCATGCTGGTTCTTGTTCCTCTGAATTCAATCAGTGATGAACTATGATTGGGACATATGACCTAAGCATACCATCACCTCCAAAGCAATTGGGACAATGCATAGTCTCTGAAACGCTTTTTAAAATATTCTTCACCATTTCTTTCCTAGTTTCCTTTAAATACCACGGCAACTAAGTTTGTTGGATAAATAAATGAATAAACGATATTTATGCCATATAATGTCAGGGCAAAGATTTGTCTGTCTTCTTTATTGTTGGTTGTTATGCCAGTCCCTTGTAAAATGATCAGTGCTCAATTGACATTTAATGGCTGGAAGAGGAGCAAAAGAATAAGCCACTAAATTAGCAAATAAACTGAAAAAAATCTAATCTAGACTCACTATATCTATTTAATGAATTGTAACTCTAAACTGCATTAAGAAATTATTTTACAATTGGTTTTAATAAGTCCTTAGGATAGTTCAGGAACTCAGGTCCATTACTGTCCTGGTTTTCATTCTTATTCAGAGACCTTTTACTAAGACAGAAAGAAAAACTACACACCATGTTCACCAGGAACTTTATTTATAAAGTAAAATATTTCCAAGTCTTTGACATGACAAATACAACATTGGTCTCTTTTCAGGAATAATGTGCCGAGCTATTCCTTGTAGGTGGAAAGGACTAGCACCTGTGTTCTGTAGACCCCAGATGTCTTTCGCCTTGTGCTCCCTCTTTGACTGAGATGTAGTTCCTGTGGGTAAGACACTCACTTTTCTTAGCAGTAGCTGTTGGAATTGTCTAAGTCTACTTCCACCTCCAGAAATTTTCTAATTATATTATGGGATGGGCCCAGGTAAATACATTCTATCAACTACTTCATTCCCTCGACTCTCCTCTCTCTCATTCTCTCTCTCCCTGTGTGTGTATATGTTACATCTATTTGTTTGCATGAATGTTTGCATGTGTGTACATGTAACAGAGGCTAGAAATTTACATTGGCTGTCTTCTTATATCCTCTTTCCTCCTTATTTCTTGATACAGTGTCTCTCACTGTTTTGGATGTCATCTTTGTGGCTAGGCTGGATGGCCAGTGAATTCCAGGGATTTGCATATCTCCACTGCTCCCTTCCTCCTCACCACTGATTTTATAGAAATGTATCATCAGTCTGACTCTTTACATGAATTTTGGGGATCCAAACTCAAGATTTCATGCTATGCTAGTTCAGCAGGCACTTTACTGATGAAACCATCTCCCTGTTTCCCAAATAGTCTCATGATTCTGGTATTAGTGATCCATAGTGTCTAATCTCGTAGTTTATATATTAATTTTGTGAGTGTGTGTACATATGTGCATATGTCTCTGCATAATGAAAAGTAAAATGCTATGGAGATTTTGATGGATATCTGTGAAAGACCAAACTGAAGCAGAATGAAAGACTGTCACTTTTTTTTGAAACCTGTGGATCTTTGCTTAAAGTATTAATCTGATGAATATTTTCCTTGTAATAATTTCTAGCATTCAGAAGGAGCATATGTAGTCTTCAAGTGGACTAAGACATGCGTGAATATCAACAATTTTGCAAAGTATGTTTCTTTCCTGGAGTATCCCAAGAGGTGGTCATCATGTGTTACACATTTCTGAGAACTTTCTGACTAACTTTGTTGTTTCATAAAAATAACCAAAATTCTCTATACTGGATGTGTACCCAGGATGTGGACAGCAGGTGTGAAGGCATTACATGGGACAGACACGCTCCATCAGATCCCAGGAAATCTCCATTCCCAAGTCAGTAGTGAATGCAGTTTATAACTGCATTTCTCCTATTAGCTTAGATGCCTAAACTCGAGCTTGATGGTACAGGTTTTTATTTACAGCTCTTTAGTTGCCTTTCCCCATTATCCCTGTAGGTGGGAACAATGGGGGGTTGAGGAGAAAAGGTATTCAGTGTATACTCAATAAGCCTACTAACATTGCATTGCCTTGGGCCATTGGATATGCATTTTATAAGCACTGTTAAGTTTTATCTCTTTTACTCTTATTGCAATTATCTGTTTGTATTTTATACGACCATGGACATACCTAGAGGAAGGATTTAATCATTAAGTACTTTCAGGCTAATTGACTCTCAATTGGAGGAGAAGCCTTGGGTTTGGAAACATGCTGCAAATTAGCAGAGCATGCCAGTTCATTGCCCACCTGTGGAGTTGACAGACATAAGAGAACAATCTGACTTGGCATCAGTTTAGCATATAGTTAGTGTATCTATCTTCAGGGATGCCCCTGGAGATCTCTGTGTTTGTTAGCTGTGTCTGATGTGAAGATATTATGGC
Organism: Microtus ochrogaster; assembly: GCF_000317375.1. Classification (NCBI taxonomy): domain Eukaryota; kingdom Metazoa; phylum Chordata; class Mammalia; order Rodentia; family Cricetidae; genus Microtus; species Microtus ochrogaster. The sequence continues at coordinate 4,064,581 of NW_004949096.1, read as the reverse complement.
TAAATTGCTTAGTTATTTAGGCTGAGAACCTGACTGTGGCAGCTGGCTTGAGGAGACATGGTGTCAATTCTACAACCATGTTGCCTCGAAAACAAGATGATGTCATAGTTTTTAATCTTTATTTACTTTGTCTTTCTGTGTTGTTACGTCAAGTAGTAAGTCAGTTATATGTTTTGCTATACAAAAAAGCCCCAAGTATGTGAAGGAAACTAAAATCCAGAAATGGGAGATGGTTAAATAAGTTGCTGCACATCCATAGGCTATCCAGTGAAAATCATTACCATCATTAGCACAGTTTCATAAGACGAAAACTTGCTTAGAGTGAGTTATTACATAGTGACGCTAGCTCTAATGTTTACATTTCACCATAAAGTAAGTTAATAAAATGAATCTCACAAATCATAATATTAAGAATAAAAGATTACTCTTTCAGGAATCATTTTTCCAGACTGCCAGGGTAAGACTAGCCTTGTTTAAATGGGTTACGTTACTTTTTTCAAAGTTACTTAGTTTTTGAATAATTTTGAAAGTAACCTGCCAAACACTGAAACTATTTTCACTTTGTGCAACTGAGTAAGATTCATACTAATGACCTCATAGAGTTGTTTCTATTACTTAACATAACAAACTAATATAACTAAAGTGCTTAGAATTTCTTGGCATATAAAATAACTATAAATACTGCTGGATGTCCACACCTTTTTAGACATATGGATACACATGTACACTATTTCTTCTATTGTTGTTCTTTCTTCTTTTTTACCTCTGTCAATAATTCTTAGAAATCAGATCAGGAGTGGAGCCATCTATAACTGCACAAATTTGCACCATAACCATTACTCTTGGTATGGGATACACTGAGTGTTGTTCCTTTGGAAACTACAACTCCCAGACTCCTCCTGGACTACGGATACCTGTGCGCACCCCAGACACCCTTGTGCTCCCCGTTAAAAAGGCAGGGCCACACAAGGCTCTCTCTCTCGTTTGCATTTCCTCATGTGTCCTGCATGCCTCCCTGTCCTTTTGTGTTTCCCTCCCCCATTAAAGTGGGCCCATGTGGGAGCCGCCGTGTCGTGTCTGTGTTTGTTCTGCCGTGTGTGTCTGTCCTGTGCCCCGTGTTTTAAGAAGAACAGCCTTTTTTTAAAGAAGAACAATTGGTGCCGACTCGGGGACTTCCTGTCCCGGGCCTTCCACCTGAGGCCCGGCCTTCGGGCCTTGGCGCGCCTCCCGGAGTGCCGGACGACCTCCTTCCCGGGAACGAAGTCTACAACCAGGGACCTGCCCACAGCCACCTCCATCTCCAACCAATTCGTGAGTTTACCCCCGCTGGCTCTCTCCCCGTCCCGCCTAGGGAATGCCTGGCCAGCTTTCTCTAGCGTGTTCTGGGTTGAGTCATCTACCCCCCCCTTTTTTCTCTACCCCCTTCCTTCCTTTGTTGACCATAGCTCCACCTGCAAGTTGGGGATTCGGTGTCCCCAACTTTCCGCCAGGAATTTGGTGTTCCTGGCCTCTTCTGCCTTTTTTTCCTCCTTTCTCCTCTTTCTTTCACGTGCAGGCTCGTCACGGGATGGGCACCTCTTCTCGGCTGAACGGTCAGCCCCAAAAGGCTTAATCTTCCCCTCCTAGCCAGGATTTTCCTGCCGGTAGCTAGGCTCGGGTCAATTTTGCCCATAGCGGGGCTTCTCGGGGCTCAGGGATGCCTGGACTCGAGCCATCCTGCTTGCTTTCTGCAGGTGGATTTACTGATTAACCATGGGAGCTAAAAATTCAAAGCCAATTTCTCCGAACTCCCCCCTCGGTCAACTCCTGGAATCTCTAAAGCCTCATGCTTTGATTCCCTCCAAACCCCGCCCCCTCGGCCCTCCAAAGCGCCTTTAAGCTCCACCCCCATCCGCCGTCTTTCCCCAAAATTCACCC
>NW_004949096.1:4042247-4061755 GCF_000317375.1 Microtus ochrogaster | reverse complement strand
CCTGGACTACAGATACCTGTGCGCACCCCAGACACCTCTGCGCTCCCCGTTAAAAAGGCAGGGCCACACGAGGCTCTCTCTCTCGTTTGCCTTTCCTCGTGTGTCCTGCAAGCCTCCCCATCCTTTTGTGTTCCCCTCCCCCATTAAAGTGGACCCACATGGGAGCCGCCGTGTCGTGTCTGTGTTTGTCCCGCCGTGTGTGTCTGTCCTGTGCCCCGTGTTTTAAGAAGAACAGCCTTTTTTTTTTTTTAAGAAGAACACTGAGTACTTGGAATGAGGCTAGCCAATGTTGAGATATGCTATGGCCAGCTAAATTTCATATTATATTAGAAAAGTATAGAAAAATGGTTTTGAATAGCCAAGAAAATGATAATTTTAATAATTTTAGTAGTCATTTGATACAATAGGTATGGTTTACAGATTGTTAAGTAAATAAACTCCTTGCATGCCTTTATAATAAGCCAATGTTAGACCCTTTTTAGAAACCCACAGTAATATTCCTCCCATGGAACTATGTTTGAATTATTTTTTGTATTTCCCTTCTTCCTCTGTCAAGTCAGTAATTATCTGAAATTACTCCCCTTTTGAAGATTTTATTCTTAATTGTGTATACGTGTGTCTGTGAATGGGTATATGTACATGAATGTAGGTGTCCACAGAGACCAAAGAGGGTATCAGATCATCCGGAACTGAGAATACAGGAACAGTCTGCAGCCCCATATGGTTGCTGAGAATGAAACTTAGGTCCTCTAAACCAGCAGTGCATGCTCTTAACCACCAACCCTTCTCAAGTTTCTGCCAAAAAATTCTACCTGAACCACACTGTCAGCCCTAATGTACTGTTTTCTAAACTGTAATTTTATTTTCTTCACGACTATATCCTTTTTCTGATTTTTTTCTATTTCTCTTCAAATCTCATTTCTTCTCGACCTTACCACTTGCTTGAACCCTATCTCCAGTGGTAGGGTGATTCTATCATGTGATCTCCATTCAGTCTATTCTGCACTGTAGTGGTAATTCATTTGTATGAGTTTTAAGAAATGAAGTTTTCCTGAAGTTCAGAGAGTAAAACAGTGACATGGATAAACCTTACAGACCAGGCAGTGGTTACACACAAGAAACTGGGTGGTAGTGGTGCATGCCTTTAATCCCAGCACTAGAGAGGAATATAAGATGGGAGGAGAAAGCTATCAGACACAGTTTCAATTTGAGATCTCTGGAGGCTGGATCGTCATTGGGACTGAGGTAGAGGTAAGAGTCAATGTTTTTCTGACCTTCAGGTTGAATCCCAATTTCTATCTTTGGGTTTTTATTAATACTGCACCTCTTCATCTGGCTTTAATATCATTTAAAATATGCACAGCATGATTGTTCTTAAATGATTTTAATAGCACCCGTTTTACCATGAGATAAAAATCTATACCCATTAACTTGGTCAAATTTTCTTACAAACCTACATGGTCATACTGGTCTGCTGTCTGTCTTCATTCAGCTTCTCAGTATAGAAAAAAATGGTAGTTGTGTTATGTTTAGAAGCATGACTTCTGGAGAGGTACACATGAGCTCAAGAAAAATGACTAGTCTTGGAAAGCTGGACTGGGAGGGGAGACATTGTATTTTTTTTGAATGCCTGTAAATTGATATGATTTTTAGAGAAATTGAAATTTTCTTTTCAGCTAACTTATCTGAGGAAGGCAGCAGGTTTTCAGTCTGATGTGTGGTGAGAGTCGGGAAAAGCACAGAGATGGAAGTTTGGAGTCATAGGGACTTACCTTACAATTTCTCAAAATCTTCTGATTATGCCACAGAAAGCACTGACTATAGAACAACAATGCCTCAGGTTCACAGTTACTTGATATTTTGCTCCGGGTTATTTTTTCCAGGAAAGAAGGAATTTATGTGTGTCTTCAGAGGGCACAGCCCATGCAGAGTGATGGATACAAACAGAACCGCTCATGACCTCTCATTCTGATTTCTGAAGCCTTGAACTTACGGATCCATTATTATTTCCTAAATGCTTCTTGGTCATGGAGCAGCTTCAAACCTAAATGGTAGACATTTTATAGACACTGTAGAAAGCCTGAACAAGGAACTTAGCTGATTTTTCAGGAAAGCAAAGCTACACTTTCAGCCCTGTGTCTGTGTTCATTTATTGCTTTGCTCTGGTAAAATGCAAAAACCAGCCATCACCTGAACTGTATGTTCCTGACCTGTGAAGAGGATGTTTCCCGCTCTAGCTGTAAAAATTGATTCTTTTTTACTTGCAAAAAGAAGTTTCCCTGGGAAATCCATGGCAAAGGTTTCACTATGAACTTTATTCAAACATTATTTACATTGGTTTTTGTTTGAGAAAAACATAATATTCTGCTAATTCTTACCTTTACAATTCAAAGAAGGTTGACATATACAGTAATCCAACCTTCATTTCTAAATGTTTATTTTTTATTATAACAGTATTGACTGTTCATTATGGTAATATTAGAAAATGCAAAAATGAAAAATTAGAATTTATTTTTATTGAAATGTAATTTGCATACTTTTGAATGCCATGAATCCAGAGTTCTTCAGTGGAGTTGGTCAGTTTTGTGAAGTATTCACACTTGTGTGCCCCACACCCTAGTTATGATGTAGACTCTCTCATCCTGATGCCTCTGTCCTATATATATTTCACCATCTTTATCCTACCTTTAGAAGCACTGTTGATTTCTATCAAGAGGATAGAATTAAAAATTAAAAGAAATCAAATCCCACCACCAGTCCCATGTAATAGCACACTCCTATAATCCTAGAACTCAGATGGTAGAGGAAGGAGAACCGTTATTGGGCAACAGAGCATGTTTGAGGGCTGATTGGAAGCACACTACTGACAATCGCTGCTTAATTTCTCAGCATCTTTTGACAACACCAATTCTCTGCAAAGTCTGATGGTTTGATTTGGCTTCTGAAGCACAATATTTTGTCATTATTTCTCTCATTGGCCTGGTTGCTCCTTCACTGTTGCCATTGTCCAGTTCTCAGTTCACTAACATCAAAGTGAAATCAGCATCTGTTCCTCCTCTGTTCTCTCTCTACACAACCTTTATCATGATCTGATCGAGTTTCTTGGCCTGAATTTGATCTCTAAACATCTAAGCAGGTGGCTCTCAATTATATATATATAACACTGACTGCTCAAACAAGTTTGCGTCCTGTATCCAATGGTCACTCAAGTGGTGACACCTGAAGAAACATGCTCAATTTCTAAACCTTGGCCTTCATAGGTCCAAACATGCTCCTTCTAGCACATCCATAACAAAAAATTGCATTTCCATTTCTTAAGACAAATGGCTCAAGACTATTTTTGTTTTAACTTAAAATGTTTAGCATTAATTTTTATAAATTTATTTATTTGTTTGTTTGTGTGTGTGTGTGTGTGTGTGTGTGTGTGTGTGTGTGTGCATTGCATAGCACATGTGTGGAGGAGACTGAGGACAACTTTTAGGGGTTGGATCTTTCCTTCTACCTTGGCTTGAGCTCAGGACATCAGGCTTAAATGTGCCTTTACCATAAATACCATCTCACCAGCCCATCAAGAATATTATTGATTCTACCATTTCCTACTATGTGGCAAAGCAATCATGAAGTCTTATAAATGCCACATGCAAGTTTATGGAGCAATTTTAAATATCTGTGATATCTTCTGCGCTAATGACTGATTTCAACTATTTCATTCTGCTCAGGGGTGTCACAACTAGTTGATTCAGTACATTGTAATCTGCTCTCCCCATAGAAGATTGGTGCAAATGAAATAATAAAGTATTCTTCCAAGATGCAGTCATCCTTCTTAATTGATTTCATGTTTTCCATTTTGCCCAGTTGTGTGATACTGCATTTTCATGCCAGTCTAAACTCTTCACAAATGTAACTTCCAACCTGTTCATTTGGACATTTGGCTAATAATTAAACTATTGTTAAGGAGCACCTTGGTATACAAACTTCTATTTACAATACTGGGTAGTTATTCAGGGATTTCTGGATTAAACAGTATAAATATTTTGATGGTATACTTCTGTCTTAGTGTTTCTATTGCTGTGATTAAACATTATGACCAAAAGCAAGTTGGGGAGGGAAGGGTTGATTTGGCTTACACTTCCACACTGTAGTTCATCATTGAAGGAAGTCAGGGCAGATATTAAAACAGGACAGAAAGCTGGAGGCAGGAGCTGATGCAAAGACTATGGCAGGGACCTGCTCACTCACTTGCTCCTCATGACTTGCTCAACTCACTCACTTATAGAATTTAGGACCACCAACCCGGGGATGCCACCATCCACAATGGCTTAGACCTTACTTCATCAATTGCTGTTTAAGAAAATATCCTACTTTTGTATCTTTTGGCACGATTTCATCAACTGGCATTCCCTTCTCTAAGATGACTCTAACTTGTGTCAAGTTGACATAAACCTAGCCAGGAAAAGCTCTATTCATTTTGCCAAGTAATTTTCAAAAAAAAAAAGAGAATGAATCAGAATATACTTATGTCCATAGTTTCAACAATAAAATAATTCAGAAAACTTTGTCTAGATAAACTGAATTTTATTAATAACTCTATAAGATATATAAACAACAAATTAATCCAAATGGTTTATATTTTCAGAATTTAACAAGGGGCATAGGTTAGATTTTTCTTGTTATTGTTAATCATGTTGACATAGAGATGTCCACAGAATTCGGGGAGCATGGAGTGAAATGGCTTAGAAAATGAGTTTTGGAAATAGACACTCAGGTTTTCGTATTGGATTATAGCTTAATTGCTGACTAGTCATAGGTTTAAGTAAGTGACTTTTCATTTAGAGTCTCGTCTATGAAACAGGGATAATAAAAATCTATCATGCAGAAATGTTGTAAAGATTAAATAAGATCATGTATATAAATCATTTAGGATGAGGGTGGCACTCATAAATGTTATTTCTTATCCATACTTCCAGAGCAGCCTCTTTTTCTAGGTTAATAGTCCCACCATAACGTTCCCAGAAATACATGATAAGCAGGCCATTTCTCTCGTGGCTTATTGAACTCTTGTGACTACAAGAGAGGGTTTTAAATTCTGCTTTGCTCAGGGCAATTTACCCAGATGTCACGTCAGGATGTGAGCAGCATCAAGCAAGAGTGCCATATGCGGGTTGGGGATCCAGCTGGCAGGAGTCCTGATTCTGAAGGGTTCAGGTTAAGGTGTTAAGGGAAGAACAAGGGAAGCAAACCGAGGCTCAGAACTAGGACAATCCCAGCGATCAAAACAGAGTGGGGAGTGAGTGTGTAAAGTTTGCCATGATAGATACAATTTCTTGTCTTCAGGAAAGATGAGAGGAGAAACTCTGAGATTGATAACTGAAGTCATGGAACAAACGTTCAAGTCCAATGCTTAAAATTCTCTACTTTGAAATGGTTAATAACTTGGCAGAAAAGGTTTAAGAATTCTATAAAAGCTGTACCTCCTTTCTCAGATTCACCAATTCTGAACATTTTTCTCATCTATGACCCATCATTTGTGTGTGTGTGTGTGTGTGTGTGTGCGTGTGTGTTATATTGATTTTACAGCATTTATTTTACTGGATGGCTTAGTCCATGATTAAGCATTGCGTTGAATTTTGACAGCTGTCAAGCTTCCTTTAATGTGAAATGTATGTTGGCCTTGCTTCATTTTATATGTTGCTGCTTTTTTTTTTTAAATTAAAAATCAGTCATTTTGGAACATGCCCCAGAGCTGATGTTTTGGCTCTGATTTGGAATAACATGCTTCTCACAAATGATAGCTATTAGACACCTCCTGCAGATGTGTGCTGTGGAAAGATTCTGGCAGGGTGGGGTGAACATCTGCAGCCTGTGGAGACAAGCAGTAGACACAGGTGAAGGGCTTAGGGTATGATGGGGTTCTGGTGGCTGAGCCAGGGTTATAAGTCCACATCTACTAGCTGGAGGGACCTTGAGGGGTCACCAGATCCATCTGCTCTGCCCTCAGCAGAAATGCTTTTCCACTCTCCCAGACATGCTTGCCTATTTTTAAAGTCCTCCAGGGAAAGTAATTCTGTGTGTGGCTTCCACACTAGTGCTCTTGTTCTTACAGCATGGTCCTTGTGGCTTAGACAACATCCTTAAAGGACAGCACTTACATTTTTTCCCATTCTGTTTATAGGGAGGACTTACAGGAGTGAGACAGGCTTCTTTCTGTTTAAATGATTTTGTTAATATATTCACACTTCAGGATTCTTTTCTTTATCCTAATCTAACTTTAAAAAGTCTAATGTGTACAAATAGAAATATTGTTACAATATCAATAATGGTAAATAACAAAACATTTGATTACATGATAACAATAATATATCTAACAATAATATATTTTTAATTAAATTTATTTTCCATAGACCAGATTGCCAAGGAAATGGTGTAAGTAATCTTTTTTAGTCACTTAAATTTATTTCTGCATTATAATAAATATTTATTATAGAATACCAGCTCAAACATTGCTGAGGAATTAAAGAAAGAAAACATCTCTTCCCCCTCTTTTACTATTCTCAAATATAGTCCCTATTTATAACTTTGATTCTCTTTTTTAATTCAGATTTTATTCTACTTAAAATCAAGTATACATTCATACAAAAACACATATACATATATTCTTTTCACAAAAATTAAATTAGATTTATACTCCCATTTGATGATATATTTGGAAGTAAAAATATGTTGCTTATAGAAAATAGCAAGAGCAAACAATAATTTCTTTAAAAAAATCTATACTTCCACTGCTCACATCTTGACGTTTGGCAAATTCCTTGGACATTTTATCTACACATATATGTTATCATGTGTCATTAAATTTTTTAATGCGTGCATATGAATGTGTGTAATGTGTGTGTGTTCAACAATGTGTGCACAAACATGTGCTCATGGTAGTTTTAGAAGTGAACATCTCCTGTCTTCCTCTATTGCTTTCCACACTAGTGTTTTTTGCTAAGATCTTTCACTGAAGCTGGAGCTCACTAATCGGTTGAGTAATGTCCACCTGTTTTGGCCTTCCCACGTGCTGGGAGTACAGGTATGTGCTACCACCCCCAGCTTTTTACACAGGCCCTGGAGATCTGCACTCACGTCTTCATGTTTGTCTGGCAAGCACTTTGCTGACTGATTTATGCCCTCAAACACGATCACCGCCTTTTCACTCTTCCTTCCTTGATCAGTTTGGAACATCTCAGCCTGTTAATATTTTTTTTCTAAAGTGGGGACCAGCCAAATGTAGCTCTCCCATCAGTTTCTATGTAAGAGAAAAAGAGAACAATGGAAAGATATAGTCTTGGGAAGAATAGCAGGCAAACTAGGCAACTGAGCATGTAAAATATTTCTGGGGGAGAGAGAATAGCATCATACCCACAAAGTGCTAAAGACAGGGCTTGTTCTGCTGGTCAAATTACAGGGTCTTCCTTGAGAGACTCTCAAATCCTCGGCTCATCACGAATGCATCAGATTAAACGAGCTGGTGTTAGTGCATTAGATAACCAAAGTGTGAACCAGGATTCCTTCTTTGTTCTTTCTTGGCCAGTATTCAGTGGTAATGTCTTTGCATGCCACAGAAACTAATGGCTAAGCCTCATTAACCTGTATTCTACTTGAAGGTGAAAAACATTTTTTATGCTCTCTCATTTAATTTTATGAATTTTCGAATAAAACTTCCATGGTGTAGTTTCTGTCCTGCCCAGTCCAGCAGTCATTCAGTCTCAAATAAACACACAAAGGCTTTTGTTAATTATAAACTGTTTGGCCTACTGTTCAGACTTTTTACTAACCATCTCTTACGACTTAAACTGACCCAAAATTCTTGTCTGTGTGTAGCCACATGGCTTGGTACCTTTTCTCAGGGAGGCGTTTTCATCTTGCTTCCTCTGTGTCTGGCTGGTAACTGACTCTGCCTTTGCTCTTCCCAGAATTCTTATAGTCTGGTTGCCCCACTTATATTTCCTGTCTGGCTGCTGGCCAATCAGCATTTTTTTGTAGTTTTTTTTAATTGATATTTATTGAGCTCTACATTTTCTCTGCTCCCCTCCTTGCCTTTCCCCTCTTCCCTTCAATCCTCTCCCAAGGTCCCATGATCTCAATTTACTCAGGAGATCTTGTCTTTTTCTACTTTCTACTTTCCATGTAGATTAGATCTATGTAAGTCTCTCTTAGTGTCCACACTGTTGTCTAAGTTATCTGAGATTGTGGTTTGTAGGCTGGCTTTCATTGCTTTATGTTTAAAAGCTACCTATGAGTGAGTATATGTGATAATTGTGTTTCTGTGTCTGGGTTACCTCACTCAAAATAATGTTTTCTGGCTCCATTCATTTTATGTGCTCAACTATGTTCATAGCAGCTTTGTTTGTCATAGCCAGAACCTGGAAACAACCTAAATGCCCCTTGATCTAAGAATGGATAAGAAAAATGTGGTACATTTACACAACAGAGTACTACACAGCGAAAAAAAAAAAAAACCAAAAAAACAAAAAAAACAACCAAACTACAGTCAATTAGCATTTTATTGAACCTAAATGAGTAACAAATGTTTGCAGGCTATAAGAGAATTATCCCACAGTATCATGGATAAGTTTTCCCACCAGTTCTTTATGCATTTGGTTTAGAGAATGGATCATATAAATGATGATGATAATAATGATGATGATGATGATGATGCTAATGATGATGGTGATGACAATAATAAAATAATAATAATAATAATAATAATAATAATAATAATAATAATGTGTTCATATTGAGAATACCCTGGGGAGCAGAGACCATGAAATGTCTTTCTTTAGGAGCTAGACGAATTATACCCATTCTCTGCCTCTCACTTTTACAAACTCACACCTTTTTCATTAAATTAACTCAGGCACGGCATCCAGTTTTGTTTTGTTTTGTTTTGTTTGTTTTTAACAAAAAACTCAGGACTTTATTTCCATCCCATTGGACGGGGCTTGGCAGGGCAAGGAGCATGCTCTCGCAGAGGGAAGAGACCTCTACTGTACTTGCAGGCAATGGCAATGCAGCAGCACAATGACTGAGTCCCCGCACAGGAACATCTTGGAGATGTAGCAGTCCTCATTGACAGGCTTGGTCTTCTTGCCCTGGCTGGTCTTGAGGACCTCAGTCTATATCTTCTTCACATTCTCCAGCACCATGTTGCAGTGCTTGTCAAAGGTCTTCACCCAGGAACTTCTTGTTGGCACAGTTAATGAGAACTTGTATGTTGTTCTTGACTGAGTGTGTGAGCACTGAGAGGGGACCTGGGTTGAGTTCCTCCTCCTGCTGCTTCTGCCGCTCCTCTGGGGTCATCTCACTCGGGTTTATTGAGGAGCCTCCAATAAGCGGCATATACCTAGTCCCCATCTTTGGCCCATATACTTCCAGATGTCTCAACCTGAAAATAACCCTCCAATAGTACATGGTGATGAGTGCCTATAATCCCAGATCTGGGGAGGCATCTTCTGGTGCTGCAGCTCGCTCCACAATGCTGCTTTCTCCCAGTTGCTCCTCACAGCACCAAGGCTTTTCATTAGTCCAGTGGAAAATGTGGAGAGTTGCGATGTTCTTTAAGTCACTCCCTGAGCCTTGGGTTTAGTGACTCATGATCAATGCCTCTGTCACAGTTTGGGTCACATTCTCTACTCTGCCCCTGTTGCCATTTCTCCACAAGAGGCCTAGGATTTGGGTTTTCAAATCATCGGGTTGTAACATCCCAGATTCCAATTCCCTTTCTTCATGATTCCTCACTTTATCGCAGAATAAAGATTTCTGTTCAATTTTTTTCTTTTTACCTCGGACAAGTGGTGCCTTCTCACACCAAAACTGAAATTATTCACTGCCTGTTTGGCTTGGGCTCAGAAAATTGCCTAGAATTTGTCGGTAGTTGAGGTATTTTTACTGTACATTCTTTTGTCATGATTTAAAAGTTCTTGCTGCCCAAAAATATCCCCAGTAACCATCCATACTTAGTTAGCTTCCTGCATTTCTTTAGGCCAACCCTCACGAGCTTCATTTGTTAAAAATGAACAAGTATTTATTGTGCCTTTCGACACCAGGGGTTGCTCTAAGTGTCAATGACATCAATGAAAAGACAGATTTAGCCCTTGCTTCCCCTGTAGCCGCGTTTACATCCCAGTGAGTCATGTGAGACTGTTATGTGTGGTTATTTCAGCCCATCAGATACAAAGCTGCTCTTCTTCTCCCCTCTCTTGGTTTCATATTGCAGCCTACGCCAATGCCATATTTTGTTTATTACCTATACTATTCCTGTACTCTAAGACTTTTGGTATTTTTCCTATGTTTTCTTTCTAAGTTGACTTAGGTTATAAAAGCAAAATTTTACATTTATAAAGGAATTGATTTCCCAATATACTCAGTCATAATTGAAGAGTTCTGTGGGCCACCATGCCCCACTTTCTCATTTGATAACTTTAACCTGCTTCTGTTTTTGGTTATTTAATGGCTAAGAAAAGCCCTAGGTAAATGAAGGAAAGCAAACACATAAATGCTTCATGACAAGTCGAAATGAACAGCCTGGCATAATGAGAAGAGAATCATGTTGTCTGTGGAAAAAATTTAAACTACAGGAATGATGGTGCCTAAAATCAGATGCAAAATTCTGTTCAATGTGGAGATTCCAGAAATCAGTGTCAAGAGTAAATGTCAGTTCTTTTTGGAATTGTCTGGGATGCCCTGTGTTTGTTTGCGCTGTTTGTATTTCCTTCTATGCTGTTTCTGGGATCATTGTGCTATTTTAGTTCTTACTTAACCATACTCCCTGTTGAGATGCTAAAATATCTTGAAAGTGGCAGTGCTGAGTTTTTTACATGCCCAGGAGGTGGAAAGTGCAGGGTTGATTTGTAATGACACTTTCCTGTAGAGTAAATTTTTAGCTGTAATGATATTTTGGGCTGCTTGATCCCACTAGATTTGGAGAAGTTTGAATTACCTTAAATAACTTGAACACAAACACTCTTCTGTTACCCCTGAGACACACTCACTGAAGCATGGAAATTAATTCAAATATGCATCTAAGCTTCATTGAATTTTAATCCAGGGGTTTATAGAATTATTTACTGATATTTGGGAAATGAAACTTATTCCATAAGGAAGGTCTGATCAAGGGTGGAAGCCAGAGCAACCCCATAGCTTAATCTTTATGATAATGTTCCCACTGAAGTAGGTTTTACTTCTCCTCTGCTTATACCACAGGTCTGGATGTGTCTGCTTCAATCAGTGCAAGATGCTAGAAACAATGCTGCTTACATTTTAAGTATAGCTCTTTAAAAATATTTATTGCTCTTCATTTTACATGTGTGAATGTTTACCTACGTATATATATGTACATCACGTGCTTACCAGTCACCTGAAGAGGCCAGACAAGGGCACCACATCCCCTGGAAATTGGGATATGAATAGTTTTGAGCTTACATGAGGGCACTAGGAACCAATTCCAGGTCTTCTGCAGGATCAGTAAGAACACTTAACTGCTAAACCTTGTCTCCAGTCCCTAGATAAAACTCTTAAGTAGTTTGGAAGCTTTGCTTCTGTGTAAGGATATGAATTCCTAAATAATCCACTAGAGAGACAATAGAGAGATTCTGACATGGCATGGGGAGGAAGTAGTGCCAAACTAAAGCCAATCTTCCAGCTGTCTGTGAACAAACAGGCACGTGACTGAAGATGTCCACTTGGAACTGGGTCCTGTTCCTTTTGCTAGAGCTGTTGCGAAGTGGTTCGGAGACAAATCATAGAACTAAGCCCTTCTCAAATTCTGTCGCACAAAACTGAGAGGAAAGTGAAGTGGCTGCTGTAAGTCACTAAATTAGGGGGTGGTAGATGAAAGAATTGAAAACTCTTTCAATGCAGCATTCTACTTTTAAAACCCAAGCTGCTTCAAGGCTTAGGGAGCTACACTGAAGAGGAGGCAGAAAGATTATAAGAGCCATAGAGGATGGGTGGCTTGAGGGAAACGCTATCTTCCAGATACAACAGGACCAAAGCACATCTGAACTCAGAGATTGTGGCAGCATAGACACAGGCTCAGGCCAGGTTGGATCGGATCCCTGAGAGTGGCGGTGATCATGGGATTCCACTCCTAACTGAGAAGGTTATCTTCAATTGACACCTGCTTAAAGGAAAAATTGGTTTGCTCAGGTAGAATCTCTTGGGGGTATATTAAGCACACTTAAGGCCAGGACACATGTCCAGCCGTAGATGGCCAACACAAAACAAACTCAATGATATTTTTATGTACTTTTTGTCTCATATTGCTTTGTTTGGACATTTTTTGTCTTACTGGTTGTTTTCTTGTATAGTATGGTTTCTGATAATGTATTTTTATGAGTTTTGTTTGTAGACATGTGTGAGGTGTGTGTATCCTGTTTTCTCTACATTTTTAATCTGCTTCCTTTGTTTTTGTTGTTGTCTGCCTATTTGTTTATTTTCTAAGAGTGAAGGGTGTGGAATCGGGGAGATGTGAAGAGGATTTTGGAGAAGCTTAAAGTGGGAAAAGAGCGGTTAAAATATATTGGTGAAAATTTTTAATTAAAAAATTCTACTATGTAAAATGGCATAATACTGACATCATAGAATTTAAAAAACAATATGGTTCATTAAGAATTTCACATATTCATACAATATACTTTGATTATTCTGCCCCCAGCACCCTCCATATCTCCTTCACAACTTCATCATCTTCTCCATACTAGTTTCTTCTTCATATCTGACTATTTGTCTTGTTTTGTGAGTCATTTATTTTAACCATGGTCATGTGCATGACCAGTGGATTGAGGCTACTTATTGGGGCCTGGTTGAATCACCAATTAGTATACAAAGGAAGGGGACAAATAGTTCCCCATTTATCAAATCTATCACTGTTAGGTAGTTCTCTCTTCCCCTCTTTTGCCCATTCCTGACTCTTGGGAGGCTTATTATTCAGGCCCTTTCTCTCTCTCTCTCTCTCTCTCTCTCTCTCTCTCTCTTCCTCCCTCCCTCCCCCTCTTTCTTTCTTTCTTTCTTTCCACCTATCTTTTCTCATTTTAAATACCAATTTCAATTCCCACTCCCTTCCACCTTCTCCCCCATCTCATTCCCATCTACTCCTCAGGGAGAGTAAGGCTTCCCATGGGGAGTCAACAAAGTCTAGCACATTGTTTTGAGGAATGTACTAGAAGGCTCTCCCTACTATATCTAGACTGAACAAGGTATCCCTCCAAAGAGAATGGGTTACAAAAAGCCAGTATAATAGTGGAGATAAATCATGGTCCCACTGCCAGTGGCCCCACAGTCCTCCCCAGTCATACAACTGTCACCCACATTCAGAGGAACTAGTTTGGTCCTATGCTGGTTACATCATTGTCAGGACAGAGTTTGTGGGCTTCAGCTCAGGTCAGCTGTTTCAATGGATATTCCCATTATGGTCTTGACCTCTTTGCTCATATTCTCACTTCTCCGACTCTTCAACTGGACTTTGGGAAGTTAGCCCAGTGCTCACTAATCTCTGCCCCTGATTTCATCATTTGCTGGATGAAGGTTCTATGATGACATTTAAGATAGTCATTATTCTGACTACAGGGCAAGGGCAGTTTAGGCACCCTCTCCACTGTTGCTTAGGGTCTTAGCTGGGGTCATCCTTGTGGATTCTGAGAATTTCTCTAGTTCAAGGTTTCTTGCTTGCCCCAAAATGCCTCCCTGAATCAAGATATCTCTTTCCTTTCTCTCCATATAGCCCTTGTTTATGCTTCAGATTATCAGTGTTACTTGGGATTTCTGATAACTGTCCACTGACCTTACTCATTCTAAAGTTTTCCTTTAGGGAGAAACTGAGTTGATGTTTGTGAAATGAAGTAATATTCTTTCATTCTTGTGCTTTGAAACCTTTGATGGTTATGGTTTTTGTGATATCAGCTATGAAAGTCTTCCAGGAAGCCATATAACATTACATTATGCCAAAGGAAGTAGATTAAAATGGCTCCCTTTTCTCTCTCCAAACCCCCATTTTCCCTAATAAGGTAGTTGATGCAGCAGGTCAATGACTTCAGCAAACCTTGTAAGCTTGCGAGCCTATTAATGCTTAATCAACATGATGAAGAGTCTGAAATGACCATTTAGCAGTCTCAGTTTAAAGCTGAGTGGATACATTTGAGGGGATCCCAGTAGAATAACTTTATCTTGTCATACACAAACTTTAGGCAGGTAGGGGCTAAAGTTATGTAAAGGAAGAAAACAGATATTCTGTGAGATATTTCTATTTATTTTTAATTTATTTTACCAGAGTTTCCCCTACCTCCCCTCCTCCAAATCCCTCCTCACATATCCCCTGTGCTCCCTCCCCAAACCTCTCCTCCTCCATTTGTATTCAGAAAAGGGCAGAGCTTCCATCGATGTCAACAAAACATGGCATATCAAGTTGCAGTAAGACTGAGAACCTTTCTCCCTTAGTATTAAGCCTGGGCCAGTCAACCTAACATGAGGAATAGGGCCTCAAACTCCAGCAAAAGAATCAAAGACAGTCTCTGCTCCCACTGTTAAGAGTCCTATAAGAAGACACAATTATCATGTACATGCAGAGAACCTAGGTCAGTTTCATGCAGGCCCCCTGATTGTCAGTTCAGTCTCTGGGAGCCCCTATGAGCCCAGGTTAATTGATGCTTTTCATTTTCTTGACCTCGTGGCTCCTACACTCCTTCATCTTTCTCTTCAGCTGGATTCCCAGAGTTCATCCTAATGTTTGCCTGTGGGTCTTTGCATCTGTTTCCATCAGTTGTTGGAGAAGCCTCTCTGAAGATCGTTGGGCTAGGCAACAATCTATGAGTATAGCAGAATATTATTAGGCATTACGTTGACTTTTCTTTCTCCAGCCATATTTAGTTCTTTCGATCTTGCATCTCCGAGCTTGCATCCAGTCGCTGGGTCCTGTCACTCCAGGAAGTGTCGGGGGGTGGGGGCTCATTCTCATGGCATGGCTCTGAGGTTGGAACAGTCATTGATTGGTTATTTCCACCATCTCTGTGCCACCCTCACCTCAGTACATTACTGTAGGCAGGACAGACTGTAAGAAGAAAGTTATATGGCTAGGCTTCTATCCCAATCCCTCTGTTGGAAGTCTTGCCTGGTCTTAGGAGATTGCCAATTCAGGCTAAGTATCTCCTATTGCTTGAAGTTTTAACTGGGGTCATCCTTGTAGATTTCTGAGAGTTCCCTTTGCACCAGATGTCTACCTCAGGCAAGATGCCCACTTTCCAATTGTCTCTTTTACTACTCTCTCCCTCAATCTCTTCCCAACTGACCCCTCATATTCTCATCCCTACTTGCCCTGAGTCCACCCATGAAATCTCCTCTATCTCCCCTCAGCCCTTCTTGTTACCCAGCCTCTCTGGATCTAGATTGGTTTGGATTGTTATATGGTTATCCTTTACATTACAGCTAACATCCACTTATAAATGAGTACATACCATATTTGTCTTTCTCAGTCTGTGTTACCTCAGGGTGACTTTTCTTCTAGTTAAATCCATTTTCCTGCCAATTTTATGATGGCATTGTTTTTAACAGCTGATGAATTCTCCACTGTGTAAATATAGCACATTTTCTTTATCTATTATTTGGTTGAAGGACATCTAGGTAGTTTCCAAGTGCTGGATATTATGAATAAAGATGCTATTAACATAGTTGAGCAGGGTCATTGTCGTATGATTGAGTATCCTTTGGGTATATGCCCATGGATGGTATAGCTGGGTCTTGGTAGATTGATTCCCAATTTTCTGAGAAAACTGCATATTGGTTTCCAAAGTGGCTGTACAAGTTTGCACACCCACCAGCAATGGAGGCGTGTTTCCATTGCTCTATAGCCTCTCCAGAATGAGCTGTCACTTGTGTTTTTGATCTTAACCATTCTGACAGATATAAGATGGAAACTCAGAGTTGTTTTGATTTGCATTTTCTTGATGGCTAAGGAGGTTGAACATTTTTAAAAGTGTTTCTCAGTCATTTGAGATTCTTCTGTTTGAGAATTTTGATTAGATTTCCATTTTTAAATTGGATTGTTGGGTTTTTAAAATTATTTTACATTTTTTTCTTTTATTTTACATTCCAACCACAGTTCTCCTTCCCACCCCTCCTTCTGCTTGCCCCATTTCCCCTCCATCCCAGCCCCCATTCATTCCTCCCAATGGGTAGGGCTCCCATGGGAAGTCAACAAAGTCACGCATGTTAAATTGGGCAGGACCAAGCCCCTCCCCCTGCAGTAAGGCTGAGCATGGTAACCCACCATAGGGAATGGGCTTCAACAAGTTAGCTCATGCAGCAGGGATAGATCCTGATCATACTACCAGGGGTCCCTCGTATAGTTCAAGCTTCATCACTGACTACCACATATGGTGTGGGTCTAGTTCAATCCCCTGGAGACTCTGTCAGTCTAGAGTTCATGAGTTTTCATGAGCTTGGTTCATGTTGGAGAAGGTGTGTGACTGGAAGCGGGCTTTGAGGTTTGAAATGCCCATCCCAGGCCCCGTCTCTTTCTGCCTGGTGCATGCAGATCAGTATGTAAGTAAGTTCTTAGCTACTGCTCCAGGACCACACCTACTTGATACCATGCTTCCCACCCTTCTGAAACTGTAAGTGAGCCCCCAATAAAATATTTTGTTCTAATCTGCCTTGGTCATTGTGTGTTAGCACAATAGTAGGAACCCTAACAAAATTGCATATGATGGTATGTTTACAAACAGATGGTGGGTAGGGCCAGAAATTACAAATTTAGAAGACCTCCTGATTTCAGGAAAGAAAAATAAGTCACATAATTTTTATGTCACTAGGTGACATTATGACATTTAGGTTTGTGATGTTATATCAGGGATATGGGATCTGTTTCTGTTGCTGCATCCAGGTTGGCCTTGGTGAGGGAAAGCTCCTATAGTTTAGCTTACGTATAACCTCCCTCCTTTTTGAACAGTATTTAGCTGAATACATATGGAATCTTTAGGAAAGCAGAATAATTGGTTTCCATATGTGCTTTATCTCATTCATTCATTTTTAAGACCGTATTTCTTAGAAAGCGAACATTTATATAACACCAAATATCTTATTTGTCTGTTCTAAAAAGTCCATCTACATAGTTCTTTGTTGAATCAACGCATTATGAGTTCTCCAAATTCATCCTTAGAAAACTGTGTTCTATTTGGTCACACCAGTGCCCATGGCCTATGACAAAGGGTGGACCTTTATATCAAGTCTCTTCTCACCTGAGTGCATGACATGCCCCTTTCTTTTAGCTTCCATGTTCTGCACCCATGCAGAGTCATGGTCATCCGCTCACGATTAGTGCCACAGAATTGTGTAGGGATTTCTGTAAGACAAACCTTAATCTTCTTCTTACTTAGGCAGTGAATTCTTTATAGACTCCAGCAGTCCCCTATACAAAGGAAAGAAAGCTGCAGTAAAGGAACCATGCTTAGGAAAGCAGCTGCAAGTAGAATCAATAGCTGGTGGTTTGAATCAGCGTCCTTCTTTAGGTACCAGCTTTACCAGTAACCAAACATTAAAGAGACAAGAATATGTTCCGTTCTCCATTGTACATACTTGATAGTGGGGCTAGTAGTAGGATTCCTTCATAATTGTGCTTTAACTTTAGTTTTGCATTTTGGGAAGATGTACATGTTTGTATCAAATCTTTCCACATTTTATTTATTTATTTATTTATTGTAATGTATTAACACATGTTGGAAAATTAAGAAAATTCATTGTGATTGTTTTATATATATATGTACATACACATACATATATCATGTACTTTTGCTATTCATATTTTCTTCTCTTTACTGCTCTTCCCTGGTTCTTTGTAGCTCTCTTAGGTACAGAACTTTCTATCTTTATTTATTGTTTTGCTTTTTTATTTCTGCATATTACAGAATACACATAATACTTATCTTTCTGTAGCTGGATTTTTTCACCCATAATATCCTCAGTTTCATCTGTTTTCCAATATATTTGAATTAGTTCCTTTTGATTGAATCATACTCCATTGTAAATAAATGCCAAATTTTATTTATCTATTCTCTTAGCTGCTTCCATATGTCAGTTATTATGTATAGTTCTGCAATGGCTATAGATATTCAGTCATCTTTTCTGAGTGAGATAAATAATAGTAGTTTGTTTTAAGATTTTTGAGTAACCTCGTATAGTTGTTCATTCCCATCTAGTATTTCTAACTGCACAGATCAGAGAGACACCAAGAATAACAATATTAGAAATCAGTTGTAACTGCCCAAACAAGACTTTTGTTTAGAAATAACAAGATAGTTTGGGGGTTTCTCTCTTTATGGCAGAAATGACTTTCTGTCAAAATTCTACTAATATCCTGACATCAATCCCATTGTTTTCTACTCCATGCAATCACTCCAGTAGAAACAGAGCCCCAAATATTGTATTGGCATTAATTCTGATCCATTGTTAACAATTCCCAAATGCTCTACAGTTTTCTCTTTAATTCCTCAATTTGCATTTTAATTGTCACAGGTCTCTTGAGAGAGAGCTGGAAGAGAACTAACAGGTTGTTACAGAACTGTAATTTCATCTTTTCTTCATTCTGCAGTTTCTGAAAAGTAAACTGGTAATTGGACAATGCATATTACTCTCTTAAAGTGTTTCAAGTCTATACTCTGATCAATAGACTGAGAATTATTTTGGTTATGCCAGCCAAGTATAACTTATTTTTACTTGAGTTAGAGACTCCCAATCAATTCATGCTGTCATTGTTACCAGAAGATATAAATTTTTCACCTGAACTTTTCAAATCTCTGTCTATAATGGTAGCCATAAGACTATCAACAATTTATTTATTTAAATAATCTTTCTCGAGGCGGGCGGACCCGGACGGCTCAGGCAGACGGACTGCACAAGCAGACAGACGGTGCAGGCAGACAGAGGACGGCCTCCGCAGTCGGCAGGGACCAGCGGGGACCAGGGCAGCTGCAGAGGAGGCAGGCAGCAGGCGGCGGGGACTGTTGTGGCAGCAGACGCAAGCTGCAGGGACTGGCGCACAACACCGTGAGCAGATCGACCCACTACAATTAAATCAAAGAGGTAGGCCTCGGGTTGGAGAGGTCACTGGCAAAGCAGGAGCCTGGTCCTATTCCTGAAGACCCTTCTGAGGGGTGAGAGGGATCTTGGTCCCCGGCAGGAGCCAGGAGACAGAGCGAGGGCATTTTGTAAGAGGAGCCCCTGGCCAGCAGGAAAACCTGATCTGGTTTTAAAGACCCATTAGGTAGCATTGATAGGAGGAGATGGGCAGGCACCAAGGCAAGAATTCACCCAACAATCTGAAAAACAACATGGAAACACCAGAACCCAATGATCTTACAACAGAAAGATTTCAACACCCTAACACAGAAGAAGTGGAAAAAATTGACTTTATGAAAGCAATAGAGTCGCTTAAACAACATGTGAAAAATGCCCTTATAGAAATGGATGAGAAGTATAAC
>NW_004949096.1:3985111-4022144 GCF_000317375.1 Microtus ochrogaster | reverse complement strand
CAAACGAAGGGCCCACCCTGCTCGCTGCAGGCAGGCTATGGAGACAAAGGAACTGTAATGTTTTTTAAGCAAGAAAGAAGATTGTTATAGCTTGTGGTAATAATTCCTGATCCATCAAGCCACCTTTAAATGCTCATACCATTCATATTGTTATATTAATATAAAAATTGATTCAATCTTTATTTTAGTCAACAATTAATTTCATGCATGGTATGGGAGAATGGCCTGTATTCTGTCAATTATATTTTAAATAAACGCTGATTGGCAAGTAGCTAGGCAGGAAGTATAGGCAGGACAACCAGACAGGAAGTAGAGGCGGGTCAATGAGAACAGAAGAATTCTGGGAAGAAGGAGGACCATTCCTCTGCAGTCCTGGCCCAGCCACAGAAAAAGCAAGATGTGACTTCCTTGCTGAAAAAGGTACTGAGCCATGTGGCTAACACAAATAAGAATAATGGACTAATATAAGTTATAAGAATTAATAAGATGCCTGAGCTAATGGCCAATCAGTTTACAACTAATATAGAGCTCTGTGTTATTTCTTTGGGAGTAAATGACTGGGGGACTGGGTGGGACAGAAACCTCTGACAACACATGCACCCATAAATACAATTAAATAATCAATTAATTTATCAGTGATGAATTAGTTAACATTTCATTGTTGTGTTATGTATGTAAAAATCTGCTATTTATCAAGACATAACAGTGTTACCAAGACATATGAGAAAAATGCCCTTCCTGGCATGTGGTGAACTCTGTACTGATATATTTTCTGCCCCAAATTGTTACAATATGTATATGTTTCACTTTGGTGAGATATAAACATGTGAGCAAGGATTTTAAGATAAATTACAACTATAGCCAGACCTCTAGTAAGAGAAATGTACTCAGGTACCAGGTACCTGAATGATGTTATATATTCCACACCATCATGCTGTTTAAATATGTGAATAAAAGCATCAAGGTAGATACAAGATGAAACATAGCTAAAATCAATGGCAGAAAGACATGTGAGAGGCAAGAAATAACTTCAACCAAATTTGTTCTGTAGAAAACAATGTGAAAGGGTCTTATGGGGCCAACATATTGTAACTTTGAAAAAAAATTCTGATATAAGGTCATGGTCCCAATGATTTATGAATTGTTTACAGAGATTCCAAATAAATGAAAATAAACACCCAGTTTTATTTCTCTTCTTTCACACTTTTATGTATGGGAGGGATATCAATGGCATAGCTTATATATGCAAATATACATATAACCTATAGGGCATACTTTTAAGGGCATAAGAAGACAGTGGCAATGCTACTCACGACTGAGGTCATAAGGCTTTCATTAGAACTGTCACTCTTTGCCCTTCTCAGGCACTTCTAGGAGATCATCACCGTACTCCCTTACAGCCTGAGCATCGCTGCTTCGCTGTTAGAAGATTGACAAGTGTCATGACCAATCATTAAATCACAATCTGAAGTGAGGTGGGTTGCTGCCATGTTACGAGTTTGTGTTCACCTGCTTGTCAGTTTCAGGTGACAGTTTTTGTGAATATGTATGCCAGTTATGCTGGAGTTACAGTGTGTGTTGTTGGCAATATCATTCAGGGCCTTCCACAACTGGCATTACATCACCATGCGTGAGGAAAAGCAGGCCATTACACTTGAGTGCATTTCCCATGAAGCAGATGGATAACTTTCATGAACGCACACAGGGATATTCCTCCTATCCAACGTTCTCTGGGAGCCTTTTCAGGAAAAATGTCCACTGGTCTTACTAATGTAACTGACATTGGGCTAGATTCATGCATTAGAATATTCATTTTTTGTCAAGTCTTCTTTTAAGCCACCTATAGGATCACTTTTTTTTAAACCAGGTACAGAAATGTAGCAATGGCTGTGTTTTTTTTTTAATTCTCTACATAAAATTGCAGTTACTATTTGTACTTCTATGTATGTATAATAGCTCCAATTGTCACAACCTCTATGAAGTTGAAATTTGTTTTTACCATAGGTTTTATATATAAGGGAGAGATTTAGTCTAGTGGAATTGGATCTCTTACTTTTAGACAAAAACAAAACAAAACAAAAGCAGAAACAAATCAAACCTATGCTTTTCTAGAACCTGTAGATTTTCCATAGTCTAACATACAGAGCTAATATAATAACAAGAGGGTAATTCCTCATTTATTCTTTTGCCATCATTCCTGAAGTGCTATGTCCTTTGTAATCAAGTAACTCTGTGAAGCTGAATATGGTGGTTCATGCCTGTAATCACAGTACCTCAGAAGACAAAGTAGGATTGGCATGTGTTGGAGACTAGCCTGTGCAATAAAGTCGGTACCAGGGCAGCCAGGTAGAATAGGTCTCAGAAAATCAAAACTCCAAAAACTTACTCATGATTCATTTTAGGAATTGAGAAATTGTGTAGGTTAAACAAATCCTTAAACCAGTTTTACCATCAAAAGAGAAAATCCCTTTAAAGTAGTTGGAACCAGGGCTGAAAACACAACAAAACAAACCAACAATTTCTATCTATGTTCATGTCAGAAAGGATTAACTTAGCATAGCTTTTTGAGTGAAATCATTGACCTCATTTTTCTTCTTGTCCCAAACATAACCAGTTGGAGATAAAGATGTTTATCCCCAGTCATTTGTCCTACTGTCCAGAATAGAATTATGGATTAGCTGTCTCAATGCTCTATGTGAGCATAGAGGAACTTCCTATGGCTTCTGTACTGCCAGTTTCTATGCACCACGCTTGCCAATAGGCATGGTAAGGAATGGAGTTCTTTTTGACTCTGTAGGAGCATTTACTTATGTGTTATTGAGTGTTTCAGAGATGGAATTTTATTTTCTCATAGTAAGAAAGATATGAATATGCAAGTTAGTTCCATTTTTATTTTGTCATGTGTACTACTTAGAGCTGATTCTCACTATACTTTGAACATTCAATTTTAAGTTGCAAGTTGTCCCTGTGGAGGACCTGCCTGGGGCCTGAATATCTTTTGCCTTCCCTTTAACATTCCGAATAGGAAGCAAAGGCTTACTGGATTTTTAATGTTCCATCTTTTCTGGTTTTATTTTTGCAACAGTGTAGTCATTAATCCATCCAATTCCTGCTGGTATATCTATTGTATATTGAAAACCATGGTTGGTGTATTTTCCTCACTTTCAAGGCATTGAGTATAGTAGAATCCAAAGATGAATTACATATAACCTTATAGTGTGTTTACAGTGCTGTGGTGCCTCAGGGAAAGGAGGGGCCATGTCTTGAAAACGAGTCAATAAGTAAAAAGAGGATATTTTGGTAGACAAAGAAGACAGACTTTCTGTCAGGGTGTGCAGTGCGCTTGAAAGTGTGAGGAACAAAGATCATTGAAATAACCTGTAAAAGCTCAAAGTATTAATCTTGGGTTAGGATGAGATAGGGAGCAGGAAATGTAGAAGAGCATTACATAGGGTCAGGCGTATCCTTGTATGTAAGGACAGGGATCTGGAATTGACTGTGCTGGCCAAAGGGAAACTAAACTAAAGTGACTAAGAAATCAAGTGAAAGATATTATTTTCATTTACACTTTAAGATTAGGTGCAGATACCATCAAAGAAACACTTTCTGGATGATAAAGAAAGGTATCAGGTAAATAGGGGGGCAAGGATCATTAAGCTCTACAGTGGGGAAGTCAGTTCTTTAATATTCTTTAATTTTTATCAGCATTTTGTTTCTCTGATTAAAGTTAGCTCATTTGAATAACTGCAAGATGGGACTTTGAATCAATCTTTTCAGGAAGGTAGATATGAAGCCTTTTTTTCCTTCCTTCCTTCCTTCCTTCCTTTTTCCTTCCTTCCTTTTTCCTTCCTTCCTTCCTTCCTTCCTTTTTCCTTTCTTCCTTCCTTCCTTCCTTCCTTTCTTTCTTTCTTTCTTTCTTTCTTTCTTCCTATTTTTTCTTTCTTTCTTTCTTCTTTTCTTTCTTCCTTTCTGTTAAGCAATTCACTAGTGGTTTATCAGAAGTAGCCAAACTACATCCATCTTCAGAATGTCCTGAGGGACTTAATCCTTGTCCTTCATTCATATCAGCAGTCTTATTAAGGATCAGATGTTTTTTCCTTCCTCCAGATGGTCTCAGGAGAGGAGGGAAATCCTATCTGTTATACAAGGTAGCTCATTGCATAATGGGTCATTGCATATCACTGCAAAGATAGAGGCCATGGGAGCTTGGAAGGAAGAAAAAAATGGCCCTGAAATGTGATGTGTCAGTGGAAAATGGGGAGGCAAAAACCATGGGAGAAGTGGGGCAACTATTTTTGCTTTCTACTTCTCAATAGTTATTAAGTTTTAACTCTGTAAAATGTTAATGGGATACAATTTTTTTAAAAAATGCAGGACTGGAAATTTGAAATGTTTAAAGCAAAAGTAAAATGTATCTTTTGAAGAGAGCCCTTTTCTGCCTAGGTGTGAGTCAGTTCGATTTGGCAAACACTGGATTTGTTGAACTTTGCCAGCATGTCCTTGAAGACCTCAGCATTTCCTGGAAGAGTTATACATGTGAATCACTGGCCGTGATACCATGTGGTTAAAAAGATGAATCCAATGCGTAAGGGCAATGTTGTATATTTCCCTGTGTTAAGACCTAGGAAGTGTTTGAAATACAAATATCTTCATGTTTGGGCTAGGGCTTGGTGATGAAGTGGAAATTTTTGATGAACAAAGCAAGGGTATTGTGGAATTACGAAACAGAAATGACAAATGGTTGAAGAATGGAAGTGTTTGGTAGGCTATAGAAATGATTCTGCTTTTTATAGTTCCAGAATCTAGGAACTCTAGAACATGTCTGTATGATGATGAAAGTAGGGAACCAGGTAGATTCTGATGTTACACATGATAAAAACAAATGGAAGTCTCAGTACCACACACACACACACACACAATTCGTTGGAAGGATGGATAATATATTCAGTATCTGGTAATACAGAAGAGCATTAATTTAAGAAAGTGAAGTACTGGGGCACCAGAAACTTTTGTGGGCTCTCCGGACATGCTCATTAAGTAAAAAATGTCAGTGCATATTCCCAAAGCTCAGTGTTCACATCAGTTTATTATTGATTCAACCCAAACTCCTCTTGCTTAAGAGAGGGCAGATTTCTTCAATAGGCAACATCATGTCAAGCTGAACTGATAGAGGTAAGTTGAGAGACTTCAAATCAGATGCAGTTGTTTACCAACTACACAGGATGGGTGACAAATTCCTACTGCAAGTAGTAAGTAGGGACTGTTCTTTTGTGAGATGAGTCTATGACGATATTATAGACATAGAATCACCAAGGCTTTTTGGTCCACAGTCGTCTGTTGAGATGACAGTAAGAATGGAGTCAAAGATAGGTAAGTTTTATCTTAGATGAATACATGAAAAGTAAGTCTTATAACTGAGATAGTGTCAGAGGTGAGTGACAAGTCTATTTTGAGAAGTCTGACAAATACGTATGGTGAAAATGTGCCAATGATATGACTAAATATTTCCATATATATATTTTAAGGATGGATATATATCCTTAAAATAGTCTAAAAAATTCCCAGAAAGATTTAACAAACATGATAATTTATACACATCTTCCACAAAAACTCTTAGTTAGTTTCTTCTCTGATATAGAAATACCTCATAAAAATAAGATAATACCCCAACAAGTGGTCAAAATGGATGTTAGGGAAAACCATTATTACTAAAGTATTTTAATCACACCTATTTTTCAAAGGCTTCTCTCTGAGACAATTTTTACTTAAAAAATACCAGTTACAATCCTCTAAATCAACATTCATGGCTTATAGACAATAAATAGAAGCAGATTGCTATGACTGTGAACAGGG
This sequence comes from Microtus ochrogaster, assembly GCF_000317375.1. Taxonomy (NCBI): domain Eukaryota; kingdom Metazoa; phylum Chordata; class Mammalia; order Rodentia; family Cricetidae; genus Microtus; species Microtus ochrogaster. Next base: position 4,016,291 of record NW_004949096.1, on the reverse strand, counting down.
AGCCACTGACAACTACTTACAAGGGTAGTCTGATATCAAAGAATGGGAGAAAACATAAAGAGTCAAAAAATGCAGAGGTACAGGGGCAGCAGGCACAGCACAGAAGTAAAGGACTGCCTGGCTTGTGCAAGGTCCTGGGTTTGATACCTAACATTGAGGAAACAAAGCCAAACCAAACAGAAATGAAATTTCAGTGTTTTAAAGACTATGAGTCTGTCATTGCACAGCATGGAGGAAAACATTCTTATGCAGATAAGCACTCCATAGCACCAAACTATTGGTTAGGATTTAAAACAAGCAAACAAACACCCCCCCCCAAAAAAAAAACTTCACAGACTCAATACCACTCTTTTGTAAAGAGTACTAAATGTAGTTGCCATCTATGTCCACTGACCTGGTTTGATGAATCATTATGTTAGAATATTATATATTGGGCAATTCTGGGGTTATTTGTAGGTAGGTCTCTTACATCGGCAATGTGTATTTTGAATCTGGCACTGAACACCATGTAAGAAAACTTTGGAGTATCTTACTCTCAATTGAGCAGTTTATCTTAAAGACGCACACACATGTTTACCACTGGGTAAAACTAAACCTCCCCCACCCCATCAAACTTCTGACTTGTGCCAGAATCATAGTGAACCCAGATGTGGGGGACCTTCCTGAAAGATATTTTTGTGCTGTAGGCTAGCATGATAATTGAAGGGTACTGTAACTGGCATCATCTCAATAAGGCTAATCACGTTGGCATTTTGCTTTTCAAAGGAAAGAAAGACTTTAAGGCTCTTACAGTATTTATTTGTGTTTAGAGAAAGCCTTAGCTCATGTGATGCTATCATCGTTTGTCTTCACATAACCTTCCAATAAATTTCCAAAACTTACAATAACTAAGAATAAAAATTAAAATGCATCTTCCTCTATGAACAAAAAGACTTCTGTAACAGACAGTAGGAGTTAAAAACTTGTTCTGAAAAGAGTTATAGAGCATATAAGCTTTTTCAGTTCCTGCCTCCGTTATACAGATGCCGTCAGAGTATAACAATATAGAATAAACGGGTGTTACTGTGTGCCACAGATAAGAACAGCGGACACTCGTCATTTACTGTCCCTTAATCTAGAAAAGAGTAGCAGGTTACTATCTCATTGTCTAGAGTCTCACTGGTGGTCAGATCCTGGAAACTCTAGGGCTTCCCAAGAAACCTTTAAAAAAAAAAATCTATGAAGAAGAGGATGTCTCAGTTCTTTCCAAATTTACCTTTCTCTTCATCAAGTGGCAACACACTTGATGCCTTTGTCTCCATTCACTCTTCTCACAAATACCTTCACATTTCTAAGTTCTTTTCATGTTGGAGACCACATTAGGTTCTATGTCCTATGCGAAGTTAAGCTAAAAGCACCAATAACCCCTAGCTTCTTGCCACCTCTCTTTTTGATTCTAATTTCCCCAGAGGTCCTCCTGGAATCACACATTCCAGTGTTTACTTGGTTAATTCTAATTTCCTACGAGTTTTTTTAAACCATACTTACAAGGAAATGTTCCGATTGCCTCATGGGTGATCAAGGATAATGGCAAACATTATGCATAACATTTTACCCCATTCATCATGCACAAAAGTTAATCATTTAAACTACTAACTGAGCACTTGTTATATACACACTGAAGTGCTAACTTTTGACTTTGGAGGAAGAATGTGACACTGGAACGCATTTCCTTTTCTTTCTTAGCAGTTTAGTGCGTAGACTTGTTCCAATATAGATAATCTGCAAATTCTAAAAGTGATTCCTTCTCTTGGCAAGTGAAAAACTCTCACCTGTTCACTTAAAATGCTTTACGGTTTTTCTTTGCCACATTCCTTTTTCCAGCGTCATTACTTTTGTCTTTTCGATCCTTTGCTAGATAAAATAAGGCTTATTGGGGACTGTGGAGATAGCTAGATTGTTAAAGTGTTCTCTTCAAAAGCAGGAGAATCTGGATTTAATCTCAGGAGCTGGTATATACATACCAGATGTAGTAACACATGCTTGTTATCCCAGCCCAGGGGAGCTGTAGACAGGACGTGGGTTCACTGGCTAGCCATCCTATCCTAATTAGTGTGCTTCAGGCCAGTGAGAAACCCTGTTTTAAAAAAAGGTGGGGAGTCTTCCTGATGATGACATAGAGGGCTGTCTCTGGCCTCCACATGTATGCATACATACATGCAAGTGCACCTGCACACACACACACGAATGTGCACCTTCAGACACACAGATAAGCACACACATACATATACCCATCTCTCTTTCTCACATTCATTTGAGCACAATTATTTTACTAGGGAAACATTTTATCTAATGACTGAAATGCCACTAGTGTAAATGTAACTAATAAGCAGATAGTGCATGCAGTGTGGATACAATAGACAGAAGTCGGGCTCATGTTCTGTTGAGGTGAAACAATCTATAAATTTTCATCCTGTTACTGGGAAGGGTGAAATTACTAAACATTTGAACTGCTCATTTAAGGGATTCTTCAACAAATGTTCCTGGACAACAGTTGACTGTGGATAATCTGTAACTGCTTAAAGTGAGACTATGGAGAACTTGAGAGACCTGAATATCCGGAATACAGTGCTGGAGGAGGGTCATTTGTCTATTTGTTGCTTTTATTGGTTAATTAATAAAAAAAACTGCTTGGCCTTTGATAGGACAGCAGCTTAGACAGGCAGAGTAGTCAGAACTGCATGCTGGGAGGAAGAAGACAATGAGCCAGACGCCATGCCTCTCCTCTACAGGCAGTCGAGATGCTTTCCTCTCCAAGATGGATGCAGGTTAAGATCCTTCCTGGTAGGCTACCACCTCTTGGTGCTACACAGATTCTTAAAAATGGGTTAATCAAGATGTAAAAATTAGCCAATAAGAGACTAGAGCTAATGGAGCAAGCAGTGATTAAAAGAATAAAATTTCCGTATAATTATTTCGGGACATAAGCTAGCCAGGCAGCTGGGAGCCAGGGAGGCAGGAACACAGCCCGCCGCTCCTATTACAATACAGCCTCCTTTGCCTGTAACAATGGGTTAGGTAGCTCTCAGCCTTAGTATATTCCTTACAATATACCTTGGAAATACTGAAGTATGTGGTCACATGAGTTGCCTTCAATAACAAAATATAAACAGATATAGTATGTGTCACATCCCGTCAGGAGTCTTTAAGAGCCAATATGTGATAGCCCTTTTCTCTTTCAAGGCAAACACCCTAATCCAGTGCTTTAAAGCTCTCTCAGTCTGGGAAACTGACTGAAGATCCTCCTATCAGAGCTCTTGCCAAGCAGGAGATACACAGAGTGTTGTGCACTTTAGGTGTGATGAATTGCTGTGTTCCGTGCTCTGACTAATGAAGAAATCTAATCTCTGTTTATTAAAACACACAACCGTTCCCTTACAGTGTATCAATTTACATGCACACATGTGAAGTAAACTCTATCTAGTGTTTGAATTCTATTCTTTTCCAGGGAGAGTAGCATGCTGCACGAGATTCTTCTACAGTGCTGGGTAGCAGCAGTGACCTGCTTCTCCCAGTGAGCTTCAAAGTCAACCAGAAAGAGCATCTGATAGACCTCAGTGCGCTGTGAGGCCAGAGCCTTTGTGAATTGCTATTTAATGAATTACATAAACATTCAAAATTCTATTATAAAATTGGCTTTCTATTAGATTTCTTTGCCAACTATTATTTGTAAATGTTTTGAGCCTGCTTAAGGTAGTCTCGTCTAAGCTATTTTTAGTAGTATAGTTGTATTTCATGTATTTCTGGCTTAACAGTACTGACAGCTTACGACTGGTTTAAAGGAAGTGATCCTACCAAAGGAAAACCTCTGTGCAGTGCTCTTTCCTGTGAAGTGTGATATCACTCGTCCCATGCCCTCTTGCTGCTCCTGTGTATTTACCAGAAGTCATGGACTTCCCCCTTCATTAACCACTTTTGCATCTCTAGCTTCTAGCAAACATCCGACACCAAAGAACAATGATAATAGTAATCATCACTGTGGTGATTGCTTATACTTTAATGCTGTACCACCTCTCCCGGGGAAAGGTCCAGTTCTAATTCCTATTTTGTCAATAAGAGAGTGGAGTCCTAGGGAAGTTAAATATCTTAGTCAATGGGAATCACACAGCTGAGAAGCAAAGCCAAGACAAAAAGCCCAGTACATCTATATCCATAGTGTATTCCAACCATCGTGCTATGCTTTCTTAGTTAAATATTTATTGTGTGGATAAATATGAATGTCAATTGAAAGAATAAGTTGATTGACAGTTGGGGAGCTTCTTGTTTTCTCACAGACAGCACACATTATTTTTATTTATTCTTTGATATTTTCAAAGCTACTCCATGCTATGCTACTCAACTAGGGGGCTATATCAATGTGAGTTATGCACACTTCTCCTGAACTGCTGTAGTCTATTGTGCAGAACCCAAATATTGCACATCTGCCTCACTGAGCTGTGAGAAAGAACATTGTTGGTCAGATTTTCCTTCTCCTTTCAGCCTTGAAACTATTCAGAGTTACTGACTACGTCATATTTGTCCATCCTTTCTAGCTATTAACCCAAAGCATAGGATATTATAAATGATTCAGGAATATTGGCTGGCTACATTTTAACTGAGTAGATTAATAGTACTTTTAAAAAACATGATTTCTCGACAGTGTTCTATTGACAATTCATGTCGGATTTTTTTATGATAGCTGTTCTGAGCACTGTTGAATATGTAACAAGTCAGATCATATCACCACCATTTTCTATAACAATTACAAAATGTCCCTGAGCACTACCAAAAGTCTTCAGAATGACATATTAGTCATCCTCTCTCCAATGAAGGTAGTTGTGTGTTAATTCCTTTCTCTCCTCTTCTGTGTTATTTAGGACTTTATGTTGAATGGGATATAAACCCCATCAGAGTTAGTCCAAGCTAAATGATTGCGTGCTATGGAAACATTGTGTTACTTTTCTTGGGACAACAATGACAAATCAAAGTAATAATTCCTCTAACTCTAGCTTCCTGAGCCAATATGTTCACTGGACTTACTTTTGGGAGCATGGACCTCCAATCACTGAAAAGTCCTATTCTAGAGGGGGTGATAACCTCACTGAAGCTATTTCCTAGAGTCCTGTCTTGAGTTGATGTTTTACATCTTATAAAATCTGGTATCTCCCTAGATCATGTTCAGGTGGGGAGTAGGAAGGATTAATGGCTGAGGGTCTTGTAATACTTCCCTTCTACTGGAGAGTAATAGTCATATTACCTTTACTACAGATTCAGATATCACTGTATTATTCTTATTTCACTACTATGATCATGGGGCCAAAAGAGACATCTCTAGTGAGTGGTGATTGATGGCTATCTCAGGACTGGGGAGAGAACACAATACTACAACAATGAGGCTGGGTTTTAAGACAAGCTAGGCTAATGACACTGGCTTAGTTTAATCAAGCACCTATATCCCAATTAACCAATTGTAGGTGTTCTGAAGCATCACAATTCTTTCAGGAATTATATGGATAGATTAGGGAACTGGGATACTGGAGAACTATTTAAGAAGAGGGAAAAGGTGCCTATAGGATTTCAGCCCATTCTCACTAGACCTCCCTTCTAGGGTAACCCCATTGAAAACAACATCTGGAAATAGGGTAGCTTTCTCTGATGGGGTAAACAATTCTCTTAATTTTAACATCAGCCCTCCTCATTGGATACCCGTAAGAAAAGCACAAGGATTGTAGCCACAGCATAGCTCAGCTTGTTCCATAGGATGTGTGGGGTATGTTAATGTAATTCCCCCAACAGGCAGGATAGCCCCATCTCCAGGAACTGTGCAGTTTGGCATTCTAAATCTGGTCTGGAGCCCAGCTGTATTCTTTCCGTGTCTCCCATGCTGTGGCTCTCCCACATACTGCACAACATTGGATTGTTTACCTCTTTGCAACAATCCAGAGTCTCACTCGCCCTCAGCTATGTGCAAATTGTTACCTCTCTACCCTGCCACAGGTTTAGTTTACCCATGTAAGAAAGTTGGCAGGGAGAATGCTTTCAGTTAGAGATGGCAAAACAGATGTGTCTGCCCCCCCTACTCTCCCATTTAGATATTTAACAGAACTTTGGCTTGTGTTAGGCAATGAGCATGCAGCCTTTCATCTGCTGGAAAAGAGAGGGGCACAGAAACCTACCGCAGCAAACATCCTTTCATCTAGGGACATTTTTAAACCTGAAATCTTTTGGGGGAAAGACTATGCAAATTTCTTCTCTGGTGCCTGGAGTAGCTTTCCTTTCCCTCATTCTGGCATGCCGCCCTTAAAGATCTCTCTGGATACTTTTTCTAATGCTGACAACACCATTTAGTTGTACAGTTAGTATGCAGAAGGGCCGAAGAGAAGTCATAACAGAGCTGAGTTCATGACGGCAAACCAGACTGCTTCATCTGATTCATGTAGCTTCTGTGGTATCATCAGAGGGTGTGGTGGTAAAAGAGGAGGGGACACATAAGGTGAAATATCAAGTTTTAAGAATGAGAGCACGAGCAAGGAACTCAGGACCGCGAGGGGTGCACCCACACACTGAGACAATGGGGATGTTCTATCGGAAACTCACCAAGGCCAGCTGGACTGGGTCTGAAAAAGCATGGGATAAAACTGGACTTGCTAAACAAAGCGGACAATGAGGACTACTGAGAACTCAAGAACAATGACACTGGGTTTTGATCCTACTGCACGTACTGGCTTTGTGGGAGCCTAGGCTGTTTGGATGTTCACCTTCCTAGATCTGGATGGATTGGGGAGGACCTTGGACTTCCCACAGGGCAGGGAACCCTGACTGCTCTTCGGGCCCGATGAGGGAGGGGGAATTGGTTAGGGGAGGGGAAGGGAAATGGGAGGTGGTGGCGGGGAGGAGGCAGAAATCTTAAATAAATAAATAAATAAAAAAAAAAGAAATGTGTTTAGGTTTTTCAGGGACATTTTGAAATCTCAAGCTAAGCAAAGATCGTGTTGCATCTAACCTCCACGGGTGGACTCAGGAAGAACTGAGCTCAACATCCTCTGGTACCAAATGCTATTCCCTATAATGGGGATGTGCTGCATCCTCGTAGACTGAGGTTCTTGCTGTGTCACTTTCTCTCAGTTGTTCATCCCATTAGATCTTTGTCCTGTGTCAGAAAGCCCTGTACAGTGGTCTTCACAATCTGTCGTGAAACTGACTTGCGCTCTTATCTTCTGACTGCAGTGGCTGCACACACTCACTCACTATCTTCCCTGATAGGTAAGTGGTGAGAGAGATACATTAGACACTTGTGAGGTGGGGTGTCTTTTGGTATGCTGTGAATATATATTGCTCCCATTCATTGATAATTAAAGCTGCTTTGGCCTATGGCAAGAGAGAATAAAGCTAGGCAGGTAATCCAAACGGCGACGTTGAGAGGAGTGTGAGCCAGCTGCCCAAGCAGAGAGATGCCAGCAGCAGCCTAAGGAGAAAGATGCCATAACAGAGATGATGCCACAGTCACATGCTGATATGCAGATCAGTAGAAATGGGTTAATTTCTAAGAGAGAACTAGCTGGTAATAGCCTTAGCCATCAGCCAAGCAATTGTATTTAATATTTGCCTCTGAGTGATTATTTTACAAGCAGCTCCAGGGACCAATAGGCAGGAAAGAAATCAGTCTAGTGTGTGCAGGCAAGAGAAAAAACTTCCAGCTACATTTGGCATCCCATGTGTGGCTCTCAAGTTTCCACATAAGCCCTGATAAAGTGTTTAAAAAAGGAGAGGGAGTTCTGGAAAGCATAGATGGAGCTGAGGACAGTTTCCTGGTTTTGTCTCTCATGAAGGCCATGGTGCACAGACACTGTGGTATTCGGGCTTTAGCACAGCGTGATGGATTCCCGCCAAGGTACACATAGGTATTTCTTTTCCGCACAGCATGTTGTATGGCAGATTTAGCTTTTACTCATACAAACAAAAAAAAACATTTATGGACAGTGTCCTGCAAGGTGCTCTCCAGAGTTGCAGCTACATACTTGCTTGTTTCAGTTTGGGGTGCCAGAGAAGAAGAATGGGCAAGAAAAATTTTCTGAGTACAGTATGTATGTTGTGGGAGCATCTTAGCGAGAGGATCTAAGGACGCTCTGAAGGGTGACAGTTAACTGTGGCATGAGGGAGGATTGGGGTCAGTGATATAAATTTCTTCTCCAAAATGCAGATACCAATTTGTTGCAACTCACTATTCTGAGTTAACCAAAAGCCAGGAAGATATTATTCTACTCTTTAGCTCAGTACTGGGCAAGCATGAGGCCCTGAGCTCTATCTTCAGCAAATAAATAAAAGGCTGTGTTTGTCTCTATGCCCTATTCTTTAAATCCAATGCTAGGGGAGAGGGGAGGAGACAAGCATAATCCTGGGATTGAAGAGCAGCCATTCTAATTGAGATGATGAGGTCTAGGCTCAGTGAGTGGTTTGTCTCAAGAAAAAAAATAGAGAGCAAAAGATTTGGACATCTAACACCCTCTTCTGGTCTCTGCATAGACACTTTGACACACACATGCACCTATACCACACACACATGCCTGCTTGCATGCACAACACATACACACATGCACACACTATAAAACAAATCAAAACATAACAAAACTCTTTGAATGAGACTTAATATTTTCATCCTAATGTTTTCACACCCTGTGAAATGTAGTCCTTTCATAGTTTGCTTTTCAGTTCTGTCCTTGAGTCTCACAAACGCTAGAAATTTCAGACAAACCCTTAACGTTCCTTCACTTTAAGTCTTTAATCTACAAGATAAAGTTACTAAGAAAGAATTGGGAAGAAACCTGTTGTAATTAGTCTGGAACCTCCTTCCTGAGGACTGGCTCTCATAGCTTCTGAAGGTTCTTTGTAAGATGCCTAGAGAGAAAAGCAATGAACAGTCTTACCCAACTGTGATATCTATGGGCTGCAGGAATGACCATTCCTCCAAGATATCATTAATAGTGTAATGATAGCTCTGATAACTTGGAGATAACCAACAGGTATGTAATTGGACTTATGGTCAGCTTAATAGGAGGAATTCATGTTGGGTACTGTAAACTTAGCCAACTACCCTTGTCTAGTAAGGTCATTGATCCAAGAGAAGAATATACTACTGTTACTTTCTTAAACTAGCATCATTTCTAGCTCTATTTCAATGCTTAGCCTTATACCCACAGATAAGTGTAGATCTTGTCCTGCCTTAAAGGAGCTTCATCATACAGTTGGTGGAGACAGTGACAGACAAAAACACTGGTCATATGCAGAAAAAAAACAACAGAACACAAGATATCCAACTGCAGCCAATACACAACTACACTGCGACCCTTATACCTAAGGTTCAGGAAACATTATAGAAGAGACAGGTGGAAAGAACATTAGAGGCAGAGGGCAGGGTATCTGCTTCTGGCTAGTGTCTTCTGTACATGACAGGAAAGTTGTACCTATGAAATCCCAAAGACTGGGTTGACTAAACATGCCCTGCATAATTCTGTCACCAGTTGCCATGCTCACTTGGATGAGGGCTATCTTGCGATAAGAATGAAAGGGAGTCACAGTTTTCAGAAGGAATGGGGGATGAGGAAAAGATAGGAGAAGTTGGAGAAGGGACAGGGAAGGTTAGAAACAATTTGAGTCTGGTATGCAAGTCGAAATTCTAAAAAGAAAATGGAAAAAAAAACTCTGATAGACAGATAAAGATCTTGGGCTACTTGTTTCTTTGGGGTTTTCTTTCCAGCCACACAGGAGATACTCCTTGATGCAGCGAGAGCAACACCTGAGGAAGAGAAACATGAATGGAAAAACTCGGGGAGGAGAAACTGGGACAGGCACACACATAAAATCAAACAACTTGGTCCTCCAGAGTCATCACAAGCATACTACATTTGAGACAACAAAACATGTCAGGGTCCCTTAATTTTAGCTGGCTTATCAAGTGAATTTTAGTACAATATTGTCTTAATTTATAGTAGGTCTTCTTAAGAGAGTGGGGGATTATTCATAAATCAATGAAGAAATTCTCCTTCTGTGCAAAATGATGTTATTTAATAATACATGCACATGTAGTTTGCCAGAACATACAAAATTCTCTAAGTCTCCCTGGAGTAGGCTTCAAGGTACAATGGAGGATTATTTTGACTCTTTACAAATGGCTCTGGGGGTCCTAACATGGGAAGGAGTATGATTTAACAGCTGCACACCAGCACCAATGCTAGCATATGCTCGCACACCTTTCCAGGGCTTTGACTCACTAATTTTACATCTTAACAGGCTCCAAAAGCTACAGGAAACCCTGTCTCAAAAAAGAAAAAAAAAAGGAAAAAAAAGAAATTCATTATAATATAAGTTTAATTACTCAGATTTCAGAATTTAATTAACAAAAGATAATATTAAAAACCTTTCTTCAACTCTAAAACCACTCTTACTTAAGCTTGGCATCAAGTACATTTTATTCAGCAACAGTTAAGTATCTCAAGGGTTCTGAAGGCAGAGTTTCTTCATCATCTGACTTGTTCTCAAGGCTTAAACAAACATGGCAAACACACATTTAATTGTTTTACAACTTATTTCGTGAAATAATGGTTAAAGCTTAGAAAAGGAATGTTTGTGTTTTCTTTATCGAACCACTCACCTGTAATAACTAATGCTCACTAGACATGATGTTCTTAATTAAGTGGTTTCATAACCTACACTCTTAAATAATGAAGAAAAATTTTTAAAAGGAGAAGAGATGCCTTTGAACATAAGATACAGGTACAATAAGACTATAATGCTAAGAAAATTAGGTACAATAATAAATTAGAATTGAGTTATTATTACTAGATATGTTCTAGTAATACTAGATATGTTCTAACATACTATATATGTTCTAGTATCTTTTAAAAATTATCATTACTAATGCATATTAACTGCTCATATACTGGGTTTTACTGAAGGTATATATATATTATGCTTTTCTAGCATAACACTCCAGATTTCCTATCTCAGTCATCCCTGCCCCTGGATGCACTTACAGGTACTGTTGAAAGAGCATTCGGTACTTAGTTTTAGCTGGAAGAAAACAATTGATTTGGTCATATCTTCTAGGAAAGATACTCAAGTGTTTATTTTCCAGGGGTGATATTTTGAAGTCCACATGTTGGATTTTCTTCTTAGCAAAGTGAATAGATTCGTTTTCTGTAATTTATTTTGAAGGAATTTTTTGTAGCACATATATTTGAAAATCTCCAGCACTTACTGAACTTTGTTTTGAAGATATTGTATATTGTATGTAGGCTGCTGGCAGGGAAAGAAGTCATCAACAGTCATATCTCAACCCTGTGAACTACAATAATGACCAAAAAGGCAAGCTATGCCCATGAATACAATAGTAGCACCAATGTTAATAGGGTAATCAAAGCTTACTCTTTGGGTTTAAGGCTGAGTCCACAGGAGGAAACACATGGCTGGCACTGTAAATTGTGACAAGAATCCATGGTTGACGAGGTCACCGCCACAAAAGTAGAACTTATTACTATTATTCTGCCAAATCCACATAGTATTGAATTGCCCTTAAGTTCCTATCTCTATACACATACATTGGCACATTTATCAGGTGTTGACAGAGACATTTCTTTGTGCAGTGGATGTTGGTTAACTCAGAAACTCACTACTGGTCTAAATGTATAGAATAAATGTCAATGAATGTTCACCTACAAATGATTCATTTATTTTGCTAACTCTCCCAAGGCTTAGGGGTCACCATGAAAAGGGGGCAGAAAGATTTTTAAGAACCAGGGGTCAGGGATGATCAGATGGAAACAGTGTCTTCTATACGTGACAGTACCATTCTACTAATGAATTCAAAGAAGCTATGGTTGACTTTTCAACATCTATGCAAGATAAAGTCAGTTAACATTGTAGCATTTTGGGGGAGAGGGGCCTTAGAAGCTCCCATGCCTAATTGAGGAATCATGGATAATTGAAAACTTCTGGGAATGGTACAGTCAGTTTTCTTTAAGGGTGCTCTGACCATACTCTGCAGATAGCCCAACACCCATGAATATTTGGGGAGCAGAAAGTAGACTCAAGGGGTTGTTACAGCAATAAAAGGACACAAAGTTGGGGAGTCAGGGAGTTAGAGGTAGGTCTTGGAGGGGTTGGGGAGGGTAATGAACCTGATTAAAATAAATTTTATGAGATTGTTAAAAATAAATAAAATATTAAAATAGTGACATAGCTATTTTATTAGATACCAAATTTTTGGAAGAATTTGAAAACAACCAAGAGAATATTCTGTTATAATTACTAAGTAATTTATTTAGCAATAGCTAAAATTAAAATATCTGTCAATAAATCAGATATAAAAATGTTTCACTTAGAAGTCACATTTCAGAGTACTGTAAATAATAAAGCAGAAATGAAAAGGGAACAGTTTTATTAGCGATTTTTAAATGCATATGTGTTGGTCTTGAGAGATGGCTCAATGATTATGAGCACTGACTGCTCTTCTGGAGGATTCTGTTCCCAGCACCCACATGTTGGCTTATATCTGTATCTCCAGTGTCAGGGAAACTGATGCTGTCTTCTGACTTCTGAGGACACAGCACACACACAAAGTATACAAGAATACATATGAACACTAACACATTTTAAAAATATTAAATGAGGCTGGGTGGTGGTGGCGCATGCCTTTAATCCCAGCACTCGGGAGGCAGAGGCAGGCGGATCTCTGTGAGTTCGAGGCCAGCCTGGTCTAGAAGAGCTGGAGAAACCCTGTCTTGAAAATCCAAGAAAAAAAAATTAAATGAACCTAAACCACCTACTGTGTGACTTGGATTCATATACTGACTTTATATCCATTGATAATGTGGCCATAAGAAAATCATTTTGTTTAGTTGGAAGTATCACCCCAGCCGCTGACATCCATATACCCAACGAGTCTGGAATGTTTGGGTTAAGGCTTCACCACAGTCTCTGGCAGCCCTATACCTAGAGAGTTTGGAATGCTTGGGTTAAGAGGCTTCACCTCAGCCTCTGGCATCCATATATCCAAAGTCTGGAACGTTTCTGTGGAAAGTTCCATCCCAAGCCCTCTCCTCTAGGAGTTGCTTCAGTCCCAACTTCACCTCCGAGAAAGCCTGCCAAAGGGTGGCCAGAGAGGCTCAAGACCACTCCCACAGGATATTTAAACTCCCCGCCCCACCACAGAGAGCAAACACATGGCTTTCTGGTCTTCCTTCCCCATCTCCTATATGAGGGCCTGGAAGGCCACCCAGGAGTGCTGGTATCCATTAAACCTGGGCTTTTTCTAATTTGGTTTAATTTGGTCTGATTTGAATTATTGTGTAGGCGAAGAGGTTTATTGGGCCACAAAAAGTTTGCACATTTCACTTCTTAATGCTTCAAATATTTTGTCTTTGCAACACAGATAAACATAATACTTCGTTTTTATCATTTATTAATGGATATTAAATAGGGTAGTCTTTTCACGACTCTTACATAAGTGATGACATATCAAAGGTACCATGTTTACTCTCATTATTGCTTTTGTTAGAGAAAGTTTTTATAATGTTGATTAATAAACCCTGAATGCATGAAGTAAACTCAAGAACAAAAGGGAAATACAACACAGGCATTTTCAACACAGTATGCATTCTTTCTTTTTGTTTTTGTTTTTAATGATGAGTCTTACTGTGTTTTACAGGTTTGTCTCAAAATCTTGGTTCAAGTAGTGCTCCTGTCTACCTGAGGTCATATTTATTTTCTCATGAAAAAAAAAAGGTCCCAAGCCTCTATTAAAACATAATAACATTTGCTAATGTTATTACTTAACTGTCAGGTTCAAGAACATATTTTATTACTTATTATATTTTCTTCTTTTTAATTAAAATTAAATTCTTGCATAAATTTCAAAAACAATAGAATATCTGAAGGAAAGCAAGGAACTACTGACCATAAGAATTTTCTCACTGTAGAAATTTAGTGTCATTAGTATAGCATTGCTATAGGTTAAAAATTCTTAAGTGAAAATCTATTCTGTGTTATTTAAAACTCTTAGAATTACAAAAATTCTACCAAGGTGTTGTAGTATATAACTTTCCGTAGACCAACCAGCCACTTCCTTTTTGCTGGATAGAAGCACATATTGAAGACTTTTAATTATCTTCCAGAAATCTTACATAGTAATAGAAGTTTCCATAAGATTGCAGGCTATTGATAAAGACCATGTTTCCCTGACTCTCTTGCAGCTAAATGTGATCAAGTGACTTGTGGTAGTTTGAAAGAAAATGGTCCCCAAAGGGAGTGACACTAATGGTATGTGTGGCCTTGTTGCTATGGGTACAATCTCGTTGGAGGAAGTATGTCACTATGGGACTGGGCTTTGAGGTCTCCTATGCTCAAGCTATACCCAGTGGGGCAGAACACTTCTTATTGCCTGTGAGGCAAGATGTACGGATTCTCAGCTTTGTGTCCCGAACAATACCTGCCTGCATGCTGCCTTGCTTTCATGACAATAATGGACTAAGTGAACCTCTGGAAATGTAAGCCACCCCAATTAAATTATAAGGCTTGCCATGGTCATGGTGTCTCTTTACAGCAATAGGACTCCTAACTAAGATATGACTCAATTATAGTGAGAGCATAGATTGCATTATGAATCTTACATTTTTTTTTCAGCTAAACAGAAGAGACACATTCTCTTTATTCATTTCTCTATTTTTTTGTATGGGAGGACATGGCTGTGGTAGATGGAACTACAGCAGTCATCGTAAGCTCAGAGATGAGAGCTTTGTATTTAAAATGACACAGCAATAAGGTATATGAATCCTAAGTCTCTAAAGCTTTCAAAGAAGAGAGATGCTGTTTTGCTTAAATTTACAAGTAAGAGAGAGATGAGCTTATGTGTAATTTGTTTCTAGTTTTGAGTAACTGAAGTGATAGTCTAGCTAATACAGGCATACACTGTTATGGCTTACATCTTTACTGTTCCTCAAAGGCTCATATGTTAAATACTTAGTCCTTCACTCATGTTTAATTTGGGGAGCTGGTAGAAACTTTAGAAGGTGGGACCTAGCTAGAGGCAGTCTTTCTAATGGAGTATTCTTGGAGGTTTTACTTGGTCCATGGTCTCATTTTCCTATTTGCACTTCATGGTCATGCTCTTTCTACTCTGATGCTTCATTTCATCACAGCTCAGAAACCACAAACTGGTGATGATGGATGGAAACCTTTGAAATCATAAGCCAAATAAATACTTGCTTTCTTAAGTTGTTCACGTCCAGTTTTTTTGTCACAGCAGCTGAAGTTAGCCATTTTTCAAGTAAGCTGGCAGTCAGTGAGCCTCATCCTCAACCCAAGTCCTGGTTGAAGATAGGTGCTGCTATGATGTTTTGTTGTTGTTTGTTTGCTCTGTGTGTGTGTACTGTTGCTTCAAATTCAGGTCCTTGTGTGTGCACAGGAAGCGTTCCTGACTACTGATCCTCGGATTTTGTAGTAATTTCTTCACTCTCATATGAGACCTTTCTTCATGAGGCTGTTTTCTTCAGTATAAACATCCTAGCAACAAGGTGCCAGATTGCTTCTCAACCAGCTTCAGGATAGCCAGTAACACTTGCACTGTATCTTTCTGGTTTCAGTCAAGTCAAAATTTGAAAGGCGTTCATAAAAGTTCCGTTAAAGGAAGCTGTCTATAACTTTGGGCTGTCTTAAAAGACAGCTGCTAGAAGAAAACTTTTGTTTTCCTGCCCAGGAAAATGTTTATCTACAAAAATTGATCTTTATTCTGAGTTGTGAATCAAAATTTGAACACAACGTTTCAAAGAATTCGGATTTGTATTCTTCCACTTGTAGGTTTCTTTTCACCCGAGGGTTATGGCTTTCCAGCCCTCCCATCATGCAAGGCTGCCTTGCTGTAAAAGCTTTTGTCATCTCCAGAACAGAACAGAACACACAGGGGAATCAAGGTCTGGATATAACGTAAGCCTTTCTGAAGAAGCACTACGTGTTTCTTTATAACCTCCACCCCTGTAGACTTGTTGTTTTGAGAGAAAATGTTTCCAGCTGGTAAATTCTGAACCTCCAGACCAGGTAGAAAATAAAAGTGTCCTTGATCATAGAAAAAGAACTAGCTGGATCCTATGCTAATCAGAACAGACCTCATTCTTTGTGAGGGAGAAAACATTACTGTTGCTGAAGCACTTTGAAGTGAAAGCTGTTTGAATGATTTTTCTGAATGACGCAAGACAGAGCTTAGGAGAGGCGGATCAAACTTGGTGAAAGAGAATAAGACGCTAAAAACACTGAGTGTCCTGCTGGCCACAGGCTTGAGTTAGAAACTTCCAGAAAAAAAATAATCTTTTTGAAGTACAAGTTCTCCAAGGAAAGTAAACAATTTATACTGAGAGAATGAAATGAAAGAAGTGATTCTTGTCATTAACATATAGCCATCTTGGCTACCGTTGTTTGTAAAGGACTGTCACCATTTTTTTAAATAAAGTTTTCCTCTATCACACTCACGTATGCACATATATTAACTACATATAATAATAGGCTATGTTATACCTTAGTACCTGTATATATTTACTTCCATGGTTTCCTTTTATAGCCCTCTCAACTTCTGGTAAAGATGTAAGCTTTTCGGTTTTTGAAGTCCTATTCTGTAGAGCTAGAAGTAGGCTTTGTCACTGTCGGGTTTCAGGAGACATTCTGGCCAAGGCAGTCTAGCTTGGGTATAACTGAGGAAGTCACTCGGGGCTTCATCTAAAGCAGATTCCATCCCAGAAATAACAGAGGAGAAGATATAGTCCAAGATAAAGGCATGTGTGGGTTGGACTTGAAATCTGCCTGTAGTGTGCCTTTACTAATACAAAGCAAATAGACAGAGGCTCCAGGAAGACTAGCTGGGCGAGACTCTCAAGGAGACAGTAGATGTCACTTTCAAACCTAAGAAGCAAAGAACATATCGCAGAAATAAGGAGAAAGGCTGCAAAAATCTGCCAACAAAATGAAATGATATCTCCTGTGGCTGAATGACAAAAGAAACTGCTGCAAACATGGGCCTTATAACCCAGTAACCTGGAGCGTCAGTTCTGAGTATGAAATGGAATTCCTTGTTCAAATCTGGTCCTCCCTTAAGAGTTTGAACTCTAAGAGGGTTAGATCTGTCTTCATTTACTTAAAAGCTCACAGAGCCTTGCACTTATAGGTGAAGGTGACTACCTGTATAACCAGGATGCTTTGATATCTAAATTAGGAAGAAGCCCACAATGTTACACATTTCCCTGCCCCCAGGAAAACCATGAATTACAAATGCCTAAAAGTAATAGATACTGTGGTGGTTTGAATAGGAACGGACCCCATAGACTCATGCGTTTGGAGAGATCATAGGGAGTGGTACTCTTAGGAGGTATGTCCTTGTTGGAGGAAGTGGGTCACTGCCGGAAGACTTTGAGGTCTCAGGAGCTCATGTCTGGCCAGTGTGACACAGTCTTCTGCTGCCTGTAGATCAAGATGTAAAACCTTCAGTTCCTTCACCAGTACCACATCTACCTACATAAAGTCATGCTTCTTACCATGACAATAATGAACCAAATCTCTGAGATTGTAAGCCAGCTTCAATTAAATTGTTTTTATCAGGGTTGTGGTGTTTCCTCGCAACAACAGAAACCCTAACTAATATAGAAGCTGGTACAGGGGATTGGGTATTGCTGTGATCTGCCTTAGCGTGCTTTTGTTTAGAAGAATGTGGATTTGGGGATTCAAGATTAGGAAAGCCATGGAATGCTTTAATTGGTGCTTAATGAGCCACAATAGCAGGGACATTTAAATCAGTGGTGCTGAGGGTGACTTGAACTGTGAGGGCCTGGCTCAAGAGGCTTCATAGGAGAAGAAATTTAGTACGTGGCCTAGAGACTGTTCTTGTGATATTTTGGCTAAGAATGTGGCTGCTTTTTTTGGCCTTGTCTGAAAGGTCTGCCTGAGGTTAAAGTGAAGATCTTTGGATTAAATGAACTGGCGAAGGAAATTTCAAAATAGTTTAGTATAGACTGTCATGTGTGGGTTATTAATGGCCATACTTATAAAGATATGTAATAAAAAGGAGCAGGATGAGCAAGGAAAGATACAAATGTACAATTTGAGGAGCAAAGGGGAACCAGGGAGTGAAATGGAGCTAAGTCCTCTGTTCGGGAGATAAATAGATTAAAGAAATGCCTGATGTTAAATGGAATAAAGAGAGGGGAGGGGAGATCCCAGGGCATGATCCCACCCAGCTAAGCATCTAAGTTGTGAAAAGGGAGTAAAGAAAAGCACAGAGGTTGGTATGGTGGGGCACACCTTTAATTCTAGCACTCCAGAGGCAGAGGCAGAGGCAGAGGCAGAAGGATTTCTGAGTCTGAGGCCAGACTGATCTACAGATCAAGTTCTAGGACAGCCAAACATAGGCAGTGAAGGAAACAATCAAAACCAGAAAGATGGTGAACATATAATGAAACAAGGGGGCCATGTTCCAGCCCCAGCAAGCAGCAGAACATGGCTACTTCATCCATGTGGTTCCAGCTTTAGAGTCAAGGATACAAGAAAGGGCTTATGGAAACTCCCTTCACAACTATGGAAAGTTGCCGAGGCCAGGTGTATTGCAGGGGTGTCTGTGCATGGAGGCCCAGAAAGGATGTTCTGTAAAGCTTTAAATGCGGAGCCAGGATTGCCTTGGAGACCCCAAAGTCAGTGTCATTGGATATCTGCTGAGGAAAGCTGCTAACATGGAGTGGAACCAGTTTAAGAGAAAGAAGTGTGTTGCAGTCAACAAAGATGAAATGAATTGGAGATTTGGAGAGTACTTTGACATCAAATGTGGAGATTCAGAGTTTGGAGCCTGCTCAGCTGGTTTTTGGTTTTGCTTTGGTTCAGTATTCCCCTACTATGTTCCCTTCCCTATCATTTGGGATGATAACATATATTCTGTGCCATTATATGTTGTGTGATGTATATGTTGTGTGATGTTTTACTCTTTTGGCTTTTTGAGGATCTTTTCTTACTTTTGCATGTCTTACTTTTACTCTGTGGCTGGCTGTGTGCTGTGTGACTGGTCCCTGATGTACTCCTCTCCTTGAACTCTTGCACCTTTTTCTCTCTCCTTCCAGATTTTCCCTTCTATTTATAATCTCTGCCTGCCAGTCTGCCTATCCTTGATCCTGCCCTGCTATTGCCCATTCATCTCTTTATTAGGACCATCAGGTGTTTTAGACAGACACAGTGACACAGCTTCAGAGAGTTAAACAAATGCAGCATAAACAAAAGACACACACTTGAAAATAATATTTCTCAACAATTATATGCTCATCTGATTTTCTATTTTGATTTTATAGGGGATTGCAGTTAAGAGATTACATGAAATTCAGAAGAGACGTTGAATTTTGGTTTTAAACATTGTTGAGACTGTTTTAGGCCATGGGGACTTTTGAAGTTAGACTAAAGACATTTCTGCTTTATGGTATGGCTACAAGCCTGTGAAGGCCAGGGAGTGAAATGTAGTGATTTGAATAGGTATAGCCTCATAGACTCAGGTGTTTGAATGCTTGGTCCCAAGGAAGTGGCACTATAAGAGGTGTGGCCTTGTTGGAATAGGTGTGGCCTTGTTGGAGCTCATGCTGTTTCACTGGGGGAGGGCTTTGAGGTCTCAGAAACTCAAGTTTACCCAGTGTGACACAGTCTCGTTCCACTGCCTGCAGATCAAAATGCAGAATTCTCAGTTCCTTTTCTAGCACCTTGTCTGCCTGCATGCCACCATGTTTCTCTCCAAGACAATAATGGACTAAATTTCTCTAACTGAAAGCCAGCCCCAATTAAATGTTTTTCTTTATAAGACCTGCTGTGGTCATAGTGTCTCTTCACAGCAATAAAATCCCTAAGTAAGACAGATAATAATGTTCAATGCATGGGTTACCCATGCAAAGGTACTTCCTTCTATTAACATTTTAGTAGATTTTTCTGAAAAGAACAATGGCCCTGAATTTCAATATTACTAAGAGTTCCTGAAAAATGATATGTCACCAAGAAGAGTCAGGAAACTAATCACCCATGGGATCTAGTTAAATTTCATGGTCATAGATGATGCAAGTAAAACCAATTCTGACTAATTGGGATGAGCAACTCTGATGATGACTTTTCCTTGCTTCTCAATCATGGAGTATTTGCTACATGCCTACTTTTTCTAAGCTGCAGAGGTCAATGGTTGGCAGAGGTAGAACATGTTTTATGGCTACATTGATGGCAAAGTTGAATATATATAAGAAATGAGGTATCCCCCAGAGCTAAAAAAAAGTCCTCGGAATGCTCGCTATGTAATTTTGAGCAAGCAACAGGGACCAGTCAAAACTAGGATTCAAGATGTCAACCAAGAATTGAATGCAAGGCGCTCCTTATAAGACAAAGAATTACCATCATGTTTCTTCACAGTTTTGTTTCTGCTCCACCATCTTCTTTCTCTATGGCTTTTTCCTCCCACTTGCAAAATGATCACAAACTACTTGTGCGCTCTAATCTGACAGACAGGATGCTTGCCTTCCTTTTCTGTCTGCTTAATGAGCATCACTATGTCCTGTTAGGGAGGACTCAAGTCTTCAGTGTCACCTTCCCTGAAGATTTTATATGTCCTCTCTTTTGTTACTTGCCCACTCTTCAGAGAAGGCTAGCATCTCACTTTCTGTGTCTTTAAATTATTGTATAGCATACTCTAGAAGATTTCTAGGATGTTACTTGTTTCTCTATCTGGTCATAGTGATACCAAAGAGAAGAATCCAGCCACATACTAGAGAAATGCACACAGATATGTATAAATTCATGTGGGCATGTGCACACATATTCGCATATATGTATTTTAATTGATATCCAATGACCAGCATTAATTTTGTATGCTTTTGTCTATGGTGTTTGCATACACGTGTACATGTGTGTGAGTTTCTGTTGGCCAGAAGAGAATGTTAATTAAGTGTTCTTATTTATTAAGTTAGGAATCACTTATCTTAATAACTACCGCTCTCCACTTCATTACATTGAGATAAGGTCTCTTTGAGGGTTGAGAATTAGCCTTAGAAAACCTCTTGGCTTCCACCGTTCCACAGTACTGTGGGTCCATGTGTGCAGTACTGTGGGTCCATGTGTGCTTATACCTAGGTCTTTCTGTAGATGCTTGGGATTCAATTTAGGCATTCATGCTCACTCTCTTAGCCGCCAAGCCACATATGTATTCTGTTACTAGGGGGAGAGTTGTTCCAATTCATTTCTATTTTTTTAAACCTTGACCTCTTTACTAGTGTGAATAATTAATTTAGGGTTTCTAATCATAAATCTATTTAAAATTTTTAATTAATTTATTTATGTGTTCAATGTGTGTGTATGTGTATGCACACTCACATGCCATGCAGTGCCTGTGGGGAGCGAGAGAACAGTTTAAAGGAGTGGGTTCTCTCCTCCCACTGTGTGGGTTTTGGGTATTGAACTCAGGTCTTTCTTTAGATTTGGCAACAAGTCCCATTACTTGCTGAGCCATCTCTCCAGACAAACTGAAAATGTCCTTTTAAATCAAGCAGATAATGAAGAGCCTTTGTAAAGGACTCACTTGAGTATGATGTTCACTTAAAGCACAACATAAAAATAGGAGCAAACCCTTTCAAAATATTACAGAAATAAATAGCTGCCATTCATGAGTGTGGCACATGCATTCAAACTGGATAGTAAGACTGCTGCAGTGTTCCCTGAACCCATGGCCTGGCCAACTTAAGTGGATAGTAGGTGAATAAGAGAGGAAACTGTGAAAGGCTTCTGATTCAGTCTTTTAAGGAATGATGTAGTCTGATATATCATGGGTACCCATCTATACACAAAGCACATAAAATGTGTATGTATGCATACATTTTATATATATATATATGGGTTTACTTGCTATTCTGTGCTTTTCTATTATACAAAGATAGATACTAATTTTTACCTTTCTCAGATTCTCTTCCTGCGTGATAAATATGAAAAATGAGCTTATGTTAAAAAAGCAGGTGAGAATGAAGGTTTTACTTTAAACTCCTTGATGCTAGTGGTGGTATTTGATCACTGACCCCTTTGGATCTCAGGATAAAGGTCTCTTATTTAGCACAAAGAAAAAGAGGCATAGAGGCAACATGACTAGCTGGTGATCAAATGGCTAAGAGTCAGAGGTCTTTGATCTCCCCTCTGTCTTATTTAACCAGACTGTTTGGATAGTCAGAGGTGATTATTTGAAATGGAGCTGGGTTAAGAAGAGGTCTACAGGTCAGGTAGCAGCTGTATTCATCTGGACAAGAGTTGGTTTGAACAAGAGCCCCAGAAGGTGTGTGAAGGCAGCCTTACTAAAGAGAAGCTGTGGAAAACTGAAGATTGAGCAAGATCCTGATGCTCTCTGAGAAGGTGGAAGCCAAGAAGATGTCTTGGCTGAAACTCTGAAGTATCAAAGGGAATTTATGAGACCCTCCTTGTCAATTCGGTGGTGTGAATAAGGTCATTTAGAAACTATTCAATGGGAAACTGGAGAGATGACTTCGCTGTAAAGAGAACTTACTGCTTTTACAGGGGATCAGGGTTCAATTACCAGTACTTACATTAGGGAGCTCAAAACTCACTGTGATTCCAGTTCCACAGGATCCAATATCCTCTGGCCTCCGCAGGTACCTGTGCAATGCATGTGATGCACATGAACTTACACAGACATTTATACATGCATATAAATGGAAATAAATATGTATATATATTCA
Source organism: Microtus ochrogaster (assembly GCF_000317375.1). Lineage (NCBI taxonomy): Eukaryota > Metazoa > Chordata > Mammalia > Rodentia > Cricetidae > Microtus > Microtus ochrogaster. The sequence goes on along the minus strand of NW_004949096.1, from coordinate 3,993,495 downwards.
GATTAATCACTCTGTAATTTCCCTCTGTAAATTGTCTCAGATTCATGCATACTTAAACCAAAGCTTCCAGTCCCATTTCTGATCTTCAAAACAATAGAAAACTAGGGAAGAGTTGAGAGTGATATCAGGCTCTGCTGTTAGAAACTAACTTTCATGGATTGATATGTCTTTCCATCCGACGGAAGTGCTGCTGCTTCTGGTCCCAATCCTGCAGGTAACAGCTACCTTGGATGATCTTCCTTACTTTCTGTAGCCTTGTTCTTCTGAGAATAACCCTTGTGGCTCCTGGGATTACCATTTTCAAATTGGTATTTACCTATTTTTAAAGTGTTCCCTAGCTAGGAGATGATGCCTGGCTGGCCATAACCTTTTCCAGAATTATCTTTTCGAAGACAACCTCAGATCCCCATCTTTTCACAGCTAATATAATTGGGCACTGTAAAAGCTAAGAATTTGCCCAGCCCATATGTGGTCAAACCATATGGAATTCGTGGGTTGGTTTCTCATTCAAATTGTCTTTTATCACCATCAAGGGTGCACCAGTCCTAGTGGTAGGCATGCTTGTTTGAAAACAGTGATCTTTCAGTTGAGTGTACTACACAGAGCACTGCCATGATAACTTGTGTGTTCTGTTTGCATCTGCAGAACCAGGCTTACTGGGGATAGTAGACAAAGAACAGAAAATGAATAATTTATATTTCACTCTCTCACAGAGGCTCCCCTCTGGGTTGCTTTCTAGGAAAAATATTTCTGGCTTGCAGTCTCAGCACGAGAACATGTGCCAAGTCCAGCCCATTGGCCCCCTCTTCACACTGTCTAAGATATTAACCAGATAGAAATAACAGGCTGCTGGATTTGATGGCTACTTTTATACCGTGATCCCTGGGAAAAGGAGATGCTTTCTATTAACTAGGAGAACAAAATCCTCTACATTATGAGTGTTTATTTGATGTCAAAATTATCCAGATGGTAGACTGACAAGAGTGGTACTTGTACCAAGGCCACCACAATTATTATTTGATAATGCATGTGAATTTTCTTTCTGAGCTCAGCTGTAGGGTATTTTATTAATCTTTGTTACATACAAGCTTCCATATGCTAAATTATAGACTGAGAACAGATCTGATAGATTTGTCTATTGTATATTGGTTCTTTTTATGCTGTTATAAATAGATTACTTGGGATGTCCATTGTTTCTTTACAAGGAAAACTCTATTGCTTACAAAACATCAGAAAAGGGCAGCTCTAAATTGTTGTGTTCTTTATCTTAGGACTGTGGATCCTATAATCCACTGAACACAGTGATTCAGATCAGATGTGAGGTTATGACCCAAATGCAGGCAAGCCTCAAGAAAGTGTATAGCATGTCTTAGATCTAGTATTAAAAACACTCAACCAAACAGTGACATTTAGGGATGTATCAGTGCCCTTTCTGTAGTGAACTCTTCTGTATTCTAGAGCATAGTACACTGGAGCATTGAGAGCAGAATAAAGGGGTGAGCAAAGTTATGAGTAAGCCATGATGACTATGAAGAAGCAGGATTGAAAGGATAGTAAAAGGAGAAACGAGAGATAAAAAAGCAAGAGGCAGAGATAGATAGACGATAGATGAATAAACAACTAGATAGGTGATAGAGAAGCTTAGTTTCCAGCTACATCAATGACAGCCTATTTCAGACTAAAATTCCAAGATTTGTGCTGACTAGGTCCCTAGAACGTCAGCAAAAGTAGAATAATGTTTCCCCCCTAGTTTCTTTGTGTATGGACACATGGGAACTTTCTCCATTATCTGGTGAATTTTTCCTTACCTCATTTCTAAAGTTATTCTTATATCATACAAAAATGATTCTGATTGTAACTCTATGGCCCCTAACTAACTTAATTTAACATTCTTAATATCTCATCATTTCCACTGCAAGGATTTCCAATAAAGATATGCTAGAAAACATTGGTACACTCTCTGCTTAAAAACCCATTAGAATTGGCATGCTCTTTATCAAAATAATGCCCATCTCACCTTTAATCACATTCTAAAGTCATTCTTGAGACAATATTCTTTCACAAAGGCCCTTCATTTGTCACATTTGTCCTTACCAACCTTTTAGACTTGCACTCTCTTTCAGAGTTGTCGATGCATTTATTTTAATTTTATTTATGAAATGTTGCTCCACCCATATTCCTAACTGGTGTGGGAGAATTGTCTGTATTCTGTCAATCATGTTTTAAATAAGTGCTGATTGGCCAGGCAGGAGGTATAGGTGAGAAAACCAGACAGGAAGTAGAAATGATGCAACGGGAACAGGAAAATTCTGGGAAGGAGGAAGTTGATTCCTTCCAGTCCTGCATAGACCACCGAAGAAACAAGATGTGAGACACCCTGCTGAGAAAGGTACTGAACCATGTGGCTAGCATAGATAAGAACAATAAATTAATATAAGCTACAAGAGCTAATATGTAGCCTGAACTAATGGGCCAATCAGTTTTATAACTTATGGAGATCTCTTTGGGGTACTGGGTGGGACACAAACCCCAACAAGCTGGTCCTCAGTGCTATATCTAACCTTAAGGTGGTCTTAACCTTTAATTTTAATTTTCATTCTCAAATGCCTGTCTTTGCAGGTGATTACATGGAAAACTCCATTGCATCTGGTAATCTCTTTATCGGCTATATCCTAGCACTAGATCCTAAATTCTCTTTTCAAAGTTATTTTATCCTTTACTTATTTAATAGCACAGGTGAGCTATACCACAACTATATTTTCTCTCAATTATACCCTGAGGTCTATGATCTTACAAACTTAAATAAAGCTAGAACTTCTGGAAGGATTATCAGCCTCCAATCATTTAAAGCTTAATATGCTGGAAAACCGTATGAAGTTACATATGAAGAAATAAGCTTCTTCTTAATCTGTAGAAACTTTAACTGATACTTTCTTTTTAAATTCTAATTCTATTATATCATAAAAGCTGTGAGTCAAAATAACTGTCACAAGAATAGAAATGGGAACCTTGCATCTTTCCTGACTTTGTACCTTTAAATTAGACAGATATCATTATAACACCTGAACAGCAGCCAATAAAAAGTCTATTAGCTAGATATGCAGTCTCTAGTATCCTGCCTCTCTGACTTTGCTTCTTTCACATTGTTGGCAATTGCTAACTTGAAGTTTCTGTCTACCTCTCAAGCCATCTTCTATTGTCTTCAATATTTCACTTTAACACAATAATTTGATAATTATTGTAAAAATTTCTTACATTTTGTTTGCACTATATTCACTTTCCACTCCTCCTCCTACCTCCTTCTGGGTCCACTCCACCTCCCTAGCCCCATCCTCCCAGGGGCGATAGCTACACTTATCTGTGAGTATAAGGCTAGGATTTAGAATGTAGTAAGAAATTAAGCTAGTCTACCAAAGTGGCTTTAGCAGGTCCTTTTCTAAGGACCACAACCTAACTAGCAATGGGGAGCTGGCTAGGTTTCCAGAATCAGGCATGACTTATCTGCTGTTGAGTTGGTATTAAGCCACCAACAAGTGCTACTCATTGAACCTTTATAAAGATCTTGTCATTCTAGTAATTGTCACGGTACATAGGTTTTGCAGCTGAGTAGGACTGTTTAATTGCTTCCCTTGGCAGCTTGCATAGCATTTTCTGGAACCATTAAAGTAAGACTGAGGAAAAGAGGTTTTCAGATCAGTTTTCAGATCAGATACTGCTAAAATCATCTAAGGTCTGTGTCCCGAGTATGCAGTTTCTTCAGCAATAAGGTCCTACCATCAACCCCTAAGAGGTAACCAAGGTCTCCATCAATAGTCTATATTGTTTGGGGAAATCACATGGCGTACTCTGAGCAAATACTCTAAATGAGGTTTTCTAGTGCTGGTACTGAGGTTTTTATTAGAAGAAAAGATAGATAAATTACACACCAAGATTGTTTGATAAAACCAGAAGGAATCATTTTAATTTATATTTATCTAAAATAAAACATATAAATTTATGTACATACAAATGTAGAAACACATATACAAGTTAATTTTCATTTGGTCTGACATTGTTCCCCACAAGAAGCATAGGTTAACCAAAACCATAGTATAAAGCACAAGAAACCCTCTTAAAAATAATTTTCAAATCTAGAGTATGCTGCCATATCCTCTGGATGTGGGGCCTTCTATAGGAGCATGGTTGACCTACAAAAGTCAATGAAAAGAAAGGTTTTAGTAGAAAGAGGCATGGCAAGGTAAAGTAGAGGGAAGTGCTCGGGACTGATAGCTAACACTAAGGATGTTTCAAAACCCTATATGGAAACCCTACTATTTTATAAACTTCCTAAACATGTATGCACACACGTGCATGCACACACACACACATACATAGGAGAGATGATAGATAGATAGATGATAGATAGATAGATAGATAGATAGATAGATAGATAGATAGAATTAAGGGTAGTTATCCTACATTCCCTACATATGGGATTATGGTTCTTACAGAAGGCTTAGATTGCAAAATGAAATGCCCAGTGCCAAGCAAGCTTCATCTTCTTCCTCCAGTTGTTTGCTAGAGTTTCCCATTGGCACGCCCCAAACCAAATCAAATGCTGTTGATATTACTTTTGGTTACCAACCAGAACTTGAGGGTTAGACCAGATTTCTGAAGATACCATATAGATTGGTCACAAGATACTGAAAAATCAAGCTGGTACTGACTTGCTCCTTGACTAGCTTTTGTAGTGCTGGAAGGAGTAATACAGGCTACTGGAGCAGGATGGAGGGAGGGTTCTCACGAGTTTCATCCACCTGGGGATTCTGTGACCTGCATTAATGATTGGCATAGGAATATATGCCCATGATTGTAATAGTGGCATCGGTTACCTGTGAGTATCCAGTTGCTTTCCTGTTGGTTACAGGTCTACTCCCCAAGAAGAAGCACAGGCCTGTTACTGCAAATATGGCCAGGAGCCCATGAGGATGAAACTTACAGGCTCCAGAAGAGAACCCACATTCTGTCAAATGTATGTATTATCAAACTGCTCTCTGAAGTTGAACCTGTAAAACCACAGACTAGTATAGATTTCAGACCTCCACAGAGACTTCTTCGTGCAGTGTGTAATCATTAAGTTTCACAGAGACTCACAACTTATCCAAGATTAGAAAATAAATGTCAATAGAGTGCTCAGCCTTGAATGGGTCATCTATGTCACCAAACCCCCGCCAAGGCTCAGAAATAACTATGGTATAAGGATCAGAAAGATTACAAGAGCCACAGCTCAGGAGAACCAGAGGGAACTGTATCTTCTGGGCATAGCAGTACCAATACCCTCGTAATCTGAGAGCAGCTGTATTTGCCTGCACAGATGCGCATAAGACCACACCAAACAAAATTGTCATATTGAAGGTCTTCAAGAGGCCCCAACTCCTGACTGAGCAGCAAGTTTATGACTTCTAGGGGAGAGTAAGCTTTCTTACACATTCTGTATTTTTCTCCAACTTTTAAACAGACTCAATTTCACCGCTTTGGTGCCAGGATACTTGGGGATGTCTTTTTCCTTCCTTGATTTGGTCTACTCTTGGGTGTTCATAGTACCCACTTTGTAATGTTCACTTCTTAGTTCTTCCTCCTTTTCTGCTTCCTCCTTCTGTCCCCCTCCTCAACAACAACAACAAAATCTGTGAAGAGGTAGATAGAAAATAGCAACTTAACAAATGAGCTGCTGTTTTTGCTCATCATAGGCTATAGGTGCCTTAACACAGAAAATTAATTTTGGTTTTGCTTTGTCTTTGACTTCTGAAAGGCTTAAATTATATTAGCTGCTAGGCAATGGAAAACAATATGGCCCCGACCAAGGGAGAACAAGGATAAAGTCACAGATAACTTATTAAAACAGACAGACGGCTTGTGCCTTCAAGGCATTTCTAGAACCTCCTGAGAGAATGTAAACTTGTAGACAGTAAGCGTTACTAATAAAATTTTAGTGTATATTTCTATGTATGTATTTATGTGAGTGTGCATGTGTCTGCTTTTGTATTTTTATACAATTCCAGTCATGTTCTGTTGAACTAAAAATAAAGAAAAAGGTCATGCTTTGCTTTTGTGTCATGTATTGATTCTTATGTATTTATTGAGTACCTGTTTCATGTCATAACTTTACAAGGTTCAGGGGTTAACAAGCAGAATGAGATGGATAGAGGCCCTGCTCTCATGAGACTTGAGGAGCAAACATATTTTATGGGGCAAGAAGGGGTGGGGGGAAGACAGATCTCAGTAGGGTGATGTATTTAAAGGTGATGGAATACCAAGAAGAGTAACACCATAGAAAACTTTCTATAGTCCTGTTGGATCCTTTGCTCTCAAGAGTTGCCTCCTTTGACGGCTTTCTTATTTAAATCTCATGAAGTTGACATTCATTATTTTATTTTACTTTTTTAAAAGAAAATAATCTTTTTTTTTTTGATTTTACAAACCAATCCCAGTTCCCAGTCCCTCCCCTCCTCCCATTTCTGCTACCTACCCACCCACCACACCCCCAACCTACTCCTCAGAGAGGGTAAGGCACATTGCTTTGAGGAAGGACCAAGGCCCTCCATACTATATCTAGGTTGAGCAAGTTATCTATCCAAAGGGAATGGGCTCCCAAAAAAGCCAGTACAAGCAGTAGAGATAAACCCTGGTGACACTGCCAGGGGCCCTGCAGCCTGTCTCAGCCATACAACTGTCACCCACATTCAGAGGGTCTAGTTTGGTCCTATGCTGGTTCCTTCCCTGTCTGCCACGAGCTGGTAAGCTCCCATTAGCTAAGGTAGGCTGTTTCAGACCTGCAGCAGAGCACTGGGCTGAACTCCCAAAGTCCAGTTGAAGAGTGGGAGGAATGAGAATAAGTTATTCATTATTTTACAGGAATCTTGGACTTCACTCTTTGCACATTAAAGCTTTTATAATAGGCTTTATTGGATGTTATGTGCAGGTCCCTTCTAAAATATTCCTAACCTGAGGTCTGCCTTTGTGAGCTTCAGTTACAGATGACCATATGGTCTTTTTTCTCTTTCCAAATTATAACAGCGGCTTTCCTGTTCCAGTTTCATGTCTTTCTTCTTCATATTATTTTGCATACATGTATGAACACATACACATATGTGTTCATGTGTGTGCACGTGTGTATGTAGGTGTGTGTGTGCCCATGTATGAGGATAGCCGAAGTCAATATTGAATGTTCTTCCTATTGTGTCCACCTTTGTTTTTGGGACATAGTTTCTCTCTGGATCTGGAATTCACTGACAGGCTAACAGAGGCAGTACAGTCAACTTTTGTGATTCTCATATTTCTAAGTACCCAGGGCTAAGGTTACAGAAGCTTCCATGCCTGGCTTTTTACATGGGTTCTGCAGATATGACCTCAGGTCTTTATGTTTGCCTAACAAACACTTTACTGACAAAGCCATTTCTCTAGCTCTATAAATTCTCCTTTCTGAAGATCATAAGCATCACTATGGCAATGAATGTATAAACAACATCTCTACAACACATCTGTACATGTATACACTTATTAAAATTTTCCTGACAAAATATGTTCCACGTGCATAACACTAGCACATACAGTACTCTTTTTAGTGAATGACAAAGTCAAAACTGTATCTCACTATGTTCTTTTTGACCAACTTTTTATTGGTTACTTGAACCAGTTGTTATTAGTGACACATAAACATAGCTCCAACATAAATGTTGCTTGATACATTCATCTTTATTAACTAGTAATAAGAAAACAAATACACAGAGTCATATGTTAGAGCTGTATTTACTGATGAAGTTTAGGTCTTTCTTTTTTAATTGAAGTCAACCAAAGATTTAAAACACTGAGAGATTATTCAAATAGCTATAGACATGACATGTTTTCAGAGTACACTCTGCATTGTTAACCTTTCTTCGTCATGAACACTTCCATTCTTGTCCATCTAGTAAACAAAACAATAAACCAAACCCTGATTTGTAGCCTTTGTCTGTTTCTGTGGTATACACCACGTAAACTTCCATTGCAGCTGAATTAAACTGCCAGCATATTACAGAGTGGGAAATGCAAGAGTTTTAGTATTTCTGGCTTGGCGATACAAGAACAGGGATAATATTCAGTATGTGATCATTTGTAGTGATAGGTCTTCCATATTGATCATTTACTTTTAAAATGACTTACTTAACTTTAAATTTATATAATGAAAACTTTAATAATGGTTTTATATAACAACCAACATACCAAATTCCTATATATTTAATGATAGCTTTTGCAAGTAGTATAAATTCCAAACACAGCTCTTCAGATAGTATTTTAGTTTTAGCAGAGTATTCTGGGTCCCTTCCCTTCCCTTCCCTTCCCTTCCCTTCCCTTCCCTTCCCTTC
>NW_004949096.1:3970994-3985011 GCF_000317375.1 Microtus ochrogaster | reverse complement strand
CTTCCCTTCCCTTCCCTTCCCTTCCCTTCCCTTCCCTTCCTCTTTCCATTCTTTCCTTTTTAAAGACAAATTCTCAGGAAGTCTAAGCAGGTTTGGAACTCACTACATAGAGAGATGATGTTCTTGAACTTCTTATACACTGCTCTCTCCTCCTTTCCTGAGTTCTAATATTGCAGATTTATATGGAACCCAGTGCCTCATATATGCTAGGAAAACATTTTATCAACTGAGCTACAACACTCCATTTTTCTGGCAGAGCAGAATGAAGAGCTGGAGGACTTTAGTAAGGGTAGGACTTTGCCTTTTAATACTGTTATTTCATATCTTCATCCTTGTGAGACATTGGTGTCTCAAAATGATGACTTGTAAGCTGCAAACAGTTTGAAGTTGAAGGCTATGTAGACTTTGTATATGTTGTCTTTGTTGAATGTTTTCACTTTGCTACAATTGTAAAAAGAGGCAAGAGACTCCGGGTCATATATGCACTCACTGCTCCTTGATTCACAGATCCTCGCTTTAAAAGAATCCTTGAAGTTTTGTTCCACCTTGTGAGACAACTCAGAAGCTGCTGTGTACAAGAAAAATATTTTACCTAGATAAGGAGGAGAAACTTCAGCAGGAAGTGCCGTGGGGAGGATGATCTTGTTTTCTAGCACTATAATACCTTCTTAAGCTCCGTGCATTTGAATGTAAATAAGCAGGAAATGGTCAAGTGAACTCATAGTCTTGGAGAATGAGTGCACGGTATTGATCTTATTAACCCAGGTGTCAGCTACGGGTACCAACTGTATATCAATGGTCTCTAGAGGAACAAAAGTAAGGTATTAAGTTATGATTTATTGGTGGCTGGAGAATCCAATGATGGCCATCTGCATGCTGGAAAGGTAGAGAATAGAGTAGATGCTCAGTTCATGGACTTCAGCAGTCTCAAGCTGGAAACGAAGGTTGGAGGATTCTTGGAGAATTCCTGGTCTTCATTCCATTCTGTTCATTCTGTCTTCTGTAGGAAGACAGAAGCTGGGATTTGACATCAGTGAATGATGACAGAAGTTGTACTCACCAGAGAAGTGGAGACAGGAAAATGAACATCGTTGTTTGTTGTTGTTGTTTTCTTTTCTTTTCTTTTTTTTTTTTTTCTCAGACCTCTTTATATCTGGTTTGTCCACTTTTGGATAAGATTCTGCTCTTTACCTTTAGCGCATCACAGAAATATCCTTGTAAATCAACCCCTTGATTTAAGATCCAATCAAGCTGATGATAAACAGGATTAACCATTATACCCTCCCTTGAACTTCAAAAAATAACTTTATGCTCCCAAACTTACTTCTGCATGTATAATCTTTACTTAAGAAATACAATCTTGTTGACACTTTAGTTTGAAAGCAGCAAAGCTCCTTTTGTTCCTGAGACATTCTGAGCACACACTGAACATGTTTCCTTCAGATTGAGATTGTGCTACTTTGTTATAGTCTAGAGGGAAACCTTTTCCTTCCAGGGTTTACATATATGCATAGGTAGAAGGGAATTGCTCATGTGGATGTTTTCTCCTTTGCTTCAATTGTTACATGAACACATTCAAGGTTCCCCAGAGTAGTAACTCCCTCCTCTCCTCCTCTCCCCTCCCCTCCCCTTCCCTCCCCTCCTCTCCTCTTCTCTTCCCTTCCCCCACCCCCACATAAGGCAACTATAGTTGGATTTTGCAATGTAATCTCTCCACTCTGGTCTTTTTCTGACACCTAAGCATAACACACCTTGAAATCCTTGAAGCAATCAGAAGACTGGCCTTTCCTTCTGGCCCCAGGCAGCATAGCACAAGCCTGCCAGTGGGGGTGTTTCCTCCAAGCTGCAGTTCAGGCTTCTTCATGGCGGTGCTTATGTGACAACTCCATTAGAAGGGTGTGTCACACAGCCATTATCCAGTCACATCTTAAGTGCAGCCCGCTGGGCTCAAATACCACTTTGGGAAGCAGCAAATAATTTTGTGTTATTGGCATGGGTTGCTGCAGGCTTCTGCCTGCTTTGGTACTTGTTTCTTCAGTCCATTGCTGTTACAGAAAGAAAACCCTGCATTAAATGGTTAGTTCTGAAATATATTTCCTCAAGAGGTGTTCATTTGAGCTCCCTGGATTTCGAAAGTATTTCTCACTCTTGGCTTCAAGCTGTCTCAGCCCTAGGCATCCCAGCCACAGGCCACTGAAGGATGAAGAATGAAATGATTGCTTTGAAGAGTGGGTGATCACGGGTCTCAAGCACTTATCTACAGCATCAAACAGCAGAAGGCAAGTGGGGAAGCTATCTCCACTCCTCGGATGGCTAAAAGCTGTGTTTGCTGCTTGTAATCAGGAGCTACAACCCTTTTTCCCCCTCTGTGTTCTGGATACCAGTAACCATTCAAGTTGGAGTTTGTAGATATGTTATGCAGATTTGGCTGTCAAAAGCCTGTTTTGGTTCAAATTTGTTTGGAATTGCAGTTCTTTTACTTTCTAGTTGTGGAAATCCTATAAGGAACCGTATTGGTGGCTTAGGGTGGTCGTCTGTGAAACATGATAAAGTCGCCTTTGTGACTTTCTCATGAAGGCCACATACAATGCTACTTCAAGTACCCATAATAGTACTTTCCATTGTTTGTAAATAGGTGAACAACTTCCTTGAGACAGTCCCCTCATTCCTTTTGTCAGGTGAAAAATGTTAAAACCCAAGCAGGTTTTGGTATTTGCCTAAGGAATAGGTCACATTCAAAGGACTACAGCCAGTTCTTCTGGTTTAGGACTACACAGTGAGTAACAAGATTCCCTGGGATCCTATTAGGAATGCGTACACTTGGGCAGTTCCTATGCAGTCAATATTCCTGAGACTAGCCCTCAGAAGACTCTGCTTAAGTAAGTTTTCAAGGTGCTATTCAGCATATTAAGGGGCAAGGGGTACTGTCTGAACTGGTGTAACGCAAAGCTCTTTCCATTTAAGAATCTGCGTTCTTACCCCAGTTCCGCAGCTGCAAACTGAGCCCTCATCCTGGACAATCTGATGGGACTTATCAGTTGGGAACTAATTTGTGTTGCTCAGTCCTCTTTCTCCCAGCATCTGTCCCTCCTTTGTGTCCCATCCCCCAGGTTATTTAATGTGAAAGTGAAAGCTCACCAACTCCAAGCCAGGAATTAGAGTTAGAAAAAAACACTAAGAGGAATTTCTGTGCCCAATTTCACACTGACAAAAACGTCCATGCGGCTAGAAGACTGTAGCAGCACAATGGGAAGACTATGCCATGGTCTCAGAACATGTTACCTAACACTACACAAGGTGATCCAGGACCTACTTGGCGGGTGGCAGTGCAGGGAAATGATATTGATTTCTGACATTGATATTAGACACCCAGGTGATGCTCCCAGTTTCATCTGTTCATCACACTAAATTTCAGACACTACTTTTTGGACTCAACATTAAGACTAATGACTTCAGAGATTTATACTAATTTAGTTTCTGGATTTGAAGCTGGGTATATTTGAGTCTGGTCTTTGCTATGCAACTACATACATGTGATAACCTACCCAGGAATTATTTGCAGTTCTCAGTGTTATCATTTTCAGGGAAAAAGATTGGTGCATACACACACACACACACACACACACACACACGCACACGCACACGCACACATACATGCACACCTATGGTCTATGGGGTTTATGGGGGCCATTTTCATTCAAACCACCACAATGGCTTAAACAACACTTTAGTTTCACAGTTCTGAGGGCTAGTAAGTTTATGATCAAATTTCTTGCTGCTCTGACTCCTAGAGGAAACTTTGCTTTTGGCTCAGTTTTTCTCTGTGTCCACACACAGCTTCTGTTCAGTGCTTTGCACATAAAGAAAGACCTTTCTTCTTATAAAGTCACAAGTATTATTGCATTAAGTGCTCACTCTATGGATTCATTCACATTCTCTAAAAGTTCTATCTCTAAAATGCAGTTACACTGAAGATTAGGGATTTGACATCATAAATTTGAAGAAGCACAACTTAATTCAACGTGAGTCCTATGAGAAAAGCCACCATTAATTTCACTTGAAAGATGAGAAAATTAATGCTTAGAGATAGCAGTAATGTGATCATGATCTCAAATATGAGTTTTGGTGAAACGTATATTAAATCTAGAATCTCTGAATCCTGCCTGAGCTATTCACCATCCACAATGTAAAGGGCACTTTACAAATGGGATAAAGTTCAGAAAAGTAACATGTGGGTTCCTGGTGACATGGCACCAAGCCTGGCCTTTTGGATCATGTCATTGTGTATATCTTTGTTAACTGAGAATGACTTCTCCATTACTCTTTCCCTGCCTCTGCCTCTGTTATATATGATTCGTCCCAGTTGGTGTTTTGTAGGTCTATAAAGAAATTACAAATGCAGGGAATTCAGAGAGGCCTTCTCCAATACTTTTCTGCATATGATAGCAAGAATAAGCCTTTCAACATTTCACTGGATATCACCAGGATGGTTAATAAAATCAATACCTCTCTGGTGGCATCTGTCCTTCAGGAAATCTTTCTAATTGGCCAAATGTAATATTTTTTTCTGCCTTTTGTTGTCTATAGCAATATATCAAACCTAGAGACTCTCATAGAGATCAACTTTGTTCCCCACATGGTATATCTGCAGAAAGCTTCGTGGCTTGTTTTGCCAGTTTTCCCCCCCTGAGGAGACATAACCAAACATCTATTCCATCTTTATAGGTCTTCAATGACAAACCAAAGTGTGAATCTACTGAAGTCTTTGTGGACCCAATGAGTTTTTTGGGGGTTTATTTACAGAACACAAGTGAAAAATTAGAGGGGCGTGGGTGATCCCAAAGCAGTTGTACCACCAGAAAGTCTTCTCTAACACTGAATGATTATTCCTCTCTAGCTGCATCGAGGGAATCCCTTTTTCTGTCAATTGGCCATGGTGTATAAACTCTAGCACCTCCTGAGATCACAAAACCATATGCACTTGAGGAAGAATTATATATACTTGGCTGTGTAGCATAAAAAGGAAAAGCTGCAAATTCTGGGTTGGTGTCCAATAAATCTTCCAACCCTTCCTTCTTGGAGAAAACATCAATAGTCTACAAAATCAACATAATCTTTGGGGAGGAGTTCTTGTCGTCAAGTTGGTCTGATAAAGATGGTGATTGTTAACACTTGGCAGATAGAACTCTACAACTTTGCAGTAGTAGGAATACTGTAAGCAAGATCTCATCTTTTTAAAAAACCTATTCAGCCTAAGAATATATACATGAGCAGTGTTCACCTTGTCAGAAAGAATCAGCTCTTGCTGAGGAGAGGAAAATAAATCACTTGGTGAGGTCAGCCATTGTTATATCCTCCAGTGCTCGATGTAGACAGGGGGGCATGGGAACCTAAGAATAGATTTCCTGCAAATAGACCTGGGTAAGGTACCTCTCAAATGCAAATCAAGGAAGAAGAAACAATGCTACCCTTTATTAGGATGGCAAAGGTGTTTTTAAAACCATTAAAATAATCAGTTTTGGTGTATATTATAGGAGAATGTTCTTTGAATTTATTTGTATAGCCTTTCTGAGGGCAAAATAGGATCATAGTCAAAGGCCTCAAAGGGCACCTGCTTTTTGGAAAAATGCAGTCTACTTTAGAAGAGTATTAGAAGGAAATCACGTATCTGAATAAATATTTTGTTTTAAAATTGGAGCAGGAAAAGGATAGGAAGCGAGAGTAACATAGGAGACATCACAAGTCACATGTAGAAATAGCTGTCTGTAAGAACCTTGCCTATTGTGTTTCTCCCAATATAAGAAAATGTTTCTAAGAGGCCAATTATAAATCAACACATTACCAGCTAGTACTTGCAACTTGACTTACTGTATGTACCAGACGCATTAGAGATATTTAAAGGTGCAAAACTTTATAGATTTAAGTTGCTTAAGAGTGATTTCAGATTGCATCTTTTGCTTGTTTTTCTATTTATTTATTTAGCTGTGTGTATTTATCTTCAGGTGTTTGAACTGGCAAATACCTACAAATATGTATGAGATTGTTAGAGGTCCACCTCCTTAGAAGCTAGTTCGTTCATCCAATTTTTTGAAATAGAGCTTCTTGCTGAGACCTTGGACTCACTATTTTTAGGCTAGGTCAGTTGGCCAATAAGCTCCAGGCAGAGCTATAGCCTCTGCCTCCCCAGTGCTGTGATTATAAGTACGTGACCGTGCCTGACTTTCTTTGTGTGGATGTTGAAGATACAGCAAGATTCTCATGTTCCGAAGGCAAAAACTTTAACAGCCAAGTTATTACTTCTGCCTTGACTTCCTCTGTCTTTAACATACTCTTCTGCGCTCTCTCTCTCTCTCTCCCTCTTTCTCTCTGTCTCTCTGTGTGTGTGTGTGTGTGTGTGTCTCACTTTTGTCATGTAAAAACAAATTTACATTATACTCATGGGAAAAATAGTCATTTAGAACGTAAGCAGAACCACAGACATGACCCGGGACAAAGAGTCTAGACCCACTTATTGGGTCACCATCTCCTCTATCCTCTTGCCACCTTCCACCTCTTCTTCCATACTCCAGATCCTGGTATTCAGTATCTGTGCACTACATAGTTATCTGGCATGAAATATTAGGAAATTTATGGTGATTGTGTATGCCTTGGAAACGGAGAACACATTTGCTAAAAAGATGGAAGCACAAGATAGGGAAACTTCATCTTGTTACCAACAGCCAGAATTTTTCATTCCTCGGTGTGTAATGGAGAACTATGGTTAATATCTGAGCTCTGACTAATGTTTATGAACACGAACATTGTGGAAATTGCTACTATAAATTATATTTATTTCTATTTGTGCATTTCCCTTATACCAGGGTTTGTAGCTCATCAGTAAAAATTCATCTGGATTATATTAATATCATCATATTAACATATTATTATTAAAACATGTAGTTAAATATAATGTACATTATACATTATGTTAACAATTTTATAAAATATTACTAATATTTTAGAATGAATTATATTTCCTCTTAAGAAAAAAATATAAAAAACATTTTGAGATCACAACTTCAATTAAAGCAAAATTATTCAAAATTTTTCAGCTTTTAACTGAAGGTTTAAAACTGAGCTTCCCGAGTTTACTTGCACCAGTTTAGATCCCAGAAGTCGTGGTAGAAAACTCTTTAACCTCTACTGTTGGCTTTTCCTACCCTTATGCTATTTAAAACTATCTATGTGTCCCTAAAGGGCAACACCACTCAGTTTTGCAATGATAGTGTTATATTATTTTCTGTCACTTCTATTTACTCCTCTGAAATTAATTTAAATGATTATTAGCATGACGCTCTGCAGGATCTAGTTTATTTAAGTCCACTAAAATTAACTGGACTAATTTGATTATATCATCAATGATGAGACAGTTCTTATCTTTGGGGAGGCCAGAGTTCTCTGTTTTGAGAAAATCTCGGGGATGGACTAATCTGGGATACAGAGATCAGTTGTGCTGGGCTGTATCTGTGTTTTAGAGGAGCTACTTTCCTCACCACACTGTTTCCATCCCTTTAAACCAGCCAGTTGTGTCTAAGTACTTTCAATCAATTCTAAATGGCTCAGACCTCACCAAATAATTCTTATGGGTTCCCCAATAGCTGCAGCGCCTGCCTGTTTCTTTTCCTTTGCTTTATGTGTGCAAACTCTGTTCCTCTGCAGTTTGGGATTTGTATCTGTCAAGACTCAAATGCCACCAAAACTGTCACTAAAGGATGATGCTATGAGTAAGCTTAGAAGTATCAAGTATGTGCTATGGCTACCCTCCTCCCTCTACCCAGAATACACTGCTAATATCCATGGATGTCTGTCTGCTAAGCCCACTTGTGGTCTCTGATCATTCTCAATTAAATCTCTTTAGACAATCACTTCCAACTGGGTGAATGAAATGTGAGACAAATTCAACTTCTCGTCTCGTTTTTGGATTGACCATCTTGGCATTATTTTTCTCTCTTGAACAACTGCTTATAAAAATTCTCCTTTGAGCCCTTTAGAGCCCAGGTTCACCACAGACCACTTGGTAGGAGTCCTTGTCTCTTTCCATATTGTGGGGCCTTTTGATGAATTAAACTTTTGATTCTAACCTGAGACCTTCCAGATCACAGAACCTTGGCTCAAAAGACCCTTCATCACTTCAAAGCATGACTTGGTAAGTGAGATTGCCAGCTGGTGAAACATATTTGTTCATCCCCAAATCTACACAGCTCTTATTTGTTAATGATTAGACATACAGCTCCATCATGTGTTGACACAACGGGAGACACGAATTCACAGTATAGGGCCTAGAAAGCACCACTTTATACAGCACACTGACAATGGCCTTGGAAGCCAATTGGGGAGTTTTTAGAAGTCCAGGTAGGGATGTTGGCCACAGTTGAGGGAGATATCAGGTTCATACGCATGGACTCTGCCGATTGCCTGGTACTTGACCTTGGCCGTGCTCATGTGCCTTTCTGAACCTTGAATTCTTCAACTGGAAATCTGCAAGTAGTTGTAGTGAGGATACAAGACAAGAAAATGAAGAGAAACCCCAGCTCTACCAGTTAGCTGAATGATAGCTTCAGAGTTAAGTCATGAGAAGAGAAAAAAAGTGGCCTTTGATACTGGTACCTCCATGTTTCTACCCAGATCAGGTACCTGTGAAGATCAAAGTAAGTAAGATCCATGGGATATGTGATTAAGTACAGTCCTTGTTATTTCCTGTGCCTAAGTCCTACCCTGTCGCTCAGATTCAATAAGCGGCTCCTAGGAAACAAATACATGATAGTCACTCAATCAAATGTTTAGTGCAGCAACACAGAGAAGCAAAGCGAAGCAAGAAGTTGAGCCACGGCTTTGCTTTGCCAGGCAGCAACATTTTCTCGTCACCTGTCATGGTTATGTCCTCTCTCCTTCAGAAGCATCAGCAATGGAGACCCTGAAGAAGACACAGAAGAGAGAAGACTAGGAAATGTAAGAAAAGCGGAGGATAAAAGACAGGTTGCAGCAGGTAAGGAGCAAAGAAGGCCGGTTTTGTTGCGTTGTGGTTCTATCTGCAGGAGGTGAAATGTCATGGCTGAGAACCCTTTTGTGAAAGGGGCCTGCAGTCTGATCCACATGGAGAAAGCTCAGCTTTCTCTTTTACGTCCTCTCATGGCGTGGTTAGGTTTGGAGGTTTTAGAAACCTGTACATAAACCCCAGGAAGCACGTCGGCAAACCCTCAGGCACTCTCAACTATTATGGAAACAAAATGTTTCCTATGCCCTTAGACCCTCTTAGTCTTCCCTACATTAATGTTTCTCCTTAAATCCATCTCTTCGAAACACTCCCAGACTGTGTGACCTATTGTTGGCTTCACATACTCGCAAGGACAATATAAAGATCTGATGCCATGGAAACCAGTTTGGTGACTGAATTCAGTATGTCTCAGTTCTGGCAATCTACCAATTAGATCTGCTTATAAGTCATTACGAGTCAGGATTGCATCCCTTAGGGTTTTGATTTAATTTCTTTAGGTCAAGACCCAGGACGGGGTCATGTTAAAGGTTCCTCAGCAGATTCTTCATGTACAGTTGGGGTCCAGCATCATTAATTTGATTGAACTTATTCTCAGGAGAAAATGCTCACTTGTAATTCACCCATTGTTTTCATTCATGTTACAAATGTTGAAGAAAATTAAAGTAGAAAAACAAATTGCTCCTTATTTGTTTGAGACATATAATTACATTTTTAAAATGCTGCGCCAAAAGTGTGGTATTCACCTCCAAGAAAATCCTAGATAGACATTGGTATTTTTTTAATATTTTGTCAAAAAGGTTTGGCTTATTATTTGTGGTATCCTATAAAGATAGAGAAGCTCTGAGGATTTGAAACTGGTCCTAGGATTAGAAATTTGAAAGGATTTGTGCTGAATTATAAAACAAAAACAATGTCTAAATTTAGCAAAAGTAATTTCCCAATGAGTTATTGCTCAATATCATCTTTACATATTAAATCTTAGGCTCCCTAAAAGTGAAATAGAAGGGCTTTATGGATCTTTCTAATATATAGGGCAGCCTCTGAATATACACAGAGGCACAGCAACTCAGACTTGCCTTCAAAGGAGAGACAGATCATCTGTTTTGTACCAGCAAGGAAAACAAGGCAAGGACCTGAGAATGGAAGATGCTGGAAAGGAAAGCAGAGGCAATCCTCTTCCCTCTGCGCCATTTCTTCATGTTGTTGAACTAAACATTTGATATGCATGAGCGATAGCGTTGCACTGGCTCTTCTTAGGAGTAGGACTTAGCGAGGCACATAGATGGAAGGAAAAATTCTGGTCATAGGTAGGGCCAACATGCATTCACACTCCTGCCGATCTTAAACTGGGTCTATGAAATGCATGTCTGGGCTGAGACCAAAGTGAGGCCCATTCATCTGCACTGCTGGCTTTTTTGATAAAAAGGAATTGGATTTAGGCATTTTGGACCATGGAGGGGTAGAATCTGACTGGCCAGAGCTGTGCACAGACATGAGGCAAGTCTAACTTTAAAAAATTAGTAAATTTTAAAGGAACTAAGCCTTTGAGAACATCACCTCTCCCCCAAATCAAACTTTGTCCAACGACCACCTCTTAAGAAAAGACTGTCAGGTATAAAGGACTCCAGTTCAGCTGAAATTTCATATACCCAGCAAATATGTTTTCAAAGTATAAGTATGTTTCATTTTGACCCAATGTATGCATGCAGAAACAAAACAACAACAAAAATAAGCCCCTAATTTTTTGTGGTCTTGACATTCAAATAGAAAAATAATTAGACAGTTTCTCTCACTCTCTGTCTTCATCTTTTTGAATTTTCTTTTTCCTCCATCTGCCTACATTTCTTTCTTCTGTGTTCACATTGCACTTGGCACCTGGTACAGTGATTAACAAGCAATATTCTTGCCCTTTTGCTCCACAAGGTTCAGGGCTGAAGGTGTCGGGCACAAATAGGCTGTCAGAAGAGTTGATTGAGTGGATGACAAATGTCACAAATACATTGGACACAAACTGTGGCTGATTCACAATGAGCCTCCCTGCTCTGACAGCAGCAATTCCACGTGCAGCAGACACTGGTCCTATATAGAAACATTTTGGGGCTTCCCTGAGCTTTGTTCATGAGAACTTCCCTCTCCATCCTGGTCTTATAGAAGCACAATGAAACAGCTTGGGCTGCCTTCCCACCCTCTGGTGGGTCTGGGCTGGGTTATTAGGGCAGCAGAGTTGAGAGGTACACATTGGAGCAGGTGTTCCTCTCTGCTGTTGAGACATCCAAAGGCACTGTCTGCCTGCTGTACCTCAAAGCTCAAAGCCATTGAATCAGATCCTGTGGGGGGTGGTGAGGGCATAGGTTTCCTTTGACTTTGTGTTCTTGCTGTGTGCAAATGTCAGAAATTGATAAATTTTAGAAAAAAGAACTGGAGACAAAAAGAAAATCTAACCTTGAAGGCTGACTTAGTCCCATTGTCATGAGCAATGCATGATTCACCCACACGTTGCTACCTCCTGGAAAGTCTGTGTCATGTCTCCATTTGTGATTTTTCAGAAACCAATTCTAGCTTTTCTTTTTATGAAAACAAGTACAGGATCTATGGAGTTGACTGGCCTTGTCTGGGGGGAGAGATAAAAATGGGAGAGCCATATAGAGAGAGTGTAGAACTTAATGTATGTTAAACACCCAGCAATGATGTAAGGCTCCAAGAAATAGCAGACAAAGAAGAGGAAGAACTTACAAGTACCCCCGATACAGAGTGAGGTGGGAACACTGCCTTAGTGTCTTTTCTTGTTGCTGTGATGAACTACTCTGATGAAAGCAACATAAGGAAGTATTCTGGTTAGTTTCTATTGTCCACCTGTGACAGCCTAGGGTCACCTGGGGGAAGGGGAACACAATGGAAGAATTTCCTAGGTCAGTTTGGCCAGTGGTCATGTCTGTGAGAGGTTGTCTTGACTGATGATTGATGTGGGAGGGCCCAAAGATTAAAATGGGAAGACCCAGCACTCTGAGGCCTGGGTAGCACCATCTGTAGGCAGGTAGACCTGGCCTAGGCTATGTTTAAAAAGCTAGACGATAAGATAATTTTTCACAGATATGCCAGAAGTCTGCCTGCCAAGTGATTCTGAATTTCATCAAGTTAACAACACTAACCATTGCACACACTACGCATCTGAGTAGCTGGCAAATCCAAGACTCAGTTCTGTCCATTTTCAATCACCTCAACAGTGAGACCTCTTGAATATATTGATTCTGAAGCCTTTGTTGTCAGTGAGGATTCTTTGGAAAGTATTCAGGAAAATTTTCATGCGTTGAGCTTCTTGTGTTTGGTGAATGGAAATTCTTCCACTTAGTTTCTCTCTTCTCTTGTGATCCTAGGCTGTATCAAGTGAACAGAAAAAAACTAACCAGAATGCTTGCTTCATCGGTATAGGGCTGAGCACACTGTGCCTCCTAATCTTCTTTGATTTCTGGATCTGGTAACACACAGACATTCCTCTCCTCCTACTTAGCACTTGATAGGAAGGAATATCAGTGTAGCAGTCAACTGTTTTCTGCAAAGTTTAGTATTATGGGCAGTGTCAAGAGTAAGATTCAGAATGCTTAGTCCATCACAGAGCCTGTACTCTGCCCCATCACGTCTTAGAAGTTGGGTGTGAAGACTAAGAACAGAACATCAATAATTAAAGGTACAATCACAGCTGAGGCTTCCGTTAGTTATTTTTCTCCAACCCTGACATTTTATGAGTCAACAAAGCCAAAGCCGTCAATATGAAGCAGATTATTTTTAGCAGTTTCTTAACCAGTGTGCTCTATCTTTAAATTAAACATTGACGTTGGTTATTATTAAAATTCCATGGACAGAGAGGAGCCCATGTTAGTACAGTAAACACTAGGCTTTCATTACCTTGTTTTGAAAACGCATCAACTCACTTGCTGTTCCCATCATACACAACTACGTAAGACGAATGGATTGAGGATTTTCTAAGGATTAGTTGCTCAAAGTCAGGATCTGGATGTGTGGGCGTAGTTTGCACCGTCAAATATTACTGCAGACTTTAACCTTTTTAGATTTGCAGTGTCTTAGCCCTGACTTTATCTTATCGTCATTTGATTCTATTAAGTTTGTCCCATTCTCTGATCATCAACACTACAGACATAGCATACATGTTAACGTAAAATAGGACCCTCACTTTGGGAATTTAGGGATGTCTTTTGTAATGTGAGATAAGTAGGATAGTTTCTGTGTCATTCAAACTAGAGTTTGGAATCCGTTTCCTGGAAGTGTTACAATGGAGAGGATGTTGGTCTTAGAGCCAGAAGTCTTGATTTCTGCTATCTGCCAGCTGTGTGCAACTGGACAAATGATTTGGGATATTTAGCAGGCATACAGCATTTATCAAGTAATTTAGGCTATTAGGCTTCTAATTTTTTTTTTAAGGATGTGGTTTTCAAACCTTCCTGATGCAGTTACCCTTTCGTACAGTTCCTTATTTGTAGAATTGTTTTGTTGCTACTTCATAACTGCAATTTTGCTACTGTTATGGATCATAATGTAAATAACTGATATGCATAAGTACTGTGCACTAACCAATTTCGTCACTCCAACTAGGTCCTTGGGCAGCTGAGGAGAGAGAGCCCTCCTCCATTTCTCCAATGTGAAATGGCCCCCACATTGGAGCACTGGACTTAGCTCCCAAGATCCAAATGAGGAACAGAAGGAGGGAGAACATGAACAAGGAAGTCAATACCGCAAGGGGTGCACCCACCCACTGAGACAGTGGGGCTGATCTATTGGGAGATCACCAAGGCCAGCAGGACTGGGACTGAAAATGCAAAGGATAAAACCGGACTCTCTGAATATGGTGAACATTGAGGGCTAATGAGAAGCCAAGGACAATGGCAGTGAGTTTTGACCCTACTGCATGTACTGACTTTGTGGGAGCCTAGCCGGTTTGGATGCTCACCTTCCTAGACCTGGATGGAG
>NW_004949096.1:3952809-3970793 GCF_000317375.1 Microtus ochrogaster | reverse complement strand
GGATCTCTGTGACT
Source organism: Microtus ochrogaster (assembly GCF_000317375.1). Classification (NCBI taxonomy): domain Eukaryota; kingdom Metazoa; phylum Chordata; class Mammalia; order Rodentia; family Cricetidae; genus Microtus; species Microtus ochrogaster. The sequence continues at coordinate 3,970,779 of NW_004949096.1, read as the reverse complement.
TTGAGACCAGCCTGGTCTACAAGAGCTAGTTCCAGGACAGGCTCCAAAACCACAGAGAAGCCCTGTCTCGAAAAAGCAAAAAAAAATAATAATAATAAAAATAACTGATATGCAGGATATCTGAAATGTGGGACCTGTAGGCGTCATGATCCACAGCTTAAAAACAACTGATATAAGAAGTCTTGGCGAGAGCAGAAATGCTAAACCTACATCCCACACCTGGGGGTATAACTTGAGTGTTCACAGAGGATGGGGAGAGGGTTTGAGAAGGGAGGCTAATCTGTCTATCCAAACCTGATGCCATGTGCCTGCTAATGTTCTCCCAGAAAGAAAAGTTCTCACTGCCAAGAAATGTTAAAAGCCACAAAGAAAGCCATGCACTGATTAGTGTGTTCTTCATGTTACCTGTGCCATGAAATTCTGTTTCTGTACAAGTCAAAGCAAATGTTGGAAACATTTGATAGGCATGCTCACCATCCATATTACAAGATAGCATTCTGTATTTATCCCAGGAAGAAGAAAGGTGAACTTCAGAGGGTCCTGAGTCCTGTAATTCATTCAGCAGAAGTTTGGGCTGTGCGCTCAAATGATCCTACCTTAAATCTGTGAGGTTTGATCACATCACTTTGTTACTTCCACCTTCTGCACAGGCCTTATTGTGACTCCTCTTTCAGCAGTGAAGGAACTGACACAAGAAGATTCTTAAATGGGGAAGACAATGTTTTTCCAAAATGGATTTGATAGAGACTAAGTGCTATTATGAAAGACTTATTATACCTGACACATATGTGCTGAATAAATATCACTTGTCATGAACTTACTGACCAAACTTATACTGTGATTCTACTACAAGTCAGTTATTGCTATAGTGTGAAGGTGAGCCCTAAAGGTTCAAGTTTTGGGAACGTGGTCTGAAATGTGATGATATTAAGAGATGGCAGGACCTTTAAGAGGTAGGTATCATTGAGGCCTTAAGGTCATTAGGAAAATCATCAGGAGATCTTAATACACATCTGGAGTCCTCCCAGGACCTTATATACAGTCTGGCATCCTGTGTCAACATGATGTACATTTCTGCTACTGTGACACCACATATATTGAAGCTCTTTTTTATGAGCCAATGCCAGTACATGACTTTTAACATCCAAAAACTGTGAGAAGAAATAACGTTTTATTTAAAAGTTACTCAGGCTCAAGTATTTTGTTATCAAAACAGAAAGTAGGCAATACCATCATATCACAAACATCTGCAGATTCAGCATGATAACGGGGTCCCATCCTCACAACCATAGGCTTATAGAAGAGGGTAAACTCGGACAGCAAAGCAGTGTGGTGACCTGTACTAAGACTTTGAGAGCAGTATGAGAATTAGGTGTAAAAGTAAAAATTTGGAAAACCAAAAAAGTAACAATTCTAAATAATATAGGGCAACCTTTTGAAGTGCTGGATCAGGGTTGGGGGATAACCATGTAGAATAGGAAGGATTGGTTAGGGTTGACCTTCAGGAACTGGTGTTAGCTGATGTCTCTCATTTGTGAGATATCTCCCATGGTAGAATCTGAGTTTTCTGGATTTTAGTGTCCAACACTGGCTTGCCCCTTCCTCACGTCATTCTTGGCTTGTCCCATCCAATTGTGAAGATTATAATAGTATCTTCTGCCAAGTCAAGGCTCACGGGTTTACATTTGCTTGTATGTTACAGTTATTCCTATAACTCAAGGATTTCATATGCAGACAAAAAAATCCCTTGGGAAAAAGAGATGTAGGAGAGAAGATAAAATATCCATAGTCTTTTCTAACAACATTTAAACCCAAACAAGCTGTCTTTCTGAAAGCCAAGTGGGGCCCTCAAACCAACATCTTCTCTATTTCCAGTCAAAGGAAAAAGCAGGCACAATCCCAGCTGAGGGAAGAGACTATTCTGGAAAGTTTAGAGAAAAGTACAATATATCTAGGGATACAAAAGTTCATTTTGAAAAATGAGCCCAAATACAAACACCGTTTCTCCTTTGGACTCTTCTTTCCTTATATGGCTGTTTGAATTCCTCAGACATTCTGAACGCTTCAGGATGAATTCAAGCATTTTATTAACACTATCTAGTCATGTGGCATAATTTTTGATTCAGGCACAAATAGACTCTTGATAATGTACCGTAAAAAATGGTGACTGAAAGACAGAGGTGAGGACACAGGTGAACATACCGGAGGCTATTTGAACCACCTCAAAACCTTACAGTTTAATAAAGACAGGGGTTGTGGTTTCTGCTGCCCTTTGTGGTCATCAGGGAGCTTTCTGGGCACATGATCAGTGCCCTGCTGGACCCCTGTGGTTTTGGTTCTTTCCTTCTTGGGTTAATAGTTTCTACAGTGAAATAGTATTAAAGGAAAGCCAATATAGTCAGTCTGTGCCAATAACTGACAGAGTAAGATTTAAAACTGAAGCTTAGCTTGTTTTCTGATTCTCCAGATGACCTTGAATTTGGTTTTAATATGTATATCCTAAGTCACCAAAGCCTCGATCTTCCAAGAATGTGTTGCATATGATTAAAATTGCAAGACTTATCCCAATGTTTCTCTGCCAGTTACTTTCATGACTATCTTGTCTTTCCCTTGAGTGAAAGTCTTTTTATGTAACTGACAGTGTTATCATGGAAACATCATCAGAATTGATCTTGTGTCCAGCATTCAAGTGGGCATAGAAGTTACATGTGGGAGAGGATAGTCAGTCATTCAGTCTTTGCTCTTGGGTGTTTCAGCTTAGTCTGAGAATAAAGGAGACAAAATTAACAATCAGGGGACAGTTTTCAGATAGTGTGATAGAACTTAATCAGAGGTCAGAGGAAGGACAAATTGAGTAAATGTTGTATTTCTACAGTTTTGCACTCCATGGAAAAGTCCTGGGGGCTTCTGATGTATATAAATACTGGTATTTGTTCCCTATACTTACCATGTAACATGAATTCTCAGTCCCCATGGAAACTATATGAATGTGTGTTGGGTAAAGGGAGTTTAATTTCAATCAGTGCTCTTGCATTAAAAGAGGTAGAAGGACAGTCTACATACTTGAAATAACCGTTCTCATATTCATTTATTTATGAAAAATAAATACAGATACCTTTTAGATGGTTATATGTGTCCTCTGATTTACACTCTTTCAAGATGCAGCGGGATCTTAGTTCATCGTCAGCTGTAACAGAATGCCACAGAAAGATTAATTTATAAAAACAACAGAATTTCAAGTTCCACAGTTCAGGAGCCTACCTGGTTAAAAGTTAAGGCATGAGCAGGTAGAGTGTTTGCTAAGATACTGCTCTGCCCCTAAGATGAGCCTTGCTGTTCTGTGAACACCATGTCCTCATAAAGTCAACCAGTAGAAGGGTAAAAGAGGCCAACTCACTTCAAAGTCTCATTTATAAGGCTATTAATCCATTCCTGACAGTATAGTACTCATGACTCAATCACTTTCTGAAAGGTCTCTAAAAACTACTATCATCTCAAGGACAAATTTCAACACATTTTTTTCTTGAGGGTCCTCAGACTATAGCAATAAGCAACCACTTACTCATTTTTGTTCCAAATTTTCTTAATTATGCATCTATTTATTTTGCTTTTGTTTGAGATAGAATCTTTCTATAAAGCTGAAGCTGTCATTCAACTTGCTTGATAGCTCACGTTCTCCTCGAACTTGAAATCTTTCTGCCATGAGAAATGGAAGACTGGGATTGAAGACATGTGCCATCATATCTGGCTACTGGTCCAAACTTCTGTACTCAGAACTCAACTGAGATTTTTGAATTATTGGCATTATTAGTTAAAACATTTTGCCCCCCAAAGTGAAAAACTGTCATTTTTAAAAATGATTTGCTTATTCATGTATTTTATGTGTATGAGTGCTCGGTCTTCATGCACACCAGAAAAAAGAATCTGATCCTGTTACAGATGGTTGTGAGCCACCAGGCGGTGTCTGAAAATTGAACTCAAGACCTCTAGAAGAGCAGTCAAGTGCTCTTTATTAATGCGCTCTCTCCAGCCCCAAAACTATCATTTTTGATTATTTCCTCCTTGACTTTTAATAACCTATTCATATTGACATTGCTACAATTTCCCCATTGCTTTATGCATCTTGATTCTTTAGTATGTATTTCTGTCTGTCAATACAGGTTACTTACTTACCATGGTCCTTAGACGGAAAACAGCAGTTCCTGTGTTAATGATGCATGAAAAATACCTACCACTTCACTACTGGTACAACTCAGACTCTTCAAGCTACAGAAGAGTCCCATAAAGCAAATATTTTACCATTAGGCAAATATTTTTCACTTTCTCTTTTCTGTAGTTTTTATTTAAGATTTTTTATTCCAGTTCTTACATTTTCTGGTCTTACAATAGATGTGCTAGCATGGACTAGGGAAAGCCCAGGGGCTTCAGCCAAAGAACTATAAGCAATCAGGAGATGGATACTGACAGCTAGAAAAATAATCTTCCCCAGAGAAGAGCACACCAATTGGTTATCCAATAACAAATGGTCGGTCCCCAAACACATAAAGAGTAGCATTATACAGATTGGGCAGTTGTAGTGGTTCTCTATCTGGAGAAAGTGTAAGATGGGTGCAAAGAGAAGCATCACTGAGAATTTAGGGGGTGGAACTTGTACATACAGGGAAAAGTTAAAACCTCTGTCTCTGATTTTCTTAAATGGCTCAAGACGTAGGGCATTGCTGAACTTTCAGCTATCATTTAGTGAAAGTAGAAAGAGCAAATATTCAGTCCGATTCTGAGAGTTTGCCCACTGGGACTATGCTGATGTGTGCAGTATTCCAGGGCAAACAACTGTCTTTTTAGTTAAAAGCAATACATTGTTTTGCATGTTTACTTAAAGGACAGGTGGTTGAGATTGCAGACCTGCAATGTAAACCAATGTGGTCTGAATGAGAAGAAATAATCAAATATAAGATAAGGTTCTGATACTGAACAACTCAGAGAATTGCTATGAATGAGTATTCAAAGCAATAGAATGGCAGCCAGGCTGAGACACCAGAGATAATATACTTACTACTATACTACATTGCCTTTTGTGAAAATGTTAGCATACCTAAGAGTGACCTTGATTCACTTCCAGTCAAAGCATTTTGTTTCCAAGAAAGAGAGAAATGGGCTAAAACTTACCATTTTGTGGGAATTGGGGAAAAAATATCACTTCCGAAATGCTTCAACCACATCTGGTAGGACACATCCAACTGTGTGACCTGGGAGGTTTCCTACAGATACTCCTGTGTATTATTGGGGAAGGTCTCCATGATTTTGTGTTTTTCGTGGGTATGTAGAGGCTGAAAATAGATTTGTTCTTGTATTAATCATTTACTTATAGGCAGCAGTCTGACATGTCCAATATCTGTTTACTAACAGAAGAAGATTCAAGAATCTAGTAGTTGTTGAGTGCATGAGTGTGGGTGTCTCAGCTGATCTTCAGTGTTTACCAGAATCCCAATGAAGTGAGGCCTAATGCCAGTGGAGGAATGGATTTGATAGTAAGAGCAAGTAGACAAAAGCAGAGCATGCTTTCTTCTTCCAGGTCCTTTTTATAGACTGCCAAACAGAAGTTTGACAATTGCAATCATTTTGAATAATAGTAATTAATAGTAACAACAATAATAATGAAATAACTACAATTACAGTAGTAATTAGAGTATCTTGTTAATTATGTGGGGGGTATTAAGACACTCTAAAATCTCAGTGGTCAACCAGAAAAGGTTTATTAATTCTCTCTGTCTATCATAAGTCAGCAATGAGTTCTCCTCCACATCATTCCAGCTTTTATCCAGGTTCCACATTTTTGCCAGAGCATAATTTGAGTTAGCATAAATGAGAAGTGAAGACCAAAAGTATAAATTTGCTTTAAAATTTCACATAGAAATGACACATTACATGTATACTCAAACATAATTGAACAAAATTTAGTTACATAACTAACCTGAATTTTAGTGGGTAATAATGTCTGATCTTTCCCCTGGGAAGAAAACTATTATCAATAAAATAAGTATTAATGAAAGATATCTCAAATACCATTTCTATTTCTAGGTGAGGAAATAATGAGCATTCCATTAAACATAGTTTAGTTTTATCTACTCAGAAGTCATTTGGATAAAAGTTATCAGCATTTTACCAAAGTTAAATTTTAATTTAAAGAATTAAGGATAATGGACTTAAGTAACTGACTTGATTAGCTAGTAATGATAATAATTCAAACCTAAGTAAGCCTGAGTCTATAGCTCAAATCCAAAACACAGCACTACAGTGCTCTGATAAGTTCTGATGTATTATTTGAATTATGACTTGCAAAGGTATATGTTCAGTGGACAGGCAACTAATAGAAATAAATAGCATTGGCAGAGGAGATTTCAAGACATCCTAGTATTGACTGTGTGGTGTGTGAGTATTATTCACCTGTGTGCTGATCTACAATGGAAAAGAGCAAGTGGGGCAAGGAGAAATACAAAATGTACAGGAGGAGGAGAAAAAGCACCAGGAAAGGTGGTGTTGGAGCCAAATCCTGATGTGGGAGTGTCATATATCAATCTGTTGATTTCATTGGTTAAGCAATAAAGAAACTGCTTGGCCCTCATAGGTTAAAACATAGGTGGGAGGAATAAACAGAACAGAATGCTGGGAGGAAAAGGAAGTGAGCTCAGACTCGACAGCTCTGATCTCTGGAGCAGAAACGCCATGCTCCGCTCTCCTGGGCGGACGTGAGAGCTGTGCTCTCTGACACACATGTGATGAAGCTCTGACCCAGGATGGACATAGGCTAGAATCTCCCTGGTAAGCCACCTCATGGGCTACATAGATTATTAGAAATGGGCTAGTCCAGGTGTGAGAATTAGCCTAGAAGAGGCTAAATAGAAATGGGCCAAGCAGTGTTTAAAAGAATACAATTTGTGTGTTGTTATTTTGGGGCATAAGCTATCCAGGCGGTGGGGTGCTGGGGACGCAGCCCCGACACTCTTACTACAAAATCCCATGCTTCAGGAGACAAAAATCTTAAAAGGACTTCATTGTGTAAATGTATCACATTTTTCTCATCCATTTTTTAGATGAGGGGCATTTAGGTTGTTTCCAGGTTCTGGTTATGACAAACAATGCTTCTATGAACATAGTTGAGCACATGTCCTTGTGGCACGATTGAGCATCCTTTGGATATATAATCAAAAGTGGTATTACTGGGTCTTGAAGAAGGTTGTTTCCTAATTTTCTGAGAAATTGCCATACTAACATTCAAAGGGGCTGTACCAGCTTGCATTCCCATCAGCAACAAGCCTATAGGGCCAGGGAGTGGAACGTGGCAGTTTGAATAAAAATTGATTCATATATTTGAAAGTGTGGTCACAAGCTAGCGGAGTTATTGGAATGGATTGCAAGGATTAGGAGGTGTGGCTTTGTCTCAGGAAGTGTATTGCTAAGTGTTGATGTTTCAAATGCCCATGCTAAACCAATTTTTCTCAGTCTTTCTCTTCCTTTCTCTCCCTGTCTATGTCTTTCCCTTTTCTCTTTTTCAGCATGCACATCAGAATGTAGCTCTCAGCTGCTGCTCCAGTACCATGCATACTGCCATACTCGCTATCATGATGATAATGGATTCAACCCCAGAAACCATAATCAAGCCCCTAATTAAATGCTTTCTTTCATAAGAGTTGTCTTGGTCATGGTAGCTCTTCACAGCAGTAGAACAGTGACTAAGACTGAAGCAGAGAAGATATAATACAATCCAGGCTGATCATACTGTGGTTTATTAGATAGCCACATGCTCTTTCTGTAAGTAGTAGTCGCTGTGAGTCATCTTAAATTGATGATTGCCATATAGGAATAGATCGACTGAGCTGTCAGATCTGGAGAATTTTAAGAATGCCTTAATGTTCTGCCTTCTATGCTGAGGCATTCCAAGATTTTAGGAAAATAATTTCTTGTTCCAATAAACTCATAGTCAAACTTGTTTCACAAGCCAGTAGTTTGCCGTATCTTCTGGGAAAGCCAAGCAGGCATGTTGGAGAACAACAGAATTGTTCAACCGAGAACAACTCAGATTGGTTGTCTTAGCCTATGTGTCTGCTAAGCAGTGGAGCCACAGTAGCGGAGCTATTGCCCTGCAGTAATAGGCATCATAGAATAGTGTGCATAGGGAGCATGAGTATGTGAGTACATTTTTATCGTGACCTCATTCAAGGATTCACACAGCCACATTCAAGGATTTGCAGGCTCCTGCCATCTTAGGCACACTACACTTTCCTCTGGCTAGTGTGGGTCCATTTCCATTCACTGGGGAGGATCCCCAAGAAGACAGTGTCTCGGTGCCCTTTGGCACAGCTCCACTAAACGAAGAGACCCGTGGCTTGACATGCGTTAATTACGGCGGAGCAAATGGAGTGACCATTCCCAGATTCAGTTAGAGCTGGTTAGAATGACCTTTGGTCTGGTACAAATAGTCTAGGAAGATCTGTTGGAAAACTGGCTAGAGTGTGTTTCCGTTTTTTTTTTTTTTTTTTTTTTTTTTTTTTTTTTCCTGGAGAGGTAATAGCTGCTGTATTTGAAAGAATTGAGAAAGTGTCTCTGACTCTTACCTGGGCAATTGTGTGTATTTTTCGAGCAAAGATCTGCTGCTTTCATCAAATTCTCAAATAGTTTTTGTTACTTCCAAAAAATTTTCCACAATTCTTTGTATTTGGAAAATCATCAAGAGAGATATAGAAACATTAGCCTATAGGTCATCTTCTTGAAACACATTCAAAACAAAGGTCTGTAGACTTCACAGATAATCATATAAAATTGTAAAAAGGCCGGGCGGTGTTGGCGCACGCCTTTAATCCCAGCACTCGGGACGCAGAGGCAGGCGGATCTCTGTGAGTTCGAGACCAGCCTGGTCTACAGAGCTAGTTCCAGGACAGGCTCCAAAGCCACAGAGAAACCCTGTCTCGGAAAACCAAAAATAAATAAATAAATAAATAAAATAAAATTGTAAAAAGTTCGGCTCAGAGATCTGTAGTGTTCTCCCCAGTGTTTCTCTAAGGGAAACTCAAGAGCATGCACAGGCAGACACACACCAGCAACAACAACAACACACAATATACTATCATGCAATGAAGTAAATATATATTCAGCTGATATATAAATCCAAGCAGATAGGAAAATTTAACTTAGCTGCTATGAAATTGAGTCTACAATGTGTGTCAGCAGCTACTTGTTATTTTCTGATGAATTTATACACACATGTAGAATGCATAACCATTGGTTTCCTTTAGCTTTTCTTTATTTTCTGATTATCTCTAGCCAATTTCCCCCATTAAAACAAATGAACAACCAACAACAACAAAAACCTAAAGTTGTGTGTATATATACATGTGTGATATCATTTTTCACAGACTAGTAAGCAGCATTAGGACAGTGAGGATATCTTATTCATCAGGAAATAAGAGGCAGTTGTTGAAACACCTTGAAGATTCAATTTGTCATCTGGTAAGTTAAACTTTGCTGTGTGGTTATACACATGTATCACCTGATGTAGATTCTTAACTTCATTGTGTAATGATAACGGAATATGTTTGTATGTGAATAAGTGTGTGTGTGTATGTTTGTGTGTGTGTATGTGTGTGTGTGTATGTGTGTGTGTGTATGTATGTGTGTGTGTGTATGTGTGTGTGTGTGTATGTGTGTGTGTGTATGTGTGTGTGTGTTTGTGTGTGTGCATGCTCCTCAGATTCCCCTGGAGAAACACTGAGAAGAACATTACAGATATATGAGCCTAACTTTTTGCAAGTATGTAGGTACAAAACTAAAAAATACTGAAAGATGATACTCTTCATCAGGTAGAACTTCCTTGCCCTTTTGGCTTCAGACAGGCCTTTTTTGCTTTCTCAGACACAAGTCCTCTCAACTGACAAACTCAGTCTGCTTCCACACTGTTCCTTAGTTTAATAATACCAGTGATTGAAATCAAATCTTCACTGTGCACCTTCCTCTTACCCCACTGCGTCCAGACGTACTTGCTTGCGTTCATTGAGCTGGTTCAGTCTCTACTCAGACTTAGTTCATATTCTACTTCCTATGGTGTAACTGAAGAATTAAAATCCATGAAGTTAGACAAAATTGATTTATAATTTCATGTCACTACTTACTTGCCTCATAGACTTGGCATCTTAAGTCCTCATTAAACTACTTGTAAAAAACAGTAATCGGTACCTATTTCATTTTTTATGTATTCTCTCATATAATACAACTTGACCACCTCCTTCCCTCCCTCTATTCCTTTCAGTTCTCCTCCTATTTAACCTCTCCCCTGTAAATGGAGTTCTCTCTGTCCTGCTCTGTTCTGCAACTGTTTCTAAATAATCACTCAGAAACTAATATTATTTCAAATTTTTGGCCTATTAGTCAGGCTAATTTTTGACTAGCTCTTACAATTAAATTAATTCATTTCTATTAATCTACATTTTGCCAAGTGACTTCATGGCTTTATCTCTTATCAAGCGATCTTGCTTCTCTGGTGGTTGGCTCACATGCCTCTCTACTCTGCTCTTCTCTGCATTTTTAGTTTGGCTGTACTCTCTATTCTTATTGTGAATTGCTATAGGCCCAAGAAACTTCTTTATTGGCCAATGAGAGAAAGACATATTTACACCATATAAAAGGATTATCCCACAACATTCCACCAGATCCACTTTTTCTCCTTCAGAAAAGACCAGGCCTTCCAGGGATGTCATCTGAACATATCATAACACAATGCAGTAAGACTCAGCACAAACCCTCATGTTAAGGCTGAACTAGGCAACTCAGTAGGAGGAAAAAGGTCCCAAGAGCAGACAAAAGAGTCATAGACACCTCCACTTCCACTGTTAGGAAGCCCACAAAAACCTCAAAGTGAATAACCACAACATATTTGCAGATGACATAGCACAGACCTGTGCAGGCTCAGAGATTGCGGCTTCAGTCTCTGTGAACCCCTGTGAGCCTGATTTAGCTGAGTCTGTGGGTCTCTGTGAACCCCTGTGAGCCTGATTTAGCTGATTCTGTGGGTTGCATTCTTGTGGTGTCCTCAACCTTTCTGGTGTGAACAATCCTTCCTCCCTATATTCCAGAAGATTCCATGAACTCTGATGTTTTGCTGTGGGTCCCTGCATCTGCTCCTATCAGCTGGCAGGGAAAATCTTTTTGATGATGATTGGGTTAAGACGGATCTATGAGTATAGCAGGAAACCACAATACCTATTCTTTAAGCTTATCATAAAGAGTTAATACAGCCATAAAGTAAATGTCATGGAATAAGCACTTAAGTAGTAGTTATTATCCATATTCTGCCTGTAGTGCAGTCCCCTAATACTGAAGCCTGACCTGACCTTGTGGCTCTTGCTTTAATTTTGATACATAAAACATTCCAACTATCTGCATATTGTTATATGACTTTCCAGTAGTAAATGTAACTTATTACCCCTCTGCAGCAACCAAACTGCCCAAATCATGGGTCTATCAGTACCTGTGCTGCTAACTAATCTTAGCAAGCTTTCAAAGCAAATCCATATACTACTTCAGAATCCATTCCCAAAGCAGTGCTTACAAGGTCACTACCATACAAATATAAAATATTTCTTTGACTCCCAAATCTTTTTTTTTTCTTTTAGGTCTTACCATGCCCTCCGAGTCTACACTGAAGTTTAGTCATAAGCACGGATTCACCTGTTAGACTCAACACATTCTTAAATCTATGCTTCCATTGGTGGCTTCTGCCTTATATAATCTTGGTCTTTTCAGTTTCAAAAGGGAAAGTATTATTTCTTCAGTTTTCCCCATTTATAAATAGTCTTTCAGTTATTTCTGCATTTAGTATCCAGACTTTCTGGAGTTAGAGATATGGTTCAGCAATTATGAGCATGTACTACTCATATAGAGGACCCCAGGTCAGTTTTTAAATTTTTTTAAATTAATTTTTTCACACAATATGTTTTGATCTCATCTTTCTCCCCTCCCATATCTCCCTCACTCAACCTCACTTAGTTTCATGTTCTTCCTCTCTCTCTCTCTCTCTCTCTCTCTCTCTCTCTCTCTCTCTCTTTCTCTCTCTTTCTCTATCTCTATGTCTTCTGTCTATCTATCATCACTTTTTCTCTCTCAAAAACAAAAACACGAAAAGTCCACAAAAAGGAAATCAAAACAAATAGACAATGATTGTCAAATTTGTTTCTTAGCAACATCAGATGGCTCTTAACTGCCTGTAACTCCAGCCTCAGAAAGAGCTGGTGCCCATGGTCTGTGCTTTCACTTACACATACCCTCAAACACACACACACACACACACACACACACACACACACACACACACACACACACACACAATAATAAAAGCAAAAGTTTAGTGTATTTTGGGTACTTTGTCAAAAGTCAGATGCCAAGAGTGTAGATTTATAACCAGGTTCTTGATATTTCACTGATCAATGGCAGTGTCTTCTTTATGGCAGTATCATGTTGCTTTTCTTTTTACAGCTCAAAAAGAAGAATAGCTTTATTATTATTTAGAATATTCCAGGTCCTTTGTAGTTCTCTGTAAACTTAAGATCATTTTGTCAATTTCTGTGAGGAATTACTCTGGAAGTTTGATGAGGACTGAATTGAATCTGTGTGTTGGTTTGGATGAGAATGGCATTTATAGGCTTATATATTTGAATACTTGATCCCTGCTTGGTGGAATTTTTGGGAAGGATTAGGAGGTGTGGCCTTGTTGGAGAAGCCATGTCACTGGGGATGGGCTTTGACATTTCAAAATCCTATACCATTCCAAGTTAGCTCTCTGCTACCATGCCTGCCTGCTACCGTGGTCCTGGATAAGGTAGTCAGGGATTCTTACACTTTGAAACTGTAAAACCTAAATAAAATATTTTCATGTAAGTTACTGTATTTGTTTGAATGCTCTCCATAGGCTCATATATTTGGGTGCTTAGTCCCTAGTTGGTGAAATTTTTGGGAAAGACTAGGAGGTGTGGCTTTGTTGGAGCAGGTATGCTACTGGAAATGGGCTTTGAATTAACAAAATTTCATGCCAAGCCTAGTGTTGCTCTCTCTCTCTGCCTATGTGTGGAACAGGATGTCAAGATCCCAATTAATGCTTTAGTATCATGCATACTTCCATGCTCCCCACCATGATGATAATGTATTGACCCTTTGAAAATATAAGCAAGCCCCCACTTCCATGAATGACTACCATCAAAGAGGCTGTTACTAACTCTGGCAAGGCTTGATGAATTTAAATCTTAATAATTGTTGGATGGTCTCTGGGTCTTCTGGAGAAACTGATCTGAAGACTATGTGAAAATCTATTTTCTTCTACAACCAGTAGGAACTTCTTTCCTACCAAGGGAAAATTCAAACAAAAAAAGCAAGAGTCCCATATGGGTAGAGAAACCAGGTAGTTAATATATGAACAAGATGACAGAATATAGTACTTTTGAGCGAGAGACGCATTTTGTAAGTGCTGTACATAAAGAGGGCAGTCATTTGATTATAATATGATGTTTCTCCTCCTCCACTTCTTCCTGCTGCTGTTGCTTCTATTTAGCACCCTTCTTTTCATAGGACGAAACTGGTATTTGCATTGCAATTCCCACTATTTCTTAGACTTCAAAGCATCACACATTTGAAACAAGGCTGTAGCTGTTGCTAGGTAATACCATAACATTGACATATGTGTCATATATCCTAAGGGTTGTTAAGTGGATAATAAATCCTTTGAAGCCAGAGATATTCAACAAAGTATTTGTAATTTTTGTGTATGTGTGTGTATGTGTGGCAAACTCTAACTATGTATTCTTGGCCTGTCACTCACTATGTAGACCAGGATTACTTTGAATTTAGACATCCACTACCTCCGCCTTCCAAGTGTTGGAATTAATGGCATATAACCTACATTCAGCTCCTATCTGTGATCTCCAGAGGCCTCACCTGGCCAGTGTGTAGTTCTTTCTAAATTATTCAGAAACTGCCCAGATGGAAAATTCTTTAAGATTATCTTGTCTCCTTGTTGAGTTGAGCCAACATTTTACAATTTCAGAAGCACAGATCACAGCTATGATCCCGGAAGGTATCCTGGGTAGTATGGTTGTACCCTTACACCCCAGAAGTGGAATGACAACAAGGAGAAGGTTAAGGGAGGGACACTGGAGTCATCTTTGCTGCTCCTGTGCTGTTCCTTAGCTGGGTGTTCGAACTTGTGTGAGTTGTTTTCATCATTCGGTGCTACTGTTGCTTTCATGAAAACCAAGGGGCTCAAATTAGATCCCCCCCCAAGAGCTCATCCATGTTTCTCTGTGAATCTTCTGCTCCAGCACCTCAAACTGTATCTCCAAGCCTGCCAATGGAGAATATTTTGGGAGCCCACTCCGTTTCAGGTGTTTTCCTTTATGCCTTACTAAATCGTTCATTTGTATCTGCCTCATATCTCCCATAACTTTATTTTAAGTTGTAGCATGCATGACCAATTTTTTTTTTTCCTATTCTTTGTGACCTAAGTAGTAAAGGAGTTACTATGACAACGAAATGATTTTTCCTGGATGGCCACATTCAATTTTCTTAAGTGGATATTAGGATCCCAGCATATTTCATTAACTCTGAAACCCTTGCGAAGCAATAGCCAAGTACAGTGCAGACCAGGACTGCAGGTTAAACCTGGAAAAACCCCAATCTACTGACTATATGGGGATGCTATTTTCTTTACAAGGCCTGGGTCTCTGATTTTGGGTTTTAGTTAGTGTCAAAAGTAATTGCTAAAGGAAAAATTTTAAACATCTTCTATTTTAGCTAACAAAAAAAGATGGGATATAAACTTTAAGCACAGAGAAAAATAGCATACATCAGAAAGTAAATAGCCAAGATATTAAAAATAAATTTTGCATCTATTTGTTTATTTTACTTTTATATGAAAGACAGAAATGGACCTTTATCTAAATTAAAACTTAGATTCCCCTAGGAAGTACATTAAGCAGATGGAAATCATATAAGGCTAGAGTCCAATAGTAAAGAAATAGAGTGAATTTAGTTATTAGAACAAAATGTTAATTTTGACTGACAATCATAACATTAATAATAAAACTTACATTTGTGACAGCAGCAGAAGCAGTGAACATTTTTAGTGTTTTCCACACATGAGACTTTGTATCTATGATAACCACATGGGTATATATTATTATTACAATGTCCATATAAACAAATGGAGGGTTAGAGAAATTAGTGGTTTGCTGTCATATCACCTTGAGCGCATTGAGTAGCAGATTCAGAATCATCTCAGTCTCTTCTCAACTTCTCTCACTGCTAAGCCCATGTTAAGTTTGGTTGTCTCAGCACACTGATTTGAATATGAATGCTGAGTGGGTAGTATCATGCTATCTAACAAGTTTGAGATAATTATTTATTGCATACAGAAACATGTGTGTATGTGTATGTGAGGAAGAGAGCTAGATGATATAAATTTTTGCAGGTTTCTTCCTCAACATTTGAAAAGAACTTGGGCATGCAACTTTTTGGCATCTTTTTACAGGAAAAAGAATGAGGCACAAACACATTCATCATGCATGTATACACATGTCTATTTATGTTTAGTAGCTGGAACAATTACCTAGCTCTCATAACCATTGTTTCTAATTCAAACTATAGGTTTTGAACTCAAAGCAAACATTGCATGCAAGAAAGCTGATCAGAGTCCATTGGTTAGATGAGGCTTGATTAAGACTGCAGCTTTTCCTAACATGCAGCCCAGACTGTGTTGGTAATATCCTAATTCTGATTAATTTGGGGGGTAGAAGGTTTCTTGGTGCAGCATAGGTATATAGAATTCAATCATGTAGAGCTATGTTTGTACCTTTGCTAGATGACTTCTTAACATCATCATCATCATCATCATCATCATCATCATCAGGAGCAGTAGCAGCAGCAGCCATGCTTAAGTTATTGCTGCTGCTTAGGTAAAAGATTTTACTTGCTAGTTTTGGGTTTCACCAGAAGTAAACTAGGACTCATTTCTTACATGGGTGCATAGTAATCTGGTGAGGTGGTGAGATAAAATAGCGTTATGAAGTCTCACTGAAGATCTCGTGACTGTCCTTGGACGGACTCTACAGAATATTTGCTGAACTTACTTAGTGTGATGGGACATTATGATTGTCTTCCTCCATTCTCTCCACTCCGCATATTCCCTTGTTAATGTGAAGATTTAGTGGGCAATGACTAGCAAAATCTAGCTGACATTCTTTTGTCCTCCCTGGTGCAATAACTGTGTTAGGGACAAGGGAGAACCAAGTCTTATCCAGCGGGAATTCCAGGACAAAGACATCACTCAGAACCTGGAGTTATCTTACTCTGACTGAAGAAAGTCAGGATGCTTGCCGTATGTGGAGTGAGTGATGCGAAGATGTAGGCGTGGTTCCACTGTAGCCACAAGGGCAATCATTTGAAGATATACTTACTGCACGTCAGAGGAAAATGATGAGGCCATCCATAAAGTGGAGACAGAGTACTGTCTAAGTCATGTCTAAATTCCATCCTAGCTTTTTTTCAACTCAACAAAAGTTCTCACTTGACTTTTGAAAAACAGTTGGCATACTGGCCTGTGGTAGTGTGCATGCACCTGCAACCCCAGCACCTGGGAGGCAGAGGCAAGAGGATCAAAAATCTGAGGCCACTTTAAGTTCCACAGAGATTCTGTCTGAGATAAATGAGTAGATCAATGAATTTGGGGTTTTAACTTTGCTATTACTGACACACTAAGAAATGTCATTGGTTTAGGATTCTATGGTTGTCTGGAGGCAAAAGTGATGGTGCATTTAGGGTGTGGCTCTCCATTGAATTTCCTCTCTGCTTAGAAATTTCCACACTCACTTCCTGTCACACCTCCACCAAACTTCAGGCATGTTTAATGCTGAACGTTTTATAATTAGAAGCTAAATATAATTTGTTGTTGTTATACCCTATGGCTCATTGCTTTAAGACCTTGTAAAGGACATATGGTCCAAACGAGGGCTAGATTCTTTCCCTTTTCCCACATATCCCTAAATATTAGCATCTGCTCTGGAGAAGAGCAACATCTGTGAGTGACATAGAATTGCCACTTTCTTTACCCTGCCATCTATGGCACCTTGCAACTCTTGTTTATTGTCTAAAGAACAATTATACTTATGAAAAAAGTAATTGTAGCCAATATACTTTGAAAAAGATATATTTTGAATAAAACAGGCCTTATTTTAGCCCCTTTTTATTTGATTGCCTACTAAGGTATGGGGGAAGGAAAAGAGCAGCTAAGGAAAAAAGTAAAGGATTCTAAAAGTCAGATTGTCTCAGGGAATTAATCAGGAAAACAACAGATGATGCTCCCCTAAGCTCTTCTTAGTGACTCTATTACTCTACATATGTAATATTCATTTTTTTTAATTTTTGTACTTGACTCATGTCAGGAAAGGCAATGCTCACTTAACTAATACCTAAATTCAAAGTCTTAATGTCCTAATCAGTGCAGTTCACTCCTATCTAGAAAATGGAGGCAGGAGATTCTGGGCTGTGTGAGTGGTTTTACTCCATTTAGAGCTAAGGGACCTAGGTTTTCTCAGTCTTCACTTTGCTACCTTTAGGGCTGGAGCTGGAATTATATCCTGCTGGCTACATAGAGCTTTTTCATATTCTATCACAAAACACAGGACAAAAGCAACATAAAGAAGAAAAGGTGATTTAGGTTTACGGTTTGAGGGTGCAGTACATGATGATGGGGACTTTATAAAAGCTGGTTACATTGTATATTTGCTGTTCCTGGCTTTGGGGTACATTTGTCATCGATACTGAACCAGCATTTGCTGCTCTTGATTAATGTGGCAAGTTGTAGTTCTTTCCATAAAGCTTTGAATGCGATAAGACATTAATTGTTTTTTACTTTTTTTGTTTTTTTTTTGATGTTGC
>NW_004949096.1:3931284-3952074 GCF_000317375.1 Microtus ochrogaster | reverse complement strand
CAGACCCAAAAAGATGAACATGGGATGTACTCACTCATAATTGGTTTCTAGCCATAAATAAAGGACATTGAGCATATAATTTGTGATCCTAGAGATGCTAAATAAGAAGGTGAACACAAAGAAAAAAACATATAGTCATCCGCCTGGATATGGAAAGTAGACAAGATTGCCGGGCAAAAACTGGGTACTTGGGGGTGAGGTGGCATGGGGCTAAGGGGAATTGGGGTGAGAAACGTGAGAAGGGGAGGATGGGGGAGCTTGGGGGAATGGGATGGTGGGGATAAAGGAAGGGTGGACACGGGAGCAGAGAAACATATATCCTAATTAAGGGAGCCATCTTAGGGTTGGCAAGACATGAATTTTTATAAAACTCACATTTCATTGATGAAAATATAATCATATGGCTACATCAGAAGCAAGGTGTTCTGGAAACATATTATCTATCTAAAAAAACTCTAAATAATGTACTGTCTAATTTCAAAGCCTCTTCCAAGCCACATTTCAACACCATGAAATGAAAAACTCACATTTTGGTAGATATTTACCTGTTTCTGCCACAGGATATCTGAATATCTGCTTGAATGAAATCTTAGCTGTAATTTATTAAGCATATCCTACATCTGAGATAATATGCTGGTTCTCAAAAGAGAGGAGGCTGGAGAGATGACTGAGCTATGAAGCGTGAGTACTGTTCTTGCCAAGGACCAAAGAGCTTGGCTCAGAGCTCCCATGAGGGGCATCTCACTAATGCCTGGAACTCCAGATCTACATTCTATGCTTTGGCATTCTCAAGTATCTGTACTCATGTGCACACATCTACACACAGGCATGCAAGCAGACATAATTCAAAAATAATTTTTTAAGGGGAGGTGAGTAAGATGTAATTAAATAAATGAAATCTCTATATACACATTTGTTTCCTGTTTATAAAAGAAACATGAACTTAACGAAGCTATTTAGATAGGCTCTAGAAGGGTTGATGGTATGGCAAAGAGTTGGGGAGTCTGAATCTTGATTTAGTTTGACCTAGGTATCAACTATTGGGTCTTTCCAAGTGGGTGGTGAGATTAAAATTCAATTTGTTAAGCATAGGGGACTTGGAGCAGAGGTGGTCAGATGTGCAGTTCCCTGTTCTGGAACCTCAGCTATACCAGTCCTATATGAAACTACCCAGAGAACTCTTTCAACAATCCGGGAAGGCAATAGATGTCACCAATTAACTGAATCTCCAATGGTGAGCTAAGGAGGCACAATAGACTTGGTTTTCAAGGCTCATGATTAAAATTCCCCACGCAACCCCCTCCCTCCTCTGCTTTGTACCATTCTTTACTTTTTTTTTTGACTAAATTCAGCTAAGTACCTGGATTTTGCTTCATAGTGGTGATATTGAGATGATTAAGACTGTATATCTGCCCTAAGGAATATGCGATTTAATAGAGGAGCACATAGAAAAATAGCTTCAATAAAATACGGTAGTTGCTCTGAGAATGTGGTGCCGCTCCATGATTAATTCCATGTGAGGGGGTGGCTTGGAGTCCTAACAATGACTTCCTATATTATGTTTGGATAGACAAGTAAGAGTCAGCAAAGGGACAAGGCTAGTAAGAAGACAGGAAACTCAGAGAGACCCAAATAGCACAGTTATTTGGATGAAATTAAACTTTCTAAATACATCTAAACAGAAACTTAAAGGGACAAATGATAAAGTTATATAGCTGAGCAGTAAGATGTTTATTAATCAGGGATTGATTCGATCTGTGCAGCCTACCTTGTAGACCACAAAAAATCCTTCTCCTCTCTGACAGGAGCCATGGGAAAATTTTTATCTTTATACTTACCTTTTATTTGCAAATGTACCAAAATTAGGGCCTGTCTGAGAACAACAGTTGCTAATTTGTCATGAACAATAGTATAAAATGAATCATGGTGGATACTACCTGTTTCACCAAACAGAAAATCCATGACCAAGAACCAAGAACCCCCAGCAGCCCCTGCTTGATGCCAACACACTTAGTTTGGCTGTGGTTCAGCTAAGGGTGGAAACTCACTCCACAGTTACCTTGCCCTCCTTGAGATTATGAAAAAATAAGTTTATGTTTTGATCCTCCCAGATTTTGTTTCAATACTAAACAGCCAAAGTTTTAACTTTCAAAGTCATTTCCCTCTACGACTTTGGATCCTTTTTTACCTACCAAGAATTATTTGCTATTACTTTCTTTGTAGGAAGGGCAGGCATCCACCCTGGATCATTGGGTGAGTCACCATTTTACTTCTCTGTTTACCTTTAAAAATAGGTCTGTTCTTGGTCCAGGCTCGCTGGGTGATGACAGGTCCTTTAAGCTCTCAGGAGAGGGGATGCCTTCCTCTTTTGTGCAATGCCCTATTCCTATATTTTGCTTCTGGCCACTCTTTCCATTTTCAGTTGCCATTACCATTTGCTCTGGGCAATACATAAAGAACGAAAGGGGAAACAAAACAGCCCACCACCTTGTTGACAATAATAAGTCTGTGGGGAAATTTTTCAGAAGCCTCACAGATGATCCTCCAGTCGTTCCTCTGCACACAAGTCTCAGCTGCTCAGGGAACAATGGCTTGCCTGCTTACCTCCAAGGGACAAGATGAGGCAGAGGCCTTGTTTTTTCTTTCTCTTCCAAACTGCAGACTTGAGCAAACAATCTTTACTTAACTCACATGGAAAACTTGCAAACACAAACACATTCCTCCTCTCCTATTAGGGCTGGATGGAAAGCAAACTTCAAATTAGTTAAGGCTCATGCAGTTAAGTAGTTCCCTATTGACAGCGTAGCAGGAGGGTGACTGAGAGGGTCGTTTTGCTGGTGGGCCAACAGCAAAATGAAAGCCAAAATCTCTGATTGCAGGAGAGAGAAAGAAAAAAAGGAAACGTAAAGAAATCATCTAGGTGGTCCAGTACCCCATCTCTGTTGTATGTTCTAGTTCGCAATTCATGTGGCACATCTGGGTGGCTCTGTGAAAAACAAAGGCAGACTTCTGGGAAGAGCCCATGCTGGTCCTTGTCATGGTCTATGAATATTTATGGAGAGGTCCTTTACAGGGGTGCCTGGCGCCACCACACAGTTTTATTGTTTGGCAGATTTTAAGCCAGTTCCAAACTCACTCCCAGGTCCTCAGGAAGGAATGTCTGGGTTTGAGTAATAAGGTAGCCACATCATTCTGACAGGGAGACATGACCCTTCCAGTACATGGCAGGAATGTCTTATGAACATAATTTGAGAAATGAACCAGTTTGGGGACTCAACAGTTCTGGACAGGAAAAGCCATTGCAAGGGCCATTGAAAAGTCTGCTGAATTCCTGAGATTTAGACATTCCATCCTCAACTCCACAGTCAAATATCAAGTGAGTACTCGAGGAAAATGAACATAGCACTGTCCTGCTAATTTAAAACAAAAGAACAGAAAGAAAATGTCAAATATGTTGCATGATTTCAAAATTACGTTAGAGATAATGAGTTGAGGTAACCTTGGGTTTAGTGCAATATTAACATCTGGAATATGAGGTTTATACCAGGAAGTCTCCTCTAAAGAACCATCATGATCATTCATTCTGAAACATTATCATGATGTTATCAGCATGGCAAAGGTTTTAACTGTGGACCCAGGTGTTCATAGATATACAGCATGTAGCTTCAAGTGCTAATATTGGTAATTTCTAAATTCTAGATAAATTTCCTTTTTGTGCCTATTGTGCATTTCCATCTAAGAGATTATCTACTACTTTCCTTAGCTCTCAAAGCAGCCTTGTAAGTCTTAAATATTAAGACTTATTGTTACAATGTTGGGATGAGAACAGACAGAGATATCTTTTCTGGTGCTTCCAGAACACTCTGATGTATTCCAATATTTTGTACATGAGATATGCTTGTTTTTAAGGCAGATTCCTCACCTCGATGAAAGCTAAGTTATTAGACGTTGGGACTGGAATCTAGGGTCCTGTATTTATAAACTCCAGAGCTGAAGCTGCATGTGTATGGGCCAGAAATCAGGCTTTGAATACTAGGCTGATTTAAAATCTCTAAAGCAAGATTCTCAAAGTAGGCAGAAATCACATTCTCTTCAAATTAAAGCATTTCAGATCCACCCACCCTCTGCTTTATATATCGAACATTCGAGTAAAATCCCATCTAAACAAGAACTAAAAAGAAAGCAAGTTGGAAGTCATTAACATCATTCAACACTACCAACACCTTTAATGTAGAGAGAAGATACAAGGGTCAGCACTGTAAAGTGATGTCTAGAAAGTCATGCTATGAATGGCTAGAACAAAGCCCCATCCCTCATTTAGTTGTTGTTACAGACCTTTCCAGTGACGGCAAATTCTCCCTAAGTGTACTCATTAGACTTACGGCAGTTTTCCACAAGTTATCTGGGAAGAAAGTCAGAACATATTTATGCTTTCTTATTTAGTCATATAAGGTAGTCCTCTTACCTGGGAACTTTTAATCTATGAAAAATGCAACAACCCTGGAAGCCTGTGAGAAGCAACCAAGGCAACAGGGGGCCATATGCCTGCCAGGGCTTTGTCACTTTCTCTAATGCCAGCCTTGCCACCCAAGAGATGTTGCCTCCAAGATAGTCTGAAAAAAATAACAAAGACCACCCTGTGAGCTTCTTTGTTCATGTATAAATAGAAAACTCTTCTTTGGTCTAGGTATTATTCGGTGATTAATGACTTCAAGTTGCTTCTTCAGGCTTGACTTTCTTTTGGGATTTCCAGCATGGTATAGAATTTCAGTGTAGTTTAATGGCAAGGAGATGCCTGAGCCTATTTCATGGAAGTGTGGAACTGTATTCATTTAGGAAGATGAGTGTCAAATCTTCAAAGTGCAGTCAAAATAAATTTGGGTGGTGATATCAATTAACCAGGCAAATAGGAGTCGTAAAACTAGTCAGAGGATGTTTCCCAAACCCCCTCAAGGTTTCTCATGTTGCTGGATTAAGAAAGAAGACTCTTCTTTTGTTTTCATTTTCTTTCTTGGCTCCTGGCCAGTTTTGCAAACTAGAAATTTCAAGGATGGTTTATAAAACCATCAAACATTTTTGTTTTAGACTTTAGAAGTAGTTAACATAGAAGGAAGTGATATTTATCCAAGATGTAATCAAACTCTTAATGTAAACAGAATTGTCTTTTTCATAATTTCATATAATAACTAGGAGCATTCAGAATCCTGACCCGAGGTCCTATAGAAATATGAATGTATCTAATCCATCAAAAGAACATTCCTGATTATCCTTTCCTGTTTAGTGAGGAATACATCTTTCTAAAATGTAGTGTTGTAGAGTTCTCAGCCTGGGCATGTTCAGCCAGTGTTGACATGTTGTGGCCTGCTCCAAGGCCTAGAAAGGCAGGCCTAATGGTATATTGTTGATATTATTAAAGAAGAAGGTAGTAAGGAAAAGAGACAGCTCAGACAGCAACAGAATATAAGGCACAAAAGGATTTCTTCTGGATGGAAGAGGGCAGCAGGGTTTGAGAGATGGATGGAGCTATCAGAGGTGAGGCATTTCTCCTGGAGCAGTGGTTCCCTTCGGGAAGGGACCATGGAAAACGAGATGAGGTATTCAAGAGCTGATGTGTTTGGCTTTTTCAGTATGACTCGCGGACTCATTTCAGACCTTCCCTGAATCCCAGATGTACATGATTGAGCTCTCTTGTCTTCTGCCTTCTGATTAGCTTTAGATGGGGTGTAGGTAGAGGCAAGGAGAAAGGCACCTAATGTGGTCTGGGTAGCTGCTTCTACATCCTGGCATCAAGTGTTTCCCTCAAGTAAAAGCCTTAGCTGTTGGCTGTCTTCTCCACTCTTATCTCACATGCTGTGTTCCCTCCTTCAGGCCTGAAGTAATACGGATTCACTTGATTTGGGGGCAGTGAACATTCCCTTGTGGTTTCTCTATGCACTGTCTGCAACTCTGGCAAAAATCATTTTATTAAAGTTGCCTTACTTTTCTCAATTTGAGAGTGCCATCTGTTTCCTGCTGGGACCCTGGTGATACAGGTGTGTAATAAGGAGCTGCTGAAATGAGCGCTGTGTCACTTAGAGTCTGGCTAGGAGCTAAGAGCATATGACAAAGAGATGCTCTGCATCCTGACACAGGACACATGTTTCTGGGGAAGAGGTAGGCATTCAAAATTAGATTAGCACATGATTTTTTTTTCTGGACCTGGGAAGCCTTGTTTGTTACACTTTGAGTGTGGCCACATTCTATCCAACCTTCTTCTTGACATAAGCTGTTTTACTCAAATATGGGCACTCGATATAAATAGCAGAAGTTCTGTTCTCAGAACATGTTTAGATAGTTTTAAAATTAATTTTTTGTTTTATGTGTATGAGTGTTTTGTCTGCATATATGCAGACATGTTTACCATGTGTGTACCTGGGTGTCCACCATGGCCAGAAGACTGACATGGATTTCCTGGAACTGGAGTTATAAATGGCTGTGAGTTGTGATGTGGGCAATAGGAATTGAATTCAGGTCCTCTTGTTGTTTTCACTGGTCTCCAGTCCCACTTTAGATGGTTTTTAACTTGTCCGTTGTTGATTCTTACTTTTACAGCTCCCTTTTTCCCTTCTTCCTACAACTACAATGTATTTTTTATTTCCTACAACTACAATGTATTTTTTTTTATTCTTACTTTATTGTTTTGTTGAGGACAATCTGAACCAATGTTCCTACTTTGACCTTGGTTTCTCCTTAAGATACAATAACAGTTATTAATAGTTGACATTTAATGTACTGTTGCTATGGTTATAGATTTTGATAAATGCTTTATATTAGTTATTTATTATAGTTCACACTTCAACATTCTAATGTAGGAGTCTGAGTTGCTTTTCTGTTGTAATAAAATATTATGAGCAAACATAAGTTAAGGAAGCAAGAATTTATTTTGGCTTACTGTTCCAGAGCCAGAGGATCCACAGGTAGTTGAAGGTATGACATGATGCCAGGAGCAAAACACTAGTGGATCATCTTTTCATTTATACACAGAAGGGAGGGAAGGAAAGGAAAGAAGAGAGAAAGAAGAGAGAGAAAGGTTATAGCAAGACTGTAAACCCTGAAGCTCTCCTTCCCCCACAGTGACATATTTCTTCCAGCAGGTCTAGACCTCCTAAAAGATCCATAGCCTCCTCAAATAGTATCACCAATGAGGGACCAAATGTTCAAAAACATGAAGGACATGTATTTAAACTGTGGGCATTTCTCATTTGAATCAACATAGTAAGTAGCATTTTCCACACAAAGCTTCTAAGACTTAAAAACTCATGGGACTGAGAAGGAGAAGAGCTTGAATTTGATCTTGGGTCATCCAATGTTGATTAGCTCTGTATTACTCTTGGGATTTCCATAGCATTAGGTATGAAAAAAGCCCAATGCAGGAATTTCTGTCCCACTTCCCTGCATTCATAATGTACTGAGTATCATAAAAATGTGGCAAAACAGAAAGAATAATGGTTTGAGAATGTTTATTTTAGGACTTGCCTTGCTTTGGACAGAAAGGATGTGATAGGATGAAGTTATCTATTTTATCAGTTAAGTATTGAACCATTCATTCATTCAACACAGATCTTCTTTTGATTTCTCTATTAAGAACTGGATATTTAGAATACATAGAAAGATGTAGGAATACAATAGTATAATTTGCTTCTTATAGATGTAGATACATTCTTTCATACTGGCTATGAATCAGTTATGTGTAAACTGAAAGTAGTTACACATATAAATTGTAAGGATTGTGTAGTTGTTCATTTATTTATGTATTTATTTATTTTGAGACAGTGTCTTACTATGCACTAGGTCATCTCTCTGTAGCTTTGGCTTCTCTGGAGCTTGTTATGTAGACCAGGCTGATCCTAAACTCACAGAGATTTGCCTATCTCTGCCTCCTGAGTTCTGGGATTAAAGGCATGTTTCACCATGCTCCACTACAATGTAGCTATTTAAAGCAATGTTTGAAATCAACAGTATGACAGCCTGGATTTTTCAGAAAAAGTCATCCACATGAACTCAATAAGCCACACTGATTATAAAAAACAAAGTATATTGTAGTGAGAAGCTGTGGGCTGTGTTCCGCTGCCTGGCTCCTGGCCACCGGCTAGCTTTATATCCAAAATAACAACACACAAATTGTATTCTTTTAAACACTGCTTGAACCATTAGTTCTATCCTCTTAATGGCTAATTCTCACATCTTGCCTAACCCATATTTATTAATCTGTGTAGCACCAGTCTCACTGGGAAAGAGTCAGCATGTCTGACCTGGCGGCTTGCTTCATTGTGTCTGCCCTGGAGAGGAGCAGAATGGCGTCTGGCTCACTTCTTCCCAGCATTCTGTTCTGTTTACTCCACCCACCTATTTTCTAACCTATCAGGCCAAGCAGTTTCTTTATTAATTAACCAATGAAATCAACAGATTGATATATGACACTCCCACATCATTTCCCCTTTTTCTGTTTAAACAAAAAAAAAGAAGGCTTTAACTCTAACAAAGCAAAATTACACATAACAAAACAGTTATCACTTTAATGCTAAGTGAGCATGGCTAGGACCAGCTCCATGGCTCTGCCTGTTTGCTCCTCCCAGTCCAACAAGGTGGAGGCATGTTCACTGCCAGCTCTGAGAACCGTGCTTACTTCCCCAGCATCAGGGATGCAGTGGGTCTATGTTGCCACTAATCAAGTTGTAGTACTCTGCTCACAAAGCCCATTTAAATGATCCATAGTCAGATGTTCTGAAAGAGTCAGAACTGTTTGTACCAGTATGAAGCAGGCAGCTGTTTTTTTTTTAAAAGGAGCTGTGCCTCTCTTGCAGCCAAAAAACAGAGCCTTTCTGAAAATAATGCAGGTACCTAGAAGCTGTGCTATGTTCCTGTTTTTGTGGGTCTACAAGTGCTCTCTTTATGTTTTCTTAGGCTTTATGTGGATGTACATTGGTGAACATTTGGAGGCCATTACTCTTTCTGTGAATTTACCCCCTAATAAATAAATGTTTCTTATGCTCCATTCTGGCCTAGTGTGAAGATCTCTCATTCTGCAACAACTCTCTCCAATAGATGCATTTAGAAAGTCCAAGAATAATCACATAAATCAGATTTCTCTTCTGCCTTTTACCAAAATGTTACTAGAAAATTGAACCAGAAGTATGTTGTATGGCAATAATGTAGTATTGAGGATTTGATATTTCTAAAGTCCTGCTTTAAAATTCTAAGCCATAAGAGATAAATCTAAATGGTTTTTAAATGACAATAACTCAGAGTTATATAATAAATATTGGTGTAAAACTCACATGACTTTCCCTCCAAACTCTAGGGTTTGAGATGGCCTCAAGATGCCTTCAATTCTTTCAAAAGACTTTATCTCAGGAGCCAGAAGTGAAGGGTCTAAGTCAATCTTGAGAATTTTGTGTAGTAATAGATTTTTCTAATAACTGGGTCAAGTAACTAATTAAAAATTATGTCAGAAACTTATCAAGTAAGTCACTAAGTATTTGGCAGAAAGGTATAGTCAAAGAAATTTTATTACAAATTATCAGTATTATGTAATGAGCAGTATATATTCCTTTGCAGGTAGCACTTAAAATTAATAATCAAAATGAAAAGAAATAATCAAGAAGATGAAGATGAAGGAATAGAGAATTGTTTAGTCTTTGTTGCAAGAAACTGAATGAGATCCTGTGTTCTAAAGACATGTCAAATTAAAGAGAATATGGCAAAGCATAAGATTGGCAGACAAGAATAAGACCATGAGATTTGCAAAGATTGTTGCTAATTTGGATAACTTGTGCTTGGCTGTCTCATTTAGGTACCCAAATTTGTTGGTATGCAGTTTCTTATAGCAATTTCTCATAAATATTACATGTATATTTTTTAAGCAGGTTCAACAAGAGTCCCATTGCATCTTGGTTTTCATAGTTTCTGATATGGAGTCAGCTGTTAGCCTAACTGAAAGTCCTTGGCACCTGATAAATCACCTTGATTTTGCTGTTTTGTAGACTCTAGATGCATTGGAAAGAGGCAAATGCTTCAGGCATCTTGATCTTGGATATTTAGGCTCTAGAGCCGTGAGAAAATGTCTTTCATTTAATATACTTACAATGAATATTTGCTGTATTTGTAACAACATTCCAAGAAGGTACAAGCCCTAAACAGGCTTCATATATTTTCTGGATTATAATTTTTCTCCTTTGCAAGGTGTTCTAACTTCCATCATAAAAACTAAATACGAATTTAAGAGGAGCAACAACAAATAAAAATCTTATTTAAGTGATGTATTTATTTATAAGACATTTCTACATTTATTTCTACTTTAAGTAGATATAGATTTACTTTATAAAGTGCAACCATTTTCTCATCTTTTGAAATTCAACCTTTATCTTATCTGAGGAGAAGAGATATTTTTATTGAGTTGGATGATCTCTAATTTAGCTTTGCAAACAATCACTCACCTAGAGTGTGACTAATACATTTTGTTTGCATTACTAGTTTAGCAGAAAAACTTGGTTTGTAATTCTTGTTTTGATATTTTGAGCCACTATGCTTTGGTTTATAGTTTTTATAAGATACACTGAAAAAATAGGATAGTTATACATCTTGGAAAAGCTAAGTTGATTTCTTAAAAATTTCTTAACTATTTTGTAACATTGTGAACAATTATCTCCAATGGTCACTAATTTTTAATTTCTCAAATAAATCGAGTACCTCTTACGTTCCAGTACTGTACTAGATGTTGACTTGAGGAAAAGGGAAAATAGCTAATCTTTTACTATATACAATCTAACTATTAGGAGAAGGATAGATATTTATTGAACAACAAGAAAAATGGTTGCAAAATTATAATTTTGCTAATGTCTGGAAGAGAAATATGATGCTTTGCAAGCACAGTGTGTTGGGATTTGGCTTAATCAAGGAGACTTTTTTTCCCAAGGAAGTGATAATTGAACTGAGATCTGACAAAGGAGGAGATCTAACTAGGTCCCTGGGGGAATTTTTTCATTAATTAAAAAACATTGAAATTAAAATAAAATTGAATCATTTTCCCCTTCCCTTTCCTCTCTCCAATCCCTCCCTTGTATTCTCTTGCTCTATCTCAAATTAGTGACCTTTTAAAATTGCTCACTTATGTGTGTCTGTATTCCTAAATTTATAAATACAAATTTCTCATTTTGTTTAATTATATTTGTATGAATATGACTGCAGGGCTTACAACTTGGTATTGGATAACCAATTGGAAGTTCTTCCCTGAGTAGATTATTTCTCCAGCTGTGCTCTTAGAATACCTCAGTTGCCTATATCTTTTTATCTAGGAATGGGGTCCATAATGCACCCCATGTTAACTTATCAATTGGTATCATCCTTGGGTCTTTTAGAAAGAGAAATAACATGAGCTGTGATTTGTTTTTCTACTATCATTATTATTATATAATAAATGGACAACTGTTCACTTATTCGGTGAAGACACTATGCAACTTCCGTTAATTCCAGGTGTAACATTAATGTCTAATGATTTCTTGTCTGTAAAATTATTCCAATATTGACACTGATATGCTCATGGTAGTTCTGACTCACAAAACAGTTTCCAACTATTAAATTTCTTATAAGAAAATTAGTAAAGCCAAACAAAGAAACAAAAATAATTCCATGTATATAGCATGCTCATTTTCATTTTACTTAATATTGGATGAAATTCCCTTAAAATCAGTTACTCAACAATTTATATATACTGTATTTATCTTTTTAAATTTGAACTCTAAAGTTCTCTGCATACTAGTTCATATACTGGAGACAGAGTTAAGTTTCTCTAGCCTAAGCTGCCCACCTTAAGCCTTTCCAGCAATGAATTTAATTTTTGTAGGTTTCTCACTAGCAACTGCATATTTCTACAAGAGGTCTAGAGTCTAGTAGGTATTATACAGCAATGAACCAGCACCAGGAAATGATGTAAGGGTGACTCAAATAGAATAAAACACCATTCTCCTTCAGGGAGGACTTAAAGACATATTCTCCTACTTTGGTTCTTTCATGAAACATTTCAGCTTCTCGATCTAAAACCAAGTCAGCTTTCTTGGTTATGCTCTTACTGAGCACATACTGAACCCAGATGTGAAATGAGTAAGGTAGGCCAATGCAGTTTATTTTTTTTTTCAAAACTTTATAATACCTGACAATTTGGGACCATCTGAAAAGGTCAAACTTTTGACCATTCATCTGCTGTTCTCTAATAATGACTTTGCCACCATTTTCCAAGAGTTAAAAAAGGTTAAATTATTTTTATTTTTATTTGTTACGTATTTGTGATATATGAATTTGTATTATATAGCTATTTAAGAGCTGGATTCACGGGTATTTTTTAAGTGGTTCAACAAAATATTGTTTAAAATAAGATGTTCTGGAGACTTAATTGGTGAGGTACTGGGAAACAGAAATAGGTTTAATTTCTTTTTAATTTGACATAGTAATGTAGCTGGAATGATGTAGAACTCTTGCCCCTGACCTACTGTCTGAAATTTAGCAATTTCTTGGGTCTAACTGGATCAGTTTGGAGGGTTTGGAAAACATAAAAACATAGGTGAACATGTACTTGTATTGAGGAAGATTTTATGGTCAATGAACATGGCGTTGAAATCACTAATGAGCTGCACAACAAGTCTCAGAAATCAAGTTTATTTTGCTTTTCTGAGACTTTCCTCCAGCGTGGCCGAGGCTGTCAACACACTAGACCGCAGTCCTTGGGCGGCCTCTGGCTTTCCTAACACTTGAGAAGTGTAAGGTTCCAGGGCTGGGACAGAAGCCCTGTCATCTGAAGCATGTGATGCCTCAGCTTTGTGACAGGAAAA
This sequence comes from Microtus ochrogaster, assembly GCF_000317375.1. Classification (NCBI taxonomy): domain Eukaryota; kingdom Metazoa; phylum Chordata; class Mammalia; order Rodentia; family Cricetidae; genus Microtus; species Microtus ochrogaster. Next base: position 3,939,211 of record NW_004949096.1, on the reverse strand, counting down.
CAGTCTGAGAGGTTTTGTTTCAAATCACCAAGATGTAACTTTATGAAAACCAATTTCTTGTCATTCTTTCATATCCTCCATATCGCTATAAATAAATACAGTCTCTTTGATGAAAATGTGGAACACAGGATTTCACCACGATCTTCACCTCCCCCGCAACAACCACCCTTCATTGAGTTCATGAATATGCTTGAGATTTTTTTTCCTTATATGTATGGTGGGGGAGGATGTGAATGGATGAGAAGAGAAAAATTAAAATAAAGTAAGGAAAATGTATTTTAAATGTTCTATCTGGCATTCGTCGAAGACTTGCGTAGTCCTGGGATTTCTCTCATTCTTACTCTAGGCTCTCCTTTGAGTTCCATAATCCTTAGCTCTGGACTCGGAACAATAGGAGTGCCCTCTGGTGGACAAAATATCATTTTTATGCTTGGTGAATATTGACTGAACATGGGTAAGTATGGAAAAAATAAGTCTTATGTTTCAAACGGCCCTCGTTGAACTAATGAAATCCCTAGAAAATAAGTTCCTTATGTTTGTGCTATGGTAGTGACAAGTAGAAAACAGGCCATAAAGTAAGATGATAAAAACAACGAGGGAGGCGTTTGGGTCCTGTTTCCCACCAAAATACTGCCTTAGTGTGAATAATCTGGAGCCTACAGCAGAAATTCAAATGTCTAAGCGGAAGGCCAACAACTCTCCTTGGCCTGATAGCAACACAAAGGTCAGAAAGGCTATCACTAAGAACCATACAATAAATAGCCATGTGGTGGTGGTGCACGTCTTTAAACCCAGCACTCGGGAGGCAGAGGCAGGCAGATTTCTGAGTTTGAGGTCAGCCTGATCTACAAAGTGAGTTTCAGGACAACCAGGAATGTTACATAGAGTCTCAAAAACAAAACAAAACAAAAACAACAACATAAAATCTCACACTATTGAAACTACTTGGGTATAGGAAAAGTCTCTAAGGAGCTGTAACTGTTGTTATTATTGACTAAAATTCTTTATGAAAGTTAAGGTAGAGAAAACTCAAAAAGAATCTTTTCCTTGTGCCTGACAATGGACAATGATCTCAGCCAGTGTGGGCTTCTGCAATTTGGCCTCATAAAACATATTTTCTTATTTGTCTTCACCTCATTTTTTGGAGAATGACACATTAGAGACCAATGACAAACTATCTGGTTCCTATTTTGAATCCCCTTCAAAGTTTGATCAGCAAGAAAGAGTACAACAGTATAGGGAATGATTGAAGCACTAGAGTTTTGGACAGCAGGGTGGTGATGAATGTTTAACAGCTGGTTTTAACTGGTACAGTTCGGATGTGTAAACCAGCATCCATGGTGTAAGTGATTTCATCATGATGAAGTCCATGTTACCATTTGACTTCTCTGAGCATGCTAGTAGGAAGAGGCACACACAACCACTCCAGGATAAGCCAATCAGCACATGGGATTGTCAACCTGCCACCACATAAAAAATTAATTTTCCCCTCCTTAACTTTAACAGTTTTGACCATAATAATGTGTATTATTTTGTAATAGAAAAAGAAAACACAAGTAAAAGTCATTTGAAAGGCTGTCCTCTTCAGGAGAAATTTTTTTTATGAGTAAATGTGAAGGGTTGGAGAGATGGTTCAGTAGTTGGGGGCACTGGCTGCTCATTCAGAGGACCTGGGTTCAATTCTCAGCACCCACATGCCAGCTCACAGCTGTCTGTAACTCCAGTTCCAGGGAACCTGACATCTTCACACCATGCACATATAATAAAGTTAAATAAATTATTTAAAAAATTAAAAGTGATATGTCACATGTATGACACAGTGTTAATATTCCCACTAGCGTTTGTGCTTTCTGTCTGTCTCTGAACTCTTATAAAAATATCGTTAGAATAGATATGTGCAGGTATGGGCAAGAAGAGTAACAAGGGGACAAAACAGGTCCAATGAGACCTCAGCTACTCACCAGCTACTTCTGGAATGCTATATTCCTATCTGTGGATTCTTGAATTCCTTGACTTCCATAGGTTTTTTTTTTCTTTTACTCTTTAAAAATAAATTAATTATTTTAGATCTCAATTGTTCATCAGAACAATCTTTTCTCATTTTGCATACCAATCCCGGTTTCCTCTCCCTCCCCTCCTCCTGATCCCCCCACCTTCCCCTACCCCAACTCCCAATCTACTCCTCAGAGAGGGTAAGTTTCCATAGATCTTAAATAAAAATTTACACATTAAATTGATGCATTTTACCTGCATTTACTTTTCTCCTTCAACCACAATGATTACCCTCTGTAGAGAGGATTTTCTGAAATTCCCTCAAGTTACTTCAGATTTGACAAAACAATTAATTTATACTTCCATATGCTAATGTCATTATAAAACCCACCCTAATTCCAGCCCCTGGAACTCATAATGAAGAAGAGTCTGGTTGTATTTTCTACCTGATCTTCCCTTCGGTCTTCTTTTGATCTTTAAACCACTGATAGTAAAACCCTTAGTAACTATAATTTCTGCCAAAGATATTTATATCCAGTGCTTAAGGAACTTAACTATTGTGGTCGAGTGTCTGCAGGATCATTGTAAACCACATCTGAACATCTGGATCTTAGGACAATGGAAAGAGAACACACATGTGCATCAAGGAGAGTTTCATTTGAGTTCTTCCTGTGTGAATTCAGCAAGTCACTAAATTTCTTCGATACCCATTTCTCTTCTGAAAAACAACAACAACAACAACAACAACAACAACAACAACAACAACAACAACAACAAAACAGTGCCTGCCTGACTGATAGGGGCAGATGCAGAAAGCAACAGCCAAACGTTAGGCAGAGCTTGAGTAACCCAGCAGAAGAGGGGAGAGAAGAATGGACTGTAGGATCCAGAGAGACAGGACACCACAGAAACATGGTTCACAGAAACAACTACCCAGGGCTCATTGGGACTTACAGAGACTGGAGCTATAATCAGGGAACCTAACTGCACCTGAGTTAGGGTCTCTGCATGTGTGTTATGGTTGGTGTTCTTGCGGAACTCCTAACAGTGGCATCAGGGGCTATCTCTGCCTCTTTTGCCTTTTTCTAGGACCTCTTTCCTCCTACTGGGTTGCCATGATACGAGGCTATGTATCTAGTCTTATAGTAACTTGTTATGCCTTGTTGGGTTGATATGCCTTGGAGGTCTGATCTTTTCTGAAGATCTTTTCTGAAATGGAAGAAGAGTAGATCTGGGGAAGAGAGCAGATGGATAGGAGGGACAGGGAGGACAGGAGGGATAGCACATTCTGGTCAGGATGTAATATATGAGAGATAAATAAATAAATAAATTATAATAAAGCAATGCCCCCCAATAGGAAAACTGAGAACACTAAATTAGACACCACCAAGTAACTTCATCAAAAACTGTGGAATAGTATAAAAACAATTCTGTTAGTGGCAATAATAATTTTCTGATAATTACATTATTTTTATTAAAGTTAAAATTTGATCACGGGAATTTAGCATTATCTGCTATTGCATAGTAAACGGTTGACTAAGATTAGTTTCTAGTCAAGTAAGCAATCAATCTGAAAATCGTAAGAGATACAGAGAATGATTAGGCGGGGGTATAGCTCAGGTGGTAGAGTGCTTGCCTAACATGCCTGAAGCCCTGGGTATAGTCTCCAATACTGTGCAAGCTAGGCATGGTGGCATAGGCCTGTAAACCCAGTGCTCAGGAAATGAAGGCAGAACCATCAGAAATTCAAGATCATCTTTGGCTACATAATAATGCCATATAATGAGTTTTAAGCTAGACGGGACTACCTGAAACCCTATGAGAAAGAAACAACGAACGACAAACAAAACAAAGCAAAACCACAGAGAATGATATATATTTTCTTAGACCCAAAAAGCAAATTGATATTAAGTGTAATCTAATTACTTTTACATGCTACATTTACTGACTTTTGCATACTGGTTTTAATGGCTATTTTCTTACCGTTAGAAATAGTATTTCCAGGTATTAGTTCAAGGCAGGACTGCCTCTGAGGAGGATTAGGAACTTTTTGGAAAATGATATTTTTCCATGAGAAATAAAGTATCTATCTATCTATCTATCTATCTATCTATCTATCTATCTATCCATATATCTATCATCTATATGTTCATCATTTATCAACTAACTTTTCTTTGTCTATCTCTTTACCATCTATCTATTCCTATTTTATTATATACTTATATATGTTCTATTTTTCTATTACTTATCAACATTTTCTCTCTAAATATATTTTTCTTATCTTTTCTCCTTTTCAATCTTTCTTAGCTTTCCTTTTTTCATTCTAATGAGTTAATCTCTCTACTCATTTAACAGATAAACCCATCTCCATTGACCTGTATATTGGAGAATTAAAATGTTGAATAACTGGTTAACATAAACATCTCATTTGGAAACTATTCTGAAGGGTTAGATTTGTTCCCTAGGTTCATGAGGTGAACAATTAGTTTGGTCAAAGAAAAAGTTTTAAAATGAATAGCAAGGAAGGAAAGCATGAGGGTATTGCTATTCTACATCTTTCCTAGAAACTGTGATTCTCATTGACTTTGGAAATTTTGACAGAGCTCAAACATTTTTATGCCTCTAAAATCTGCAACAGATTTTCTAATTATATAATAAATGTGAGCCTCTTGAAAAGGGTTTAAGGTCTTCATAAAACCCAATGTAAGGTAATAAAAGTCCTCCCTAATCCTATTACTCATAGAAAATACTCATCCTCCTACTTTTATGTGTGCGTATTTGTGTTGGGGGGTATTAGCAGCTATATATTTTTGTGTATATACATTTGTCTAAAAGAAATATTGCCATTTACTGTTTCATGCAATTTTTTTTGGCAATGCACTAGGATCATCTCTTCTTCCAATTTTAGTGACAGCACACTAATACACTGTGGGAGGAGAGCATGGTTTATTTGGCTAACTGACTGGGATTGAATATTTAGTATGTTTCTATTTTTTGTTCTTTAAACCTGTTGAGGCTTATATACTAGTTCGTGATCATGAACTGGTGCTTGTTTCTACATTGATGACTTAGAGGTAGGAGTCTTCAGGGCTACCCTGATATCTTATTTCAGACACACGATTTAGAACTCCCAACAACTCTGAATTTGCAGTTACTGAATTTGCCTTGAATCTTAAAAAAACTTCTTGGCACTTCCTTTCCCAAATTAGAGTCAACAGCTCCAGTAATAAGGAAACACATTGCTTGGAGAACCTGTTTCTTGTAGCCAGGAAATGTCTTACCAAATGAAATCTCAGAAAAGAGGCTTATTCCTTGGTGACGGTGTTCTGGTTAGCATTAGTGGAGAAATCTATTTATCTGATTCAGTAGTGGAGTTTCACACAGAAACAGAACTGTTCACACAGATGAGAAGCATGTAGTCAAGGCAGCCATAGCAGGTGACACCAACACAAAGTGGGTGGTTAAGAGCATATGTGCACTCCGTGTTAGAAAGAGTCAGAAGACTCTAGGGAATCCAGATTAGATTCAAGGCACAGAAGCCAACTGTGCAATGTGGCAGCCCAGAATCAAACCTAGAACTCCCAGTAACTATCCCTGGATTATCATCTCTCCAGAGAATGGTGGGCAAAACTAAATATACACTAATGCCATACATTTGCAATTAAATTTTTATAACCGAGTATAGTTTAGATATATATTATTGGTAATTTAGACATGTTATTATATTAAGTTATCATAATATTTTTGAAATAGTTTATTCCATAAGTGATTATAGTCTATACACTTCTATTTAAGTGTAAATATCTAAAATGCATTGACTTGGTATGCATATATGTGTACATATATATGTATATATATGTACAGATGCAAGCTAAAGGCGAAATCAAGACAGAAAACTCATAAAGTGATTTTATCAGGAAAAGTTTAATGTAAGAACTCATTAATTAGGAGAGTAAGATGACTCAGTGGGTAAGGGCACTTGCCACCAAGACTAAATACCTAAGTTCAGATCCCAGAAATCACATGGTAAAAGGGAAGAACCCATTCCTCCAAGTTGCCTTCTGGCCTCCACACATTCGCTGTCACACACACACACACACACACACACACACACACACACACACACACACACACAAACTAAATGTAAAACATTTATATATATGACTATATATAACTGGAAGTTGAAGTTACAATGCATTAGGTAATAAGCAGAAGTCCAAAGGCTGTACGAACAGCAGAAGAAAGATTTAGCAGAGACTGCTACCTACCCACTCAGATAAGGCTGAGATAGAAAACCTAAGGAAAAAAACCCTTTCTTTCCCCCATAGGGCTTGATACTCAAACCTTGGGGAAAGTTCCTTACCAGATACAAAATAATAGTTTATCATTTGTGAGCCATATGTTTTTCTATTACCTTTACTTCTCTATCTTCTTCATCTGTCTACATTACATATACTTAATTTATATGAGTGATTATATATATATGCATGTGCACATACATAAACATATACACATACACTTATCTTTCTCAGCTTTCTGGCCTCATAAAACAGGCTACAGGCTATTGATCTCTAATCCATGATACAGATTAGGAAACTTTTTCAAAACATTTTAGCAATCTCTTGTCACCAAAAGAAGCTTCCAGTACCAGTACTGGGTTATGTCTAGTTGAATTGCCGGCCAAAGGGGTTCCATGGAAATCCACCCCCCCCTTATGTTCTTATCATATTCGTACTTAATGTTCTTATTATATTCATACTCCTCTAATTCTTCCTAGATCCTTCTAACTGAGTGACTCCCATTTCCCATCAAGGTCACTACGAGTTTCCCAAATAATCTGGAATATATGGCTTTTGAGTGGGAGCATCATTGATTTATCAAGGACTACACACTGATAAACCAAACCAAACAACAAACCCTTACATTTACTCTCCTACCAGCTAACAGGGGACAATATCCCTTTACGTAGGGGTGGAACCTTGTATTCGGTTCTTCTCTCCATGGTGGGATTTGACCTGGTTAGGTTTGCACAAATCTTCTGCCTGCTGTTACAACTGCTGTGAGTTCATGTATGTAGCTGTTCTATTGTGTCCAGAAAACACTGCTTCCTTGTGGTCATCTACTGCCTTTGGCTCTTATATTAATCATCTCCTTCCATAATTATTCCTGAGCCCTTTGAAAAAGAATATAGTAAATATGATCCATTTACAGGCAAAATTTCTCCTTTTTTATGAGTGGTTGTGGATCTATCTTAGGAAGCTTCACCAGTAGCAAGTTTCTATATGACTTTTTTTGAAGTCTTCAGTGTCATTTATCCTTCCCAGTTCTCTCTTTTTTTTACCCTCCTACACCCCAATTTTTGCCTTCCATTTCCATAATTCCCTCCTCTAAGCCTTTATACCAGTGAATTTTGTCTTCTCTTCCTTGAATTTACCTACTCTTTCTATGGTTCCTTAGTAATTTCCTGACATTTATGGATATCCCAGATGAAATACACACATTTAAAGATTCACAGCTAGTATCAACAAATGAGAGAAATGCGTGATTATTCTTCTGGGTCTGGGCTATCTCACTCAGAATGAATGTCTTTATTTCTTTACTTGTAAATTTTATTATTTTGTTTTTTTATAATAGTCAAGTAATATTCCATTATGTAAATACACTAAATTTTCATTATCCATTCATCAGTTGATGGGTATCTAGGACTTTTCCATGTTCTGGCTATCAGGAACAGAGCAGTAACGAACACAGATGACCAAATATGTTTGAAGTAGTATATAGAGTCCATTACGTATATGACAAATGGGATATAGCGGAATAGCTGGTCCATGTGTTAGGTCTATTTTCAGCTTTTGGAAGAATCTTTACAATTATATCCACAGTGGATTTCCCAATCTATATTCTCATCAATAACTAAGTTTTCCCCTTTAGTTAC
>NW_004949096.1:3928491-3931184 GCF_000317375.1 Microtus ochrogaster | reverse complement strand
TTAGAACATAGGTGGGTGGAGTAAAAAGAACAGAAGGCTGGGAGGAAGAGGAAGTGAGCTCAGAGAGACACCATGCCCCGCTCCCGGGCAGACACACGCGATGAAGCTCCGACCCAGGATGGACATAGACTAGAATCTTCCCGGTAAGACCGGTGCTCACAGATTATTAGAGGTGGGTTGATCGGGATATCAGAATTAGCTAGTAAGGGCTAGAGCTAAAGGGCCAAGCAGTGTTTAAATGAATACAATTTGTGTGTTGCTATTTCGGGGCATAAGCTAGCAGGCGGCCTGGGGTGCTAGGGATGCAGCCCCGCAGCTCCTATTACTACATTACTACACTCTTCCTCTTCCTCTTCCTCTTCTTCTTCTTCTTCTTCTGTCTTTAATTTTTTATTGATATTTATTGAGCTCTACATTTTTCTCTGCTCCCCTCCCTGCCCCCTCCCTCCTCCTCCTCCTCTTCTTCTCCTTCTTCTTCTTCTTCTTCTTCTTCTTCTTCTTCTTCTTCTTCTTCTTCTTCTTCTTCCTCCTCCTCCTCCTCCTCTTCCTCCTCCTCCTACTCCTTTACAAGGATATCATAATATGGAAATACCTATTATGGTCTTTGATTATAAGGAAAGTATTGTGGAAATGCCTATACTATCAAAGCAATCTACAAATTCAATGCATTTCTAATCAAAATTCAGTATAACTTTCACAGATGTCGAAATAACAATATAAAATTTCATATAAAAGTGCAAAAGACACAAGATAAATAAAACATTGCTGATCAATAACAACAAAACTGCTAGAGGTATTACCATACCACATTTTAAATACTGTAGGTCTACCCTAGTAGAAGAAGCATGGTACTGTATAAAAATAGACTTATTGTCCAATGGAATATAGTTGATGACCCACAGATGAGCACAAAATCCTATAGTCACCTGACCTTTGATTTAAAAAAGCCAACAGTGCACATTGGATAAAAAGACATCTTCAGGAAACTGTGCTCATCAACCTGGATAATTTCATGTAGAAGAATAAAAGTAAATCCTTATCTCATACACTGCAAAAACCCAAACTCCACATGTAACAAGGAATCCAAACGGAATCCTAATACCCTGAGTCTGACAGAGGAGAAAGTGGAGAATACTTTAGATTTTCTTGACACAAGAAAGAACTTTCTGAACAGGATTCTGATAGTAAAGACATTAAGACTAATATATAAATAGGATCTTATAAAATTAAACAACTCCTATACAGCCTACAGAATGGGAAAAATCTTCACCACTTATACATCTGAGTTATTATCTAGATTATATAAAGAACTAAAAATTTAAACATCAAGAACACAAACAACCCAATTGAAACTGAGCATAGAACTAAACAAAGAGTTTTTAAAAGGTGAAATAAGATGACCGAGTAATATTTTTTATTCTTAGCAATGAGAGAAGTTGTTTAATTTGTTACCGTCAGTGTAAACCTGTGAAAATTCACTGTCCCCTTCTCTTTATCAGTTTCTATATGATAAAATTGAAGGTAAAGTCTTTTCCTTTGTTATGATGAATCAGTAAGATAAAATTTGTAGCAAGATACTCATTCAGTTAAGATGATATCACGTATTTCATATATGTCTCATGTCAGGTATGCTTATGACAATACTTTAGAGATCATTCATTGACCTTGCCTCATTTTATTGACTCTGGTGGAGCAGAAAGGACATTATTTTTGTGATTCATTTTGGAGGATATATAAATATACAATAATGGTTTACTCCTGGAGCTTGCTGACTTAGCTGTACTAGCCAGTCAGTGAACTCCAGAGATTCCTCTGTCTCTGCCTACCCCACGCTGGTATTACAGATGTTTTTTTTTTGTGCCCAGATTTTAAAATGTCAGTGTTGGTGATCAAACTCAGGTCTTTGTGCTTATGCAAACCACTTTCATCAACCGATGCATCTCCCCAGCCTTTATTTTATGATTAAACAATATTAAGTTGTAAATTTAATGTCTCCTTATTTTTTCTCACAGTTGTACTTGGGCAGAGTTATTAATGTAACTTGTACATTGCTAATTCTGACTGTTATATGAAACAATAAAAATGTATGCCACATTTTGTTCATTTAATCCCTTTCTCAGATTCTTAAGCTAAAACCTTTTATCCTTACAAACAATGCTACATTGGAAATCTGCAGAGGTAGACTATCACTGCTTCTCAGTATTCACTATCCTTTCATGAGGTGATATGATGGTCTCTTTCCTATTGAGCAAGTATTTGATACATGCATTTTTTTTTTTTTTTGCCTGACAAAGTATTAGTTGAAGTTACATAGAGCAGGCTAGGGAGATGGCATGCTAGGTAATCCAACTGCTATAAAAGCATGAGGAACTGAGTTTAGAATCCCCAACACTTCAAAGCAGGAATAGTGTGTGTAACTGTAACCAGAGGACAGATGTACAAGATAAGTGGACTCTGTGACCCTCTGAAACAGCTGAAACAATATACTCACTAATCAGTTGAAAACCCTGTCTCAACACATGAATAGAAAAGCAACTGGGGATACCCAGCATTGATTTTTCACCTCTACATATGCCTACATGGGTGAGTGCACTTGAATATATGTATGCATGCATTCAGCACACATATCTGCAAATCACTTCTATGAGGACACATATGTAGTCTGTGGTTTGCTTTTTTTGTTTTTAGCTGGG
>NW_004949096.1:3924394-3928276 GCF_000317375.1 Microtus ochrogaster | reverse complement strand
TTTCAAATTCATGGACTCTTTTGTCACTAATTCTTATTGATTGTATATATGTATATATCCACATGGAATTTCCTGAATTTGATGAGTTCAGGCCATATAATGCCCCTTGTACTTTTGTCATCAAGGCTGACAGTTTGACCTTGAACCTTTAATCAATGTGCTCTTCTTGGGGAAGACCATCTCTCCTGCTCTAGCCTGAGCTTTCCTCAGTTGCCAATAATTCTTTGTGTAGGGTTGAGACCTTGTGGGCTTTTGTTTTACCTCTATCTCTTGACCATAATTTTCCACTTGCCTAACTTGTCATACTTTGGTGCTAGGTCAGGGTAACTATTAAGGTTAGTTTCACCTTGCCACAGTATTATACAATACCATCAGTAAGAAATAAGTCTTTGTTTGAATTTGATTTAAAATACAAACACCTATTCTATCATGTGTTATTATGATAATATGAAGTTTCCTCCCTTGAAGGAAACTTGAAAATGAGCTCAGTATTGGTTCATCCTTGTGATGAACTGGTAATGTCTTTAACACTGTTTAAAACATCTTGTTCTTTATTCTAATAACAGGTAGGCCATAGGTATTGTCACAATTGGGTGAGTATTTTTGTAGATTTATGTGAAAATTTCTGTGCTTAGGAGCTGGATTTCTAGATAATATTTTGTTATTTTTCTGTAGTGAATATATTTTTTGCCCTCTCTTTAGCAGTGTAAGGATTCTTCTGATTTGTAATATTCTCATCAAATGAGGTTTTGGAAAAGAAAGGTGTGTGTGCCATTTAAGATTCCTCTGACAGCAAGGGAGATTGCCTGTATGTTTAGCCAGTCTTAAATAACTGTGGACTATTTTAACTTGTGACCAGTTAAGCATTGAGTCTTATATCCTTTTCTTGCTGATTCTTTGAAGTTCCTGATATATTTTTTTATGTTAAGTTCTTGTCAGATTTTGGTTTTGCAAATATCTTTTCTCAGTCTGCCATCCATCTGTTAACTTTGACAATAATGCTCATTAAACAGATACATTTAACTATTATGTAAATTTATTAGTATTTCTGCTTATGGCCTGGGACTTTGGAATCTTTTTAAAGCAAGAAGCCCCTACCCTCGAAGTTAAAAAGATGAAAAAAATAAACTTCACATCAAGTTTTATCATTTATCTATTTTATTATTGAGTTTGTGTCTTTAATCAATTAGAAGTTTACTTTCTAAGAATAATGTGCAGAGGAAATATGTTATTTTTGTTATTAACCTAATTTTTGAAGTATTTATGCATTACCAAGTGGTCTTTGATATCATATCTTTTATCATATGGTTTTTATTCCACAAATTGACATTATTTAGACTTTTGTTTCTCTTAATATTTCCTATCTTCATGTATTGGTCAGGGCTTCTAATCCTACAGTAAGCAAAAATCATAGCACACATCTTGCTCTTCTCAACCTTTCTAGATATTCTGAAATTTCAAGTGTGTGTTTTCTCCAGATTTTCATAAGACTATTTATTGTTGGCAGAGGTTATTTGTTTGTTTCCAGCTGCTCAGGCCCTAAATAATCACTCAGAAACTATATTGTTTACAATACTATTTGACCAATAGCTCAAGCATATTTCTTGCTAACTTTTATAGCTTAAATTAACCCATTTTTACTAATCTGTGTTTTGCCACATGGCTGTGGCTTACCAGCAAGGTTTTGGTGCATCTGTCTCCTGTGGCAGGGTACATGGCTTCCTTCTGCTTCCATCTACTTTTTCTATATATCTCTTTTGGCTTAGCTTTACTCTGTTTAGTCATGGGTCAAAAGCAGCTGCTTTATTAACTGTTGTTGGGGAGCGGGGCCCCTTGTTCCAGCTGCCCCACTATAATCACATAGAAACTGTATTCATTTAAACACTGCCTGGTCCATCAGTTCTAGGCTCTTATTGACTAACTCTCACATCTTGATTCAACCCATTTCTAATAATCTGTATGTCACCAAGAGGTCGTGGCTTACTGGGAAAGACTCAGCATGTATGACCTGGCATCTCCATGGCGGCTCCTTTTCTCCTTTCTTCCTCCCAGAATTCAGTTCTGTCTACTCCACCTACCTATGTGCTGCCCTATCAAAAGGCCAAGGCAGTTTCTTTATTCAACCAATGAAAGCAACACATAGACAGAATAACCTCCTACATCAATTAACCAATGACAATAAAACATATTCACAGCATGCATTATCTCCCATGTCACCTTCCCTTTTGTCTAAGTAAAAAGGAAGGTTTTAACTTTAGCATAGCAAGATATAACAAAACAGGTATCAAACAAAAATTACAGTTACAACATTTATATCTACTTTATCCTTTATCACAACTAAGGAAAACTATAGTTATAACTGACTATTTTTCAATTCCATCAAAGACTCCAGAAGGATATAATATTTCCTAACTAAACAGGAAGTGCACTGTAAGCAACTTCCAAAACTCTAGAATTGACAGAGATATCTCACTGCTTGGACAGTCACCCAATGTTCTTCTGTAACGTTGTGGATACCCATCTTCAGCCTACATGCCCATAGTATCTGGCAGACTTTTCCATGAAGCAGAAAATTTCGAAGACAGTGCCACCTATATTGGCAGTTTGTCAGTCACTTTCTTCTGTGTCTTGCAGAATGTCTGGCTGACTCTTTCACGAAGCAGGAACTGCGAAGGACAGCCACACCTTCATTAGGCAGCTTCAACTGTCCTTTTTCTGTGCATCCTGCAAGTCTGGTCAAATAGTTCAGGTAAGAGCAATTTCTTGCCCAAATGGCTAATGAACTCCATAAGGAGCCTCTTTGATATCCATATTCTTCTTGAAGTAATTGGTGCTGTCAAGAGCAGATGTGTCTCATTGTCATAAAAAGTCTGACTCTTTAAAACATTTTAAATGTCTTATTCTATAGCCTTTGATAGATCTGAATAATATCTACCCATCTGAAAAATTGACTATTATAAATGATTACCTATTAACCTGTATTTCTTAATTATCCATTACATTTTTAAATGAGTTGCACAAACACAAATACTGTAATCAAGAGCAGAAATATATAACAAAATTGACCTAAAATTTGCATCAATAGACCAAGATCTATACCAATGCAAAATATTCATCTCTATAGCATATCCCCCTATACATGTAAACAAACATCTACAAACAATATTTAGGAATTTCGGTGTAGTTTTCTCCAAACTGCTTACTACCTTTTATTTGGTGAAGTAATTTTTTAGGGGTATTCACGGCAACTTTTCAGGGGTTTTTGGTCCATCAGACAATTTTAGTCTGGAAGGAATCCACAGGCTCTCATCCTCTGTGGAAACAAAAGAAGAACCTCTTTTCCAAAGCAACAAATTCTTAGACCCAAATTTTGAAGTCAAGATACCTTTAAAATAAATTTGTCAGTTTAGCTTAGCAGTCCATACAATGAAATGTCTCTCTGTAGTTAGCTCATTCACAGTCAAAAAAGTTAAAGAAAACACATAATATACATAATCCATACTCTCTGTGTATATTTTATCTTTGCATGGCTTATTTTTCTTATTCTATTACTTTTTTAAAAGTTTTCTCTGTCTTTTAAAGATTTTGTTTCATTTTTAAAAACTGTTCACTTCTTTTTATAACTCTCTGTACTCTTTATCTTCTCTCTACCAAGCCTATGCACATTTTTCAACACACTGTGGCTTATTTAGAGTTCTTTTTCATCTGAATTTGTATTTATTGTATATTTGTAATCTTTTTTTAACCAGGACCACTTCTTAAATTGCTAGGTGGCATTGCTAGGACTAAGGTTGCTTTGCCTTTTGGCTCTATCCAGTCCAACATGGTGGAGGTCCATTCAGTGCCAGCTCTGTGAGATATGCTCACAGCCCCATTTCCAGG
>NW_004949096.1:3916997-3924294 GCF_000317375.1 Microtus ochrogaster | reverse complement strand
AAAAGTGTAAGAGCTGTTCGTGCTGGCTAACCAGGAGGCTACTGTTTTTAAAGAAGTGGTGCAGATTTTTCTGTACCTCCTTTGCAAACAGAGCCTATCTGAAAAAAAAATGCTGTTAGCAAGAAGCTTCTCTTGGCTCCTGTTTTTGCGGGTCTAGAAGCCTTAACAAAAGCTTTATTAGACTTTACATGAAAATTCTTGTCCCATGCTTGCGGTGATGTGGGAGGTGATGTATGCTCTTAATATGTTTTGTTGCCATTGGTTAATAAAGAAGCTGCTTTTGGCCCATGGCTTAACAGAGTAAAACTAAGCTGAAAGAGATGTAGAGAGAGTAGGCAGAGTCAGAGAGAAGCCATGTAGTTGCCCACAGGAGGCAGATGCACCAGAACCTTGCCAGTAAGCCACAACCAGGTGGCAATACAGAGATTAATAGAAATTTAAGATATAAGAGTTAGCCAGAAACATGCTTAAGTTATTGGCCAAACAGTATTGCAAACAACATAGTTTCTGAGTGATTAATTTGGTTCTGGACAGCTGGTAATGAATAAGCGGCCTCTGTCAAAAGACTGTTATTATCACTATTGTGTGTGTGTGTGTGTGTGTGTTTGTATAAGAAGCCACCTTACAGTCTCATTCCTCAGGTAGAGCCCACATTCCTTTTCGAGGCATAATCTCATATTAGCATTTGGAGAATACAAAGTAAGCTACTCTGGTTAACTAGCAAACATCAGTGATTTGCCTGTCCCCACCTCCTCAGCACTGGGATAATAAATATGTGACAGTACAAACAGTTTTTATATGGGTCCTGGGGCTTAAATTCACTTCCTTAAGCATTGTAAGACCTTTACCAAAAGAGTTATCTTCCAAATTCTTCATCACCATTTTTGAAAATCAAGTTAAGAACATCTTATTTCTTGTTTCTAAGAGGATTTTTAAAATTCAAAATGCATGAATTTCATCAACTGACTTTTTTCTGTATTTCTAAAATGAGCATATGGGTTACCATCTTTAGTGCTAATGTACTAAATGATGTTGTTTGATTGATACTGAGCCACCCAGGAATTTCTGGAATAAGCCTTACTTCTCATATTTTTTAGAAGAATGCTGTTATATTTGGTTAGTTAACCAAGAATTCTTACATTCATTTTATAAATGAAGCTCTCATATTTTCTTTCCTCATTATGGCTTTATCTGGCTTTGCTTTGGAGGTTACACTAGCTTTTAAAGGCAATGGCTACCTTTTATAGATTTTTATATTTTCTGAGATAATTTAAATATAGGATACTGATATGTTCATTTAAACTTATCAAACGTATTCATGCCATTACCTAGGGCTGAAATATCATGTGTTTTATGGAGGGTAGGGTTGATGACAAAATACTGTGAGTGCTTCTGTTATTGTTTTTATGACTCAATGTATCTTCAAGAAGTCCGATCTTTTATTTTTATCACATTTTCATTAAGAATTTTTAATACAATCTTTTCTCATTTTACATAGCTATCCCCATTCCCACTCCCTCCCTTCCTGCTGCCCCACCCTTCCCCCCTCAAACCCCACCATTCACTCCTTAGAAAGGGTAAGGCTTTCCATGGGGAGTCAGTAAAGTCTGACATTTCACTTCGAGGCAAGACCAAGGGCCTCCCCTGTATATCTAGGCTGAGCAAGGTATCCCTTCAAGGAGAATGTGCTCCTGGATGGCAGTTCAAGTACTAGAGATGAATCCTGGTCCTACTACCAGTGGCCCCACAAACTAGTTTGCCCAAGCCTCACAACTGTCCCTCACATTCAGTGGGCCTAGTTTGGTTCTAAGCAGGTTCCCCGGCTATCATTCCGGAGTCAGTGAGCTCTCATTAGCTCAGGTCACCGGTTTCTGTGGGTATTATGATTATGGTCTTGACCCCTTTGCTAATATTATTGCTGCTCCTCTTGGATTGGTCTCTGGTAGCCCGGTCCTGTGCTTCACTGTATATCTCTGGATCTGCTTCCACCAGTTGCTGAATGAGGTTCTATGATGACAGTTAAGGTTACCATCAATCTGATTACAGGGGAAGTCCAGTTTTGGCTTCCCCTCCACTGGTGCTTAGAGTCTTAGCTGGGGTCGTCCTTGTGAATTATTGGGGATTTCCCTAGTGCCATGTTTCTTACTGACCCTGAATGGCTCCCTCAGTCATTGGCTTTTGTTCTCTCTCTCTCTCTCTCTCTCTCTCTCTCTCTCTCTCTCTCTCTCTCCCTCTCCCTCTCTCTTTTCTTTCCTTCCTGAGCATTCCATTTCCTCATGTTCTCCTTCATCCTCCTCTCCTTCAGACCCCTTCAACTCTCCCTCCTTTCTCCCCCCAACACTCCCAATTTCTCAGGAAATCTTATCTGTTTCCACTTCCCAGGGGATCCATATAAGTCTCTCTTAGGGTTTTACTTCCTACCTAGCTTCTCTGGTATTGTGGACTATAGACTGGTTGGTTATCTTTTGATTTATATCTAATATCCACTTATAAGTGAGTAGATGCCATGTTTGTCTATCTGGGTCTGGGTTACCACACACAGGAGAGTTTTTTTTTTTTTTTGCATAGTTCCATCCATTTGCAGGCAAATTTCAAAATATCATTAGTTTTTTTTTCTTCTGCTGAGTAGTATTTCATTGTGTAAATGTACCACATTTTCTTTATCCATTCTTTGGTTGAGGGACACCTAGGTTGTTTCCAGGAAGCATGATCTTTTCAATTAAAAATTTAAATGCGGTGACTCCTATGGCCATTTGTGCACAGCGTCTTTCATAACTTTAGCTGTTATCTGTATCTTCTTTTCTGTTTATGTGGAAACATCAGAATCTCTGAAAATCCATTTTTATTGTACTAGTTCCCAATTGGAAAGATTTTCTCTATGACATTGTGTGACCTGCTCCATCTTTGTTCTCAAAAACACAGCCCAAGTCTCTGGTGGACATCACTGTCCTTTGGCAAATCGCTCTTTTAAACAAGAAGCTGTCTGGCCAGCTATGTCCCAGTGTTCTCTTGACTTAGACCACACATGTTGCTGTCCTTCCAGTATCCTGTATTTCCTGTATTCTCCAAACCAAGGTTGTGACCCCTTTCAAGAGTATAAGCCATCTATTTTTAACACCGTGCCTCTTTCTTTTTGTTTCCTGATTAAGTATTCAGAACTGCACATTTCCCTCTTCCCTGCTGCATTAGTTACTTCCACAGATTTTTGGCACATAGTGCTGCCACTACCTTCTTCTCAAACAGTTTTGAAAATTTCCTCATTTTTTTTTCTTGCCAAAGAGTAAGTCAATGTATTTATCAGTCTTTATTTTACCTGTTGTCATTATACAGTTCAGGCAGGACTGGAGTTCCATTTTCTTCTGCCTCAGTATAGAGCTTGATTCTACTGTTTAGCTTTTATAGAAAAAATAATTTGTTTCTGATGTTAGAGTATTTTAGGAATCTACAGAAATATAGACAACATGAGGTTGGATACAGACAATATAACTAGGGAATTGACATTAATACACATATTTCAATCACTATGAGAAGACACAGGACCAAAAATCTTGCAGTTAGGGGACATTCCAAATTTCAAAATATCATTAGTTTTTTTTTTTTTTTTCTGCTGCTGAGTAGTATTTCATTGTGTAAATGTACCACATTTTCTTTATCCATTCTTTGGTTGAGGGGCACCTAGGTTGTTTCCAGGAAACATGATCTTTTCAATTAAAAATTTAAATGTGGTTACTCGTATGGCCATTTGTGCACAGCGTTTTCTGTTTATGTGGAAACATCAGAAACATTAGTGTGGCATTGCTGTTGTTACAACACACACACACCAAAAAAAAAAAAAAAAAGAATTGGCAACACGGTCTTCTCGGTGTGCCAGTCTTTCCTGTTTATGGGTTAATACTGAAATACCGAGCGTGTTCTGTTTAATCACTACTTTATGTCTTTGAGGAGTGCTAACGGAACTGGTGGCTGAGACTGTGGCAGAAACTGATGTACTCACGAAGTACATCTCTCCTTGTTTCCCGAACCCACCGCTTGTTTGTTTTTTTCTTTTCTTTCTTTTTTTCATTTTTGTATTATACGGCTTTCTTCTATTGAGGTGAGGTCATATAAACATATTTCTTAATGAATGGAAACTGACAGGTGTCACTGTTAAGCTACAGGCATGGCACGGTGAAGAGTAGAGACGTTGCCTCTAGTCTTCTATTTAGATTCAGAGACTGCAATAAAGGATTCTAAGAAGATGACACATAAACCAGATGGGGAGAGCAACCCGGACGGAGTCACAATCCAGAATCCTAGGGACTCATATCACAATTCAGCGTTACTCAATGGGGATGGATTGGTACTCCACCTTCGCAGCGGATTTCATTACCCTGTGTAATAGATTGAGCTCAGATGAAAGAGAAAGTTACAGGGAAAATTGGAAAAGGAACTGCACTGTGCGAGAGGCAGAGAGGGGATTCTCTTCCAGTGGAATCAAAGCAGATTTGGAAGAGACGGGTGATAGCTGAGCCAGAGAGAAAAAGTGAAAACAAACCAAACAGAGCTGGGGAGGTTGCTCAGTGGGTAAGAGTACTTGCTGTGAGTCAGTAGGACACGATTGGTGGTGAATACCGATAATCTCAACATTGGGAAGGTGGAGAAGAGAGAATCAGTCATTTAAGAATATCTTCAGCTCCACTGCAAGTTTGACGCCAAGGGTACTATGTGACTAGGGGCAGGAGGTGTAAATTTGGAAAGACCTAATTATGCCTTCAAGTAAAATATATATTGGAATTAAATTCTATGAGATTCTTTTTATTTTTGAGAAGTCAGAAAATTAATATGGAGGTGTTTAAGAGAAGTAATTTGAATCAGGCTCAATTACTGCTGCCCCGTCCCACCATCATGATGGACCCCTTGTTGTAGCAACGGCTAATAGTAGGTAGAGGACAAGGGGGGAAAGGATGCTCATGACAAGAGTTGGGTAATGCTAGAAGCCAGGTCATTCATTTTACCTTACTGCAGAAGGTGTGCTTTCTTCTAAGTGCCATGATGTCATTAGGAAGGAAAAGCTGTGCATAGAGGTTATGCAGAACATCAGCACCAGGTTAGCATATCTCGTAGATCAGGAGTATGTGGAGAATTTAAGTGATTTGTTAGGAAGGATAGTGTGGCACTAATTAGAAGGTTCTGATCCAAGAGGGGCAGGTCCTCTCCAGGAATTTAGCACTATAGGATCAGGATATTCATGGGGGGTTGCATTTGCAGAACAAAATCAAGCACTTTCAAGCAAACACCAAAAGAAGGACTAAATTCGTAAAAAAAAATCAGGGAAACGGAAACAGATCCCCAGACTCTAGTGTACGTGCTTATCAGAGGAACTGACCAATTTGCCCTGCCTACTTCCTCTCACTCTGCTCCCTTTATTCTGCCATATCTTCCCTAATAACACTCATTTTCACCTAAAGTAATAGAATCTATTCTTCACTTATTTATTGCTAGCCACCCAAATGCTACTTGAATGTGAGATCTGAGAGGGCAAGGAGTTCTTTCAGCGAAGTAGTGTCTGTACTTAGACTAGTGCTGGGGAGAGGTGAGGTGGTGTCTCTCTGCTGGATTAGTGAATGGCTTGACACATATGTGTTTTCCTGAGCAAGCTCTGTTGCTGTGTTGGAAACATTGAAATGAAGCAATGCATTACTTATTTGTAGGTAAAAGAACCCTAACCAGGAACAGTGGGGGAAACATGAGCTCTAGCCACACAGGAGTAGCTTCAGATTCTGGAAGTTTCTATTTGCAGTATATAGCTCTTGGGTACTTTAACTCATCTCTCTGAACCATGTTCATGTATAAAATGATATAATTTGCTTTACCATGATCACACACACACACACACACACATACACACACACACACACATAATGTTTTATTAGAATCGTACATATTTCTAAAGAAGTCTTTGATTTAGTGAAAGAAATGGTTAAGATTTTCTAGAATTGTATGGCTTTATGGAATTTGTTTCTAGAATCCACATCTCATAACCTGAGAAACTGGCTGTGACTAATTTGTACGTTTTCCTTTGTTTCCTCCATCTATCCTATTAAAATGAATAATTTCATCAGTTTTTCCCCTGGCTTTCCTTGAGTGTTATTTCCTGCTTACTAACCCACAGTGAGACAGTAAAAATGTGTTTAACTACACCACGTTGCCTAGCGATGTCATGCTTCTCTCATGGTCTCACTCTGGGATGCAGTATCTGAATCCTCCTCACTGATGCTTCCATCCTCACAACTCTGGACAGGCAGTCTTTTAATAACCATTAGTGGGGACATTCGGCTTTCATTAGCTGAAGGTCTTCCAGAAAAGTTGCCATTGTTATTCATCCTAACAACATTAGGTTGAGCCATTTCTCCCTCTCTTCACTAAATCACTCGGGGTCTGTGTTTAAAAGGTCAATTGCGTTTATTTCAAATGAGTAAGACAAACATTTCCTGTGCATCCTGAAAATAAAATGACCCAAGGAACAGCCTCTTGAGAACACTAAAAGAAAAAAAAAAATCTCTCTGGCACTGAAATGTGCTCCCCAAACCTCAAGGCTGTATCAGACGTGGTGCTGAACAAATGGTGGTATCGGAAACAGAATTCCGGCAAGCTGACAGCAAGCGTGCTGTGGGTGAGACAACCTGGTCCTGTTATCGTATCCTTTACCATTAAATGATCGTCTTGGCCATGTTGTGAGTTCACAATCACTAGGCTGAGTAAGCAACAACTCACACGCAAGCCTACATCATGGAACACTGCAGCTGGCCAAGACGTAATAAGTACAATTGGAACGTGAGGGCATCAAACCACTAATCTCTAGATGACTGTCACCTGTATTTTCACGCCTTTCTCTTCAGATCCCCACCCCTCTATGTCATTCACCCTCCTTCCTTCTTCCCATTTCTCTTCCCGAAAGCCAGAGAACCTTCAACTTCAGTTTCTTCCTGATGTCAATGTGTCCCAATACTCAAAAATACTCAGAGCAACAATACTCAGATGTAATAAATAAAAGAATTCCTACTCCTGTTGTGTGATAACGAGACTTTAGCATAGCTCTCAGAAGCCTATTCTATTTTATATGGAGTCTAGAGTCAGCTCCTATCCTGATACATCCTATACATCTTATACCTGCCATATGAGCGAACATGATTACAAACTCATATGGTTTGTGTGGCCAAAGTGAACCAAGTATACTAATTCAAAATCTCAGATACTCCTTATGTCTTCCTATAGGTAGAGTATTGGGGTGCAGAGCTAGTGAAGCCAGTTCACCTGA
>NW_004949096.1:3915793-3916787 GCF_000317375.1 Microtus ochrogaster | reverse complement strand
CCTTGCTTTAAGAAAGGGAACTTCCCTAAAATTTCCTGTGGAATGTTTTAATCTTTAAAGCACATAAGATAAGTGAATCATTACAGGCAAACATATTCTTGAGAGGGGCACAGTCCAGGAGCCAGAATTCGGGCACTTCTGTGGGGAGTCAGTCAGTGAGTAGTGGATACAAGGAGGATGCATGGAGAGTTTGGAGTGGTCCCCTTTCAGAAAGCACAGCTAGGATCTCCCCTTTCAGAAAGCACAGCTAGGATCTGAACACAAAGCTGAGAATCCAAGTCCTCCCAAAAAAACTGAGTTTCAGGTGGTTAAAATGTGCATAATCCCTGTAACAGAGGCACTTCCACCGCAGGAAGAAGCTGAAATTGAAGTCCCTCCCATCTTTGAAACAGTACTGGTCAAAGGATGAGTGACTGGGGGGTGGGGGGTGGGATGGGAACCTGAGAAGGAAGCTGTGACAGCAGCGTACAGGTAGGTGGCCCAGTGTGGCCTGGGTAGGTCTTATGTTATGTTGTCCCTTGCTAGGCTATGGGCTTGACTGGATTTGAAAATCTCGAACTCCTGTGGGTAAAACATGTGCCCTTGGACTCCAGGCCACAAGCTTCTTTTGTAAACTCCGGACCACTAGGAAGAAAAAAGATAAATACTCACTCTGCTCTTTCTCTCTCCCCCTTCAGGAATCCAGTCCTTGATTGTCCTATGTATTTTCCATTTCCTTCCTGAGAGAACATAAGAATTCTTCTACAAGCAGCAAGTCTAAGTGAGATCTTGTATAAGTTTCAAGAGAAGCGTAAGTACCTGAATAAGATGTTACAATATTTTCATCCTAACAAAAGGAGTCAAAATCTCGGCCTCCTAAACTAGAATCTTAAAGGCACAAAATAGGAGTCTTCTCACCAGACTTTTGGATCTCCCATTCTTCCAACTGTCGCCACCCACTTGGGCTCAGGAGTACATCTCAACTTTTAGTCTAGTTAAATGATTTTTGGTTTTT
>NW_004949096.1:3852100-3915693 GCF_000317375.1 Microtus ochrogaster | reverse complement strand
TGTCTTCAAGGTAAAAATGTCAGCTTTAGAAAGTTGTTTATAATTCCAAAGCTTTGAAGATGAGCGTTAGCCCCCCCCCCCCATCAGAATCCAGGTGTGTTAGGCTACAATGCTTAAGACAGGATATTATGTGGCACACAAGAAGTCAAAGCCTATAGATGAGCCAGACAGTGTGAAAATATCCAAACAGTAACAATTTGATACAGCAACCATTTTACAATCTGAGCTTCCTTTCTCCCAATGGATCAGGATCATCACTGTATATCTTCCAAGTGAGGACAGGGGTCATGCTGTTAACTAGTTGGAAGCAGAAAACAAGATGATGAGCCCTGGAATTGAGTGGGGAAGACAGAGCCTGAGAGCCAGCTCAAAACTGAATGGAAGTTACATTTCAGTGATTGGGGTTGTTGCTTTGCTTCTTTGAAAAGAACAGGGGTAGTCAGATACCTCTGAATTCTACCTCATATTCAAGTTGTTTTTTCCCATAACTCATCAAGTCATGGGTCCACTGTGCTCTTCAGAACACACTTGTCCTTCCTAATGTCCATGCAGTTCCGCCTTAATTGTCCTCTGAGGGGCAGTGAGCCCATGACATGGTGATAAGGCAAATGCCTATAGCAGGTCTGTGGAGAACACATGATGATGAGTGCAGATAAAGTGAACAGCAGCTGACAGCAGCTCAGAACCACACTTGTATAACAAAAGACATGTCCTATTACCAGAGCGCCTCATTTACTACAGATGAGTAACTTGGTATAAAACGACCAGCCCCAAATAGGTTTGTTTTCCCTGCTATCCAGTGTAGCAGTCCATTGGAAGCATTTGCTCTGCTCTGTCTAACACAATGGTGTCATGGTGAGTTTCCCAGGATTTTATTGGCACCGATGTGAAATAGCTATTTGTTTTTTTCCCCCTTCTATGACATTATAATTTTCCATGTTCTGATCCTGCAATCAGAGCACCATTTGGGTTAACTCAATTTCTTTGTCGCTTCGGTAAAGACAGCCCACACATAATGGCAATTTAAAAAAAAAAATCATAGAATTTTAATAATTGAGTGACTAAGACCCAAAGTGTCTGATACAGGAAGCTCATAATATTTTGTAATATGATTTTGAAAAGATAATAGAGGAGAGAGAAATGAGAGTGACATAGAAATGACAACACTTCCTTAAAGTGCTGCTATTAAGGAGCATGACAAGCCTCGCTGGTTACCTGTGACAAGCAGCAGAAAATCAGGACCCTTCTCAGCTCTTCCCAGGTGCTGCGTGTGAGCAGAGAAGGGGACACAGTGGAGAGTTGGATTTCTTTCTGGATTCTCACAGCTTTCTCCTAAGGATCCTTTTATACTCTCATCCTGCCCGAACTCCAGGCCAACCGCAGCTCTAGGGCAGATGTAGATCCTGCTGCTTTCTCCTCTCCTGGGAGAAGCAGTGGTTTCCAAACCATTTCATTCTCCCGCTAAACACTAGGACCCTTATTTCAAGAGACACATTTCACAGATATGCACAATATAATACATAGAAAGGGAGAACACAGTGATGGACATGTGACAGATGCAGAATTCTTCTTCATGGGAAATGCTATGCAAGCAAACACAAGCACACTCCCTGATGGAAGAAGAGCAGGCACGCAAGACATCCTCCTTGATTTGGTTTGCCTTCTCTCCCAGACTAGGGACATAAGGGGAGATGTTTGAAATTCATTGGCCCTGCCTTTGCTAAGGAAGCTTAAAAATATGTTCTCAAGAACTGCTACAAGCCAAGGTTGTGGAATTGTGTTTCTGAAGACTATGTTTTGAGGAGTGCCCTGTGGGTACAGCTTGTTTAGATTAAGAGCCATTTCATTGGGAGATTCTTTGCTTGTTCCATAAACTTCAGAGATGTCCTAGAGTGAGGAAAGTTTCCTCCAATGATTTTTAATACCTCTAATTTATTTAATATAACGTCCTGTAGATTTAGGAAGTGGGTGTAAAAAGTGCAGGCACTTTCTTTTCTTTATTATTGTATTCTTTGCCTAGTTAGTTTATATTAAATTGTTTCTATTTTTGTTTGATCAAACAAAGATTTGATGAGACCGCATTTTTTTTTAAAGCTCTTTCTCCTCAAGGCATGCACTTAGGAGTCTTCTATCTCAAGTAACCAAGAAAGAGAAAATGACACTAAGGTTATGTAGCCTCAAGTGTTTGTCTGTGATCTTCAGATGAGGCAACAGGACCTCCAATAGGACAACTAATTTTCTAAAGGTCTATAATATTCGTTTCTTAATGTAACAAAATTAAAATATACCTAAGCTTCCAAAGGAACTTAGAAAGAAACGGTCCCGATTTTGACACAGGAGTCATGATCAGCAGAAGTTTGTCCCAGCTGTCACTTACCAGGTAGACAAAATCATTTATCTGACCATAGTCAGTTTTCGCTGCATTTCTGCTGTACTGGGTAGCTTACCTAAAGTCTCCTTGGAAATAACAGGTCATTATAAAAATTAGAGTAAATTGCTGTGATTTATTCTTGATCCCAGGTTTAAACTCAGGCAGTAATCTTGAGGCAATTCCAACCCGTCAGGGGTTCAGTTGCCCTCCAAGGGGAGAATCACTTCAGATATATAGATTGCTTTAGAGAAAGAAGGGTGTTAATAAAAGAATTGCCTTTCTTACTTCAATGCTATAGACAGCGAGTGGCCAATTTACACAGACCTGAGGGCTCTGAGCTTACATACACGGGTGGCTTTCAATGCCCAGCCAGCTCAGAGTCCTGAGAGGAGATGGGAGGCTCGATGGTGGTGGCTGTTGTCACTGTCTCAATTGTACTATTGCCAGACATTCAGGCACACAGTAGGGGAGGAGCAATTTCCTATTTTTTTTTTGCAAGCCTGAGTCAGTTTCTCTTTTCTCTAACCCTTTTATTCAACTTCCTCTCTCTCAAACAAACCGCCAGATCAGCCTCCTCATGTTGCTAAATTGTGATCCTTTTCTGAACCCCTTAATGTTCTGTGTTGACTTGAGAATGGCACTGTCCAAATGCACAGCCGTTACTTTTAACTGAAGTCAAGTTATTCCCCTTGTTTAGAGCATCCTCCAGTTTGTGTGTTTGAACCTTGTAATAGTATTCCTGGGACTTCTGTCTCTTACCCTCATTATCATTGCAAGAACACTCATTTTGACTGATAGTGTCAATGGGGTGGGGTGAGGTGAGGTTTTGTTGTTTTAAGTTCAGGTGTCATATAGCTCAGGTTGAGACTCAGATTAATTATATAGCCTAATTTGATGCGCAATTCCTGATACCGGTGCCTCTGATGCTCAAGGGCTGGGATTACAGGTGAACCAACACTCCTGAAGCTGCTTCTGAGAGGAATTGGGTAATTTGGTCACAATTCTTCATCATTCGTTATGAGATAGATCTGGTTCATATTGGGCATAGCCTGTTGATCTCGTTGCAGGATAAAGATGAGTGTAGCTGAACTGAGGTAGATAAAAAGAAAAAGAAAATTTTGTTAAGATTGTTTGTTCCTCTGAAATAGCCTAGTATAAGCAGATGAACATACTTGTTCATGTTTCAAGGCCAGGCTCAGCATTATTTTTTCCACAAATTTATGGCATTCCTGAATTCAAGCTCTAAGTTTTGCCACAATATATGGTATTGGGACATTATTTTATTTTGCTGAGTTACTTTAACCATAATAATGAAAAAAATAAATACCATTCAAGGGATATGACAAATTTAACACATTTTCTATAAAGTTCTTAACACTATTGCATTAATACTAGTTATTTACTATATATTTTATGTATGTAAATCTATAAACATCTTTATATATTTAATTTTATTTTTATATTTTATCTTTGTAAGTTTTACATTTCTTATTTTTTCTAAGTGATATACTTGCTTATACTTAGGAAACTCTTAGGAACCATTAAACAAATAAATGAATAAATGTTTATTAATATCCATCCTCTTTTGCTTTCTTATGGCTTTGGGAAGGAGATCATCTTTCATCTCACAGAAAGCTTGTCCCAATATACCTAAGGCCAGCCTGCTCTAGAAGAGTGAGGTATAG
This sequence comes from Microtus ochrogaster, assembly GCF_000317375.1. Lineage (NCBI taxonomy): Eukaryota > Metazoa > Chordata > Mammalia > Rodentia > Cricetidae > Microtus > Microtus ochrogaster. The sequence goes on along the minus strand of NW_004949096.1, from coordinate 3,911,637 downwards.
TCTTAATTTCAGACCACTGTGAAGTCTTGAGAAGCCAGAGAAGCCTGAAAAGGATTTCCTCCTCTCCTTTCTGGAAGTGAATATTTTAACATTCACTTATGGCTTCATTGAGGCATAAACTCGTGTGCTTTGGCTCATGACTGCTGTTTCTCTTCGACAGGAAATCCTTCGTGAATGAGTGAGGTAAATAGTGGCTATAGATCACATTCTTGTTATGATCAAAGATGAAGGAGGATTGTAAAGTAATAAAATGTAAGCACAGATTTTTTATTGCTCCCTAAATCCTTTTGTAGGATATTCTGATTTCATATAAGAAACACTCATGCTGCTTTTTCGCTCTTACCCTTTAGGGTAATTTCCTTTTTTCTATTCTGAATTAATCCTGCTTTGTTTATGGATCCCCAAAGCCTTTTTTCTAATAGTTTCTCGCCCATCTGTACATTTGTATGCCATCCTGTAACTCTTGTTTCTCAGCAGAGAAAAATTTCATCTTCACTGATACAAGCTGTAGGACAGACAATATAATTCAAGTTCTCTGTGGTTATCTTCTGAGCAGTCATGTTGTGGATGACACAGTTTAGGAGATGAAAAGGAAATATAAAAGAGATTTGTAATTAAGAATTCAGTTATCCAAGTCAAGATTGGTGCTGTTTCCTCTACTGTGTTCTTGAAGACTTCCTCTGTATGCCTCAGAGAACTGAGTTAGAAGGAGAAAAATCATTCTGGCAATTATTTGTTGATTTGCTGAGAACAATTTTGCCCAAGTGACAAGGCTGAATCCTGTAACAACACAATCGAGAAGGGCAAAGCCAAGAGCTAAATCCATGGCCTGGAATAGGAGTTCAGTGGAAAGTGACGGACGTAAACAACTAATTAACACAGTAACTGCTCTCATGACAGATAGTGTTTCTTTTCATTTATTTTATCTACGTATTTAGTTTTGAGACAGGCTGTCATGTAGCACAGGCCACTTCTGAGCACATGATGAAGCTGAAACTAGTCCTAATTGTCTTGAATCTACTTCACAAGCGTTAAGATTGCAGGCATGAGCTATTACACAGCTTAGGATTCATTTTTATGTTTCAAGGTCTTGGGAACCCTTATACAAACCACAGATGCCTCCACATAAAAGGTCTGTTTAACCTGAAGATGGAAAGTACTACCTGTTGAGGAGCAGAAGAGCAATGCAGAAAACTGGAAACTTCAGAGATGGCATAAGATATAAAGCAATAAAATATGTGTTTGGAATATCTGGATATCTCAGGATGTTGTATATCAGAGAACTAAGCTGAAAGAAGAAAGGAACAAGCTCCTGTGGCCTGTTACTTTTTGTCATTCCCAAGGTGGACATTTTGGTTGACTGAGCTATATTGTTGGAAAAAGGGAGCTGGTTATTCCCCTAAACAGTGTCAGGATGAAGGGACGGAGCTAACCATTCTGTAGCATGAATGTGAAGACTCAGTTTGGGGGGCTTAAGTGGTTCCCTGGAGATCAAATACAAACCTGTCTGTCCTAATTCAACCTCAGCAAGCAATGAACACATACATATTTGAAAGCTCTTTGCGGACAGGCCGAATAATTTACACGGACGGAGTTAATATCCCAACATTCTATGTGCTTAGACACATGCTCAATGATAATAATACAAAGGAGGAGATTTGAGAAGTCTCTTACATAGGTTTAGTTTTATTCGTTTGATGTTACCTATCAGATATTTTTTGTCAAATTTTTCCCCTCATGCTTTAATGGATATTGATAATAACCAACATTCATATTGTATAAGTTGTGGACAAGGTGTTGTCCATGGTGTTCTGAGAGTAGCACCTAAAATCAACCCTATAAAGGAGCTGGAGGGGCTGTACACGAATATCCACCTAATCACTCCTGGGAGAGGTAACAAAGACATAAACGTGTAAGAGTGTCATATAACTTTCCCACCTGGAGGAGCTGAGGCAGAAGCCAGAGAGTCTTGGTTATAATTCTCAGCACCAGACCCCTAAGATCTGCCCCTTCCTAAAGACAGAAAACAGGTTTGCCCATGAGACCAATCTTGATCATCTTAGTGTGCGGTTTGCTTCGTAATAACTCCCCTCTTTCAGTGGCTGGTGACAACATGTTGTGTCATTTCAGAAGGGACATGACTGAGTGGAAAGAGAGCCTGCTATGGCATCACCCGGACTCCTTGTGTGGCCTTTATTTAGATCTGTAAGTTCTTAGCTACTTTTCCATGACTCTTGCAAATGGCAATGGAAATTTACACATTGCAGTGTGGGGCTGAGGAGGATGAGTAATCCAGGTAACACTTCCTGGCATCTAGTGAGTTCTTGATAAACATTAGCCATTAGAATTGGTTGTTCTTGCAAGTGTGACGGCCACCTGCTTGTCTTCCGTCCTCAGTTTGGAGACTGTTGAGAACAGATTAAGTGCTCAATAAAGGATGGCTGAATGGGTGACAGATATTTTTTGCCTTGCTTGGGGGATGATATCCCAGAACAATATGTTACTATTAGTCATCGTCTCCCAATTTGTACACTGTCTCTTTAATAACAATTTGCACTTTCCCAGCTCTTTCTATTAACCAGCACCAGTGCTGCCGCTATTAACGATGCTTGCAAATACCTGTGTCAGGGCAAGGCTGTGTATTCTATTCCAGTTTGGTTCAAGTTTCACAGAAAAACAAACCCAACAACAAGGCGAGAACGTCCATTACACCACAGCAACTGGCTGCCTTCACGCGGAGCTCTCCGATTTGGAACTTCTAGTCCTGCTTCCTTCTTACCACAGTTTCCAGACAAAGTCTAGGGCTAAAAGCAAAGCCATTGATTTTTGTGCAAATTACTCGTGTGCTCATTATACTGCCATTTTCTCAGACCAAGCTGATGCCCTGCATTAGCTTGTTATTTGCCTACTTAAAATAGTCCAGATCTAACAGGTAACAGAGGGCAGGAAATTAAGCCCCTAACAGTACACTTTAAATAAACTGTTGCCAAAAGCATGTTGCACTATTGACATGAACCAAAGGCCTACTCTATTATGATACAAAAGCAACTACCAATATTTGATAGGATAATAGCTAGTTCTCTTGCGTGCCAGTATTTTATTTTACAACCTAAACACACATAATTTTGGTTCCAAAGAGCAAAGGGATCTATTTATATAATGTGAGCAGTTGTTTTTTTTTTTTTTTTAAATTCAAGCAGCAGCTAATGAGACAGTCACTAATCCCATGTGGCAAATCCTACTCAAAGTGTACTTTTCCTCCTCTTGCAGCCAATCTGTTACTTGTTATTGTATTTGTTATTTAGTATTTCTTGGAAAAACATGGGGAAAGACCTCCTAGCCTTTTGGTCTCTGAGGCAGAAAAATGCTTTGCTTCACATTGCTGCCTGTGATGGCTGTATGGATACCAGATTATGCAAAGCTGTCTTGCTTACTCTCCTCATTATTTCTCTCTCACTATCTCACAGCATAGGTGGTCCCCTGGAGGCTTTCCCACTAGCGATATATGTCTTTTTTTTTTTTTGCTAGTTGCTTTCAATTTTTGGGTTTCTTGTTAACAATTTAGTTTTCTCAATGAATATTTCTTGAGACGAAGTCATAAAAACGCTTTGAATTTCTATGGGGGAAAGTCATGGTCTAGTTGTTGTGTTGATTTCCTGTTGGTGCTCTAACAATTTTACTACAAACTTAAAGGCTTAAACAACACACATTTATTATCTAAGAACTCCTTAGGTGGCTATAGCTTGTCTTATAGTTTTATAGTTTGTAGGGGAGTACAATAAAGCTTCTTGCTCCTTCTGGGGGTTTAGGTAAGAATTTGTTTTCTTGGTTTTCTAGCTTCAAGAAGCTGCCTTCATCCTTGATTCAACGACTATCCTCACAACGAGCAATATTGAATCTCTCGGTAACTTTTTTCCTCAGTGTGTTTTCTTCTTATTGATTCATTTTTCTCCTCTTCCACTTCTCCTTCTTTTTGAAAGTGTTATGATTAAATAGAACAAATAATCAAAGAATTTAATTTCAAGATTAACTGATAACTAGCCTTAGTTTTATCTGCAAGATTTTTTCCACATTGTCAGGTATTACAATGTATTTATAAGTCTCATGGATTAGGACATAAAAATCTTGAAAGTATATTTTTCTTCTGACAATTAGATAGATATAAATTTAAAGGTTCATTTTTGACAGTCATGATGTGCCAGACATATTGCTAGGCACTGGAGATGTATTAGACAGAAAAATGAATGTAGCCTGTGACAACTTTGAACTCTCAGAAAAGTGACATATATATGTGTATATATATATATATATACGGGGATATGTCACTTTTTTTGAGAGGAATACTCACAGTCATCCTCCCACTTCAACATGTGTGCACATTACTACATATACCTACCCCTCCATACGTTGTACCCTCAAACATTAGTGTGTGCATACATACTTACATGCATACATATACATAAAAGATTATTTGAGTTAATCAGAGATGCCAAGAAATCTTACCTTAGGAAGTTGTGACTTCAGTAACTGGAATTTACTAGACACTAAAGGGAGCATGTACAAAGCCCTTAGAGGAAGTCTGAGCACTTTTCAAATGGAAGGTAAAGATGAGGCCTCTATGGTTTGAACTCCTGCAGGAAGTACTCATGATGGTCAATGAAACTGAGTCAACTATGTGGGAGAGGAAGGATTGATTATGCTGTACCTTGGAACTAGTCATCATTTAAACTAACAACAATTGAAAACCATATGATAATTTAAGCATTGCAGTGATCTCATTCATTAGCTACTGAGAAGTTTATTTTGAGGACAGAAAAATTGGATACTGTGTTCGTAAGCATTTAGTCTGATCAGGAGAAGTCATAATTATTATGTTAATATATAATTAATTACATTAATTATATAACATTAATTATTCATTGATGTAATTATCATAGGATATTTTCATATGCTTAGTATCTTAAACATTTGTATATTATTTCATGGTGATCCTGGATATCAGAAATCAGGAGTACCATGTCTGTGTCCTCAGCATAGGGTCTCCAAGCCTATAATCTATTCAGAAAGAAGAATCTCCTGTCAAGCTCATTCAGGTTGCTGGGAATTCAGTTTCCTATGATCTTGGGTCTAACGTGTTTGTTTCTAATGTAGAGTCTTGTGCATATGTAAAATACTAAGAGGCTATCCCCTCCATTCTTAGAGTCTCTCCACAGTCTTTTCAAACCCTTTTCTTGTGGGTTTTTTTTTTTTGTATGTGTGTGTGTGTGTGTCCCACAGGATTGTCTTGGGCCTACCCTTATAATGTTAAATACTATCCCTGTTTTCAGGTCAAACAATTAATATGTATTGCATTTGAAAATTTGCTTTGGCTTGCTGAAGAAATACCATTTGCAACAAGCAGGAAATATTGCAGGGAGTAATCTTGTAGGCCAAAATTCTCCTTGTTACAGCTATAGATCTAAGCATAATGGATAATATTGGATCTGCTGTTGAATATCTTACAGGATAGCTGAAGAGATAATCTTCAGAAAAATAATAATCGTTACTGTTTTTGTCTCTGTATGTATGTGTGGTTGGCATTCTTTTCATAAATGCTCAGTAGATTCAGACGTACCCACCTGCTCTGAACAAAACATGGCAGGCAAAAGCTATAACAATTCAGCATGTTTTCAAAATCTAGTGACCAAACAAAATATATTTGTGGATAAAATCTGTCTCGCAAACTGCCATGTATGAATAGTAGAAAAGGTTCGCTATAAACTGAAGAAACTATTTAGAAAAAAAATGAAGTGTAAAATTTTAACCACTCAGACCTAGAAATCTTTATCTCTGGCAATTACTAGTATTTTCTACAATTAGCCACTCCTTCATGCTTGGACACATATTCTACAAGGAAGCACTCTCTTCTTATTTTCTGCCCACTTTAGTCTCCTTTGTTCCCACTCTTCCTGAACTCTGTGGTTGCTAGGTTGCTCTAAGACCTGGCTCTCTGACACTCATTTTCCTTCTAGATTTTCTCATTTAACTATTGCTATAAATATCACATCTGGGGTAATGTTATATTTTCAGTCCCAACTTCTACCCTAAACTACTGTCAGTTCTATCTCACTACCCGTTGGCCATCCCATGAACACTTCTAATATTCAACTCTTAAATATGTCTGGAAAGGAATTTATTCCTCTGTCCAAGCCCACTGATCTCTGAATATTCTCTAGCTCAGTAAGTGACTCTCTCATCCTTTTGATTCTCAGCTCCAAGATTTGGAGTAATCCATAATTTCCCTTTCTTTCAAGACCTGTATCTATTAATACATAATACTAGATCTTTGAAATGTACCCAAGATCAGTTGATTCTCACTAATACCAGGCACACCAAACCTACATCATCTTTCTCCTTATAGACACCCCTACTTTGATACTACCTCTTGTCCCACTGCAGCGAAACCTACATCAGGTCATACCCACTATTGATTTCCCAATTAATCCCAAATGGTCCCTAGTGTTCTTCCTATTGTTTCATTACTTAGTTCTGCCTCAACACCCAACCACATCTCTAAATCTCTCTCTCGCTCGCTCTTTCCTTGTTTTTATGATTATGTATGGATGGATGGTATTTATGCATGTGTGTGTCCATGCTTCCTTGTGTGAGGGTACACATCTGTGCATGGGCATGTGGAGGTCCAAAGTTATTATGAGGAATCTTCCTCTATTGTAATTGCTTTTCCACTGCATTTTTTGAGGTAAGATCTCTCAGTCAAGCCCAGAGCTCACTAATGAGGCTAGTCAACAATAAAAGTATCCACAGTTTTTGTCTGAGACTGCAATTACAGCTGGGTTGCTAAGCTTTCCTCGCATTTAGGTGGGTTTTGGCTATCTCAACTCTGGTCCTCTTGCTTTGAGTTATCTTTCCAGTCCTAAGCTCTCTCTTCCATACACTTCCATCACTCTACCATCTTTCCTTTTCCATGAACAAAGCATCCTCAGTTATCCAGCTCTCCATCCTTTTCACATTGTTTTCTTTGGTTGTCTACTCAAACACTGGATATCAAAACATTTACCTTGAATTCATTAGACAAATGGAGATCTCATTTACATAGTACTAATCTTGTTTAACTTTTAACTCACATGTACTCAGACACATTATCATTTTTATGTATTTATTAGTCTAGTGATTCTCTTTCCTCACTATGATGTAAGGTTGATGTAAGCAAGCACTTATCCTGTTTGTTATAAACAGAAAAATCGTATGTATCAAAAGATGTAGTGAATGAAATTCTTTGGGGAGGACATGTTTTCTACATAAGAATAAATTAGTGAGTCTTAAAGTAGGCTTTGAAAGAAAAGAGGAGCTTCCATTGAGTAAGGATTTTGAAAAGTAAGGCACTTTTGGAAGGGGCTATAAGGACAACTGGGTCACAAGCTGGAATTAAAACAATTACTAAGAGTATACTTAGCTAGTGCTTCCTGAGGATTCCACAATCATGTCATGATTTACTGTTGTAATTACACCAGTGCTACTTAATAGATAATTTGTATCTGATATTTGCCCCCAATGTTGGTTTGCCCAACTGTTTGTTTAAAGTAAAAACACTCTTTCACCCACCCTGCAGATCCATTACTGGTAGAGGGAATTTGTCTTTCAGGCATAGATCAGAGGTTTTAGCAAGAAACGACTAATATGACATCGACATAAAGTTCTGTGTAGCTATTATGGGTTATACATGGAGCCAGTCATTGTTATATTAGCTTCCTAAGGAAAGAGGCTATGCCAAACCATTCTTCTTTCACATAAAAGAAAAGCCAGGCATGGGAAACACACTCTACCACTGTTTCTCACACACATATACTTTTTCTTCTAAAGAAAAAAATTTTTTTTGTCTGCTCAAGAATTTAGACAAATAATTGGTTGAGTTCCCAGAGCTCTGAACCTTAAACCATAGCTCATTACTTTCATTTGTAAAGGGAAAAAAAGAAAAGAAAGAAATGAGAAAAATTCTCAAGGGCACAAATTTTAGAACCTTGTAGTTGTGGGCGCTAAACTTGGTTTGACCATTGATAAAAACCTTAGACTCATGGTGGTTCCCTCGTGGAGCCCCCAGTTTCCTCACCTCCAAAACATCCTTGACCATCATTCTTTGTCAGAGGGGACATGCAAGATTATTGCCGTTTTCCTATGAAATTAGATGCTTTCCGTTGTCTTGTCTGTCTTCGGTAAGGACTGGTTCCATCTCTTTCTCTCTCTCTCTCTCTCTCTCTCTCTCTCTCTCTCTCTCTCTCTCTCACACACACACACACACACAAATATATATATATGTATGTATGAATGAATATATATTATATGAAAATATATACACACAAAGGAATATATATTTAAATATACACATACATATGCACACACATGTTTATGAAGCTACAGCACGTATTTCACACTTTTCTCTCCTTCCTCATCCCCAAATCATGCTAGTATTACCACCTGCATATCAGACAGAGTCCCTGAGCTCTGTTCTCTCCTTTGTGTCTCAGGTAATCTGCTAGTGTGACCCTCATCTCCCGCCTAGTTTCCGTTTGGGTCTATGGAGGATAATTCATTCCACTTCCATTTTTTCCAATCTCCTTCCACACTGAAGTCCCAGAAAAGTTCTTGCGATGGAAATCTGATCAGGCATGTCTACACTTTCAACTTCAAATCCTTCATAGTTTTCTCTTTAATCACAGATGCAGCATACACAATGTGTAATACATCCCAGTGGTCATATGTGGCTCTCTTGTCTCATCACACATTCTCTCTGGACCTTTCTTACAGTGGTATATTGTCTGTGTTTTAATAAATAAATCTTCTCTGAAGATTAGAGAGCAAAACAGTCACACTAGTCAGCTGTGCAGGCCAGGCAGTGGTGGCACACACCTTTAATCCCAGGATTGGGATCAGAGGTAGATGGTTCTTTGTGAGTTCAAGGCCACCCTCAGTCACACAGAGACTAAATCTGTCTAAAAGAGAAGCAGAGTTCAAACAGAGGTGATCTCAGCACTTGGGATCACACTCCTTTAACCCCAGAATTAGGATGGTGGAGACAGGAGCAGTATGGCTGGGTGGAGAGAGGAGAATAAAAGGGAAGAGACAGGAGCTCAGTAGAGAGTGGAATCTGAGGTTGGTGGAAAGCATTGCACCACCACACCTTTGTCTAAGCCTTGGTAGAAGATCTATCTGGTGGCTTGGCTGCTTTGCTTCTCTGATCATTGGCTTGAGTCTCAATATCTGTCTCTGGGATTTTATTATGCCAGCTCTGACTCTGATTTTCTTCAGTTTTTATAGTCTCAGAGTTGCATGTGTGTGTGTGTGTGTGTGTGTGTGTGTGTTCCCTTTGATCAGCAGCGACTTCCCTTGCTCCCTCCACTTCTTTCATTTAATGACCTTCATGATTATGATTCACCCTTTCTTTAACCAATAGCCCGTGTCACATAATTTTTCCAAAAATATGTTTTCTGAGTTATCTTGCATTATTCCTTCAGATCTCTAATATAAATTTGCAATTACACAGATGATCATTTCATTACTTCCCTCGGTGGCCTTTGTGCTCCTAGGAAAAATAATCCTGCCTCCCTCTGCTGAGGACCATATTACCAGTGCTTAGCATTGTGTCTCTTATGGAATACCCCTCTGATTGACATTTGTAGAATTATTAATTAAATAAGACTTTTCACAATATCAGTCACAGTAGGTTCTTAGTCAAAATATTTTCAATTATTATTATTTTCTGGCTTCATCATAAATCAAATTATCTTAGGTAATTCTCTCAAATATAATTTTGAATTTACCTTTGTCCTAATTAACTTCACCATACTGCAAGATAAGACTGCCAGTGTCATCCTGAGAGATAAATGGTGTCCTGCATGTATGAGAGACTGCAAATAAAATGCTTAATCACACTGGTGATCTTGAAGAACCTAAAGTTTAAATTAAAAAGCACGTATCTATGACCCTACACTGTGTCTATATCTAAAAATTAAGAAGTAAAGACTACTAAGTAAATTGTGAGAGTGTCCTTTATTGTAACCATTTTGTAAGGTACGAATATATATAAGGTCTGGTCCCCCCCCCTATTTATTTATTTATTAGTGTGAGTTTTATGTGCTCCTCTGAAATTTGCTAGAGAGAAACTACGGTTCTGCAAGCTGCTGAGTAAATACTTTAGGATAGCATTAGTGTTAAAGAGATAGGTAGAACTGGATACAACAGGCCTTTTTATGAATTTCATCCATATTAACTTCCCTTATACATAATCAGTTCCATCACTGAACATGGAATGTGGATTAAAGTTGCCAAACACCGGGTACATAAACTTGTATTGTTTCAGTACATTCTGGATAGAACAGACACACTTACCAAATTTGACACCTTTTCCCTCTTCTAGGTATGTTCTAAGAGCATTTACCAACCCAATATTCTAGACTGCCTAGCTATTAGCAAGAGTTGGCTGCTGAAATATAATCTGTTATACTGAAAATATAGGTAATATTAAATAGTGGAGGATTTTTTATAAAGCCTTTGTTATGTTTTAGTTTCAGGTGGATATAACATATATCTAACTGTGACAAACTTCCTGAACACAGGTAAAGGATTGTGTAGGTCAATGTGCAATTACATAGGTAAAGAAAACAATTTCTCAAGTGAATATGAGGTAGCTGTCTTTCTATGTTACCTTTTTCAGAGGTCAAGCTATAGGCAACAATATCCTTAAAATTATGTTCATAGTTGGTTGTGATAGCTACAGAAATCTCTACAGAAATCAAATAAAAATTTTGAGTTGTTTGAAGAAAGTAAAAATTTTAGCAAGGCGCAGAAGTAACTTCTTAGGAGTTCTATTGGGAGGTTTCATCATAGAATTCTTTAGGAAACTAGAAATGTTTGAGAATTCACTTCTGAGTTTGGGTGGCCTAGGCCAGTCTCAGGGAGCTGTCACTAACTGTAGTTGTATACTAATATCTTGTTATAGATTAGTTATTTTCAGCCAGAGCAATTTGGCTCCACAAATTTTACCAGGGGAAATTTAACAATGTATGGAAATATTTTTGTTTGCCAAAATATAAAAACCTTAGAAGATACAGTACAGAGATACTTTGAAATATTCTTCAGGATACAGAAATGACCCTACAACAAAGAATCCAAGTAGCAACAGTATTATTTTTCAGGAATCCTGAATTTAAGGGAGTTTCTTGTGACTATTAGCTCTTCAGGGCCATAGATTTGATTTTCTTAGAATCCTTTGTACTTGCTTAAAAGATATTAACTGGGTGTGTACTGTCTCTTTCTTGACTGAAGGAAACAATGAAACAAGGAACTACTGATGTCACTCAAGAAAATTGAGTGGTTCTTACTTTAGCTTCCGTAGTTATATTTCTATAGCTTTTCATTGTTGCCAATAAGCAAGACAACAGTTAATGACAATGGTGATAGAGATCTCAGTATATTTAAGAAGTAAATATGTACTTTGTCTTGAATCCAAATGTCCAACTATATTGTGGAATAACCAATGAAGATTTGATGACTGATTCCCAACATGGTTTCTATTAGTAGAGAAGTAAGATTTCTCCTTAGATCAGGATGGGCTCTCATCAATTTCAAATTGTGAGAACAAGTTAATTTAAAGGCATATCATTCAAAATTAATAATTACAAAAATGTAACAGAAGAATCACTTTCCCTAGACTATGTTGTAAAGGGTTGTATTTTTGCTAAAATTATTTCCAATAATTTATTTATAAAAAGATATGAAGCTAACTAGATGCCTTTAGTACAAAATAGTCAAGATGCTGTCATAGTTTTCTAGGAATTAGGAGATCCAACATCAGTCTCTATATTCTCATTGCTCTACCCTCTTGGGAATAAGTCTTGACTTGAAGCTCTCTATGTCAGTGCTAAATGTGACCAGTAAGAGTTTTTCTAAGAGACCTTCTTGATTGTAAACTTAAAATTTCTAACAACTGCTTATTGTTAGAAAAGCTTGTGAGCACACATGCATGTGCACACATGCATACACACATGCGCAGATACACACACACACACACACACACACACACACACACATTAAGGAGAGAAAGACACCTTTCAAGAAATGGTACAATTTCAGGCTTTAAAAACACATCTTTCTTCTATTAGTCTTTATTTCTCTATGAATAAGATTTAAGCTTTTGTTTGATTTATAGATGATGCTCAAAGAGGCTAATAATGTGTAGTAAGACCATTCAGATACAAGGCTCAGCATTTACCTGCAGTCGAGGTCTTTCCAAAGATTCAATTTTTTTTGACATATTTAATATGTTTAGGTAGATTCCACATAGCTATTGACGTATTCCCTTAGCATAATACTTTCTTTTCTCTATTTAAAAGAATAGACACAAAATATGTAGGAAATATGGTAAATGGTAAAATTAGAAGAAAAGCTATTTTTTTTCAAGCAAGGAAGCAGTAAGAAGAAAATTCTTCTCTTGAGGTAATCCACTCTAAGTCCATTTTAAAAATGCTCTAGACCACTATTGCAGTAAATCTGAGTTCTCCTCAAGAAAAAAAAAAAAAAACATCTGCAAAGGGTTGGGCTGTGGGCCAAAGCCTTCCCTGAATGTTTTGTGAACGGGCTCACAATATCCACTTACAACAAATGCATTCATACCCTCCTACACACTCTTCAAAGTAGGATGGAAATGCTTCCTGTGGATTTGTGACTTGTGAGCTACACATAAGTTCCAGACTCACCAATAACATGACCATTAGAAACAAGCTTGTTTCATGGGTTGCTGAAATCAGAGGGTTACGATGAAGCAAAGAAGAATCTAGAGTGATGTATGCATTTGCAAGTGCTCTCTGGGGATTTCCCTAATACATCTTCACAGAGGATAAACACTCCAGAGCTTTTACAGCACGCTTGATGCTTCATGTCAAGATAACTTTGTTGCTGCTCCGTTTCTTCCATCAGCCTGGAACATTTAAAGAATGTTCAAGGCATTCTTTAAAACCAGTTCACTGTTCACCAATAATCTGTGTCAAATTGCTTTCTCACCTCCCCTTCAACCACTTAGGAATCATTCTCAAGTTGACTCTAAAGCAGATTTTTTTATTATGCAGGATCTTTCATTGGCTGGATAAAGAGAAAGTAACCTAACTATTGTTTACTTTCTATATCTGTTGTTGATAGCTCTAAAATAATTGGGATACATAATTTCTATGTACATATGTTTGTATTTCATAAACAAATTCGAGAACCAAACCACGAGTGACATACCATCAATAAAAGTGCTTTGTGGTTCTTCAGTATACTCTTAGTATGTTGAAATAGACATCACTTTCCTGCGGTCATAAGAAGAGCTGCTCCTACCACACAGTTTTGTAAAAACTTCTTTATAAATACAAAAGCATTTGTTCAAAAGAGCAGCCTTTGCTTTTTCCAAACGACACATATCAAAGGCAATATTCTGTAGGCTACTTCTGTAAATGTCTACATTATAGGTGACTTTCATCTTAGTAGGAAATGAGGAATTATTGCTTATTTTGTTCCATGATCGTTCTTTCACTGAACAATGCACTCAGTGTTAAGCATTGCAGCCTCAACCTCAGTAACAAAGCTCTAGATAGATTAAAAAGTTATTCTTTGCTTTTCCTATCGGTTTGGTGACTACTTTTCATTACAATGTTATACGCTCTCCTGAAACTGAGCTATATGTGTTTTTATATTAATGCTAAAAGCAAAACTAAATTTTCCCACACCCCTAGTCCATTACTCTTATATAATGAAACCCTTTATTTTCTGCCAATAAGGAAATTATCTTCTAGGATAAAATCTATGATTACCCTCGAGGGACTGACGCCTTTCGTAATTATTGAATTGGGAGGAGGGCAAGGAAGAAAACAACCATCAAGCATGTCATGGATTACTAAGAAATAAAGAATTCTGTGGTTATTACTTATTTCCCCAAATCACTCATCTTTTCCTGATTTTTTTTCTTGTCAAGCTCAGTTTGCACTTTCAAATTATTTCCACAGAGCTAAATATAGTGCTCTTTAGACTTACCAAGATGTGACTTCTGGAAAGATGATTTGGAAATGTCTGTCACAGGAACTGTCAGAGTGACCAGAGCAGACGTGTGACTTTATTTCATACAGAAGTGCGTGCTGGGAAAACCAAGTGATGTTTTGTTTCAAAGACTTTCATCAGGGCAGTGAAAGCTGTGATGTCTGAGAATAGTATTGCTTTTTCCCCCCTTGTCTCCTAGGTGCTTGCATTACTGCAAGACCAAACTAATGAAATTGCAATCAATTCAGCTAAGCCGTTACACGAAGAACCCAAAAGAAGGAAATTTTGTGTTTAGTGATTCTCGAGCAAGAATAAAGTTCTCACTTTCAAAAGTGCAGTGAGAGGAACAGCAGAGAGGAGGGAAGAAAGCCCATCTCTCCGAGCCCTTCACTGAGGCTGTGGTAAAAAGCTCTGGGGCCTCCTGTCTTTGTGACCTTAGTTCTTTGGAGAGGGCTAGGGGCGTGCGGTCCTGGCTCAAGCTTGCCTTTAGTCAGTGATCTGTGAATAGCACTAGGTCCCTGAATGACGTGAGCACAGGCTCCAAAGGGAACCGGTGACTCAGAGCGCAGGAGGCAGAGAGATTGCCTGAGCAGCCATTAGCGCGTCATTGGTAATCCCAGCGACACCTTTCACATCCGCGGTATTTGTCTCTTGTCTCTGTGCTCTCCGTGGAAGGCTGTGAGAATGTTTTATTTAAAGGCTCTGGGCTGCCTTCTGCCTGACGGATTGCTTGTCTGCCGAGCTGACTAACACTGGCACGTCTTTCAAGAGGAGAGAGGTGGGGGATGTGGAATTCCTAACATAGTTATAGGCCATTTCTGTGGACAAGATGCTTCTAGCACATTGGAACTGCATGGTGAATGACAACTGTGTTCTTGGCCCTTTCATCTCATCACAAACAGAAGGAAAGGCTCGGTCATTATCGTGCAAAGCAAAATCTGCTTAATTCCATAAACGTCTGCTAAACATCTAGTGAGGTGTTGCAATAAAACAGCGGTTAGCAACGCTTTTTGTGGTGTCTGATGGGGCTTGATGTAAATACCAGTTCAGCTGGCTTCTGCTTGTGTGACTTTCCCAACGTTATTTACAGTTGCTGAGCTGCTGATACTTTATCAAGCAAAAAGAAAACCATAATCTTCTCAGAGGCTTGTGGCTGAGATTAAAGGACCACAGCAGTACATTAGCACCTGACAAATAATAGGCACAAAATACCAGGTTTAATGCTGTCTACTGGGAGCCAGGCTAGATGCCTGACGACCACCCACCCTTGATGCCATTCTCCCTTGGAGAAGCTCGTAGGGCAGGAGAGACACAGGCAAGGAAATCAAGAGTGGTGATGTCTGCTGTCAGGGCTAGTGAGGTGGTTCTAGAATTGTAGCACGGGCAAAGGTCGCTTGGACACCTTGTAGAAATGAAGGTTTTCGTTCCATTAATCTGGGGTGGGGCAGAAGGCTACATTTTGGACAAAGACTTACGTTTTGAGGATGATAAAGGTCCAAGGTTTGTGCGCCGAGACAAGAATTAAGAACCTAGGGCAATGTGTGAGTAGAGGTCATGGAAATGAGGAGCCGTGAAAATTGACTGCTCAGTACCGGCTTTCTGCGTGGGGGCGGGGTTTCTATGCCTTTCATCTAGTTCTTCCTGTCAGCTGCCTAGAACTTCAAGGGAACCCAAAAACAAACGCAAACGTAGAAAGGAAAGCTGCCATCAAGAAGTATCCGGCGCAACCTTTGGGAAAGGTAATCTCGGGTTAGCCTCTTTATCCTGTGAGAGACTTGAGTGGTCACACAGAAGGGTCAACAGAAAGACACAGAAATGTGTGCTGCTCTTATGGAGTGACAGAAATTGTTGGTTCATATATTTCTAGAGCTAGGGAATGTGCAACAGGAGTTAAATATAGTTATTGAACATTTGCCACATTTATGAACTTCAAAAATGTTAAGAGAACATTTTTATTTTTTTCTTTCTCACACGGGAGGCTTTGGAAATGTGTACAATTAGCATGAATTATCAACCCCAGTGGGTGGGGAGTTCCATGTGCACCTCCCACGATTTCTTACGAGTGTAACTCCTGCAAGCATCTAGCAAACACAGCTCTGGCTGCTTTCCTTTTGACAATCGAAGCTTCTCTCCAAAGCAAATGGAGAGGCAGCAGTGGAGGGCCCTGTCACAGGCATTTCAGAGTTGAAGTGCCCCGGGTCTCACCTAAAGCATCTGCAAGTTTGTGTTTGGGGACCTGGCACTTTGCAATGTGCTTCTTCCGGGCCATCTAGATCTCTTCTATTTATCCATACTTTTAAGACTCGGCTCGCATGAATTTCCTTTCCCCATTCCTCTTAAGGAACTGAATTTAAAACAGAGTTTATGATTCATTGTTCTTGTCTCAGCAATCTTCATCCCACACTGTGTTCGTTTCTTCTCAACCAGCTTGTCCAGCTACCACTGCGGGGCTGCAAGGTTTTAGAGGGCAGAGATTTGTGCGTTCTCTTCCTATTACAGGGACTCAAGCCATCTTCATTGTGAGGAGCAAGTACTCACAGTTTAGTGGACATCGCTTTGCAACTGGACATTCTTGGGTTTAAGTCCTGTCTTTGCTACTCAACAGCTGTCTAACTTTGAGCAAATGTCAATAGCAACAGCCCATCTACTCTAACAACACTCACAACAAACAATTAGTCAGTTCTTAGTATACATTGTGCATATTTTACATATACTCTGTATTCAACCATGATTGCAATCTTTTGGAACTGGTGCCATACTGATTGTTCAAAGCCTTAACTTCTTCATCTAAAAACTGAAGAGAGAAAATATTTTACAGTAGCCTTCCTCTTGTAAGCACACACACAACTTGTGCACTTGGTCAATTCAAGCATCTTAAAGCATGTTGAAATGACTGATTGTGGTCTTTCTTTCCCTATTTTAGTTGTTTGCTGTATCACCACACCCTCACCAAAGGCATACCTAAGATGAATCCTAGGGGCATATTGTTCCCATAACGTCTATGTCACTCTGATCTGTGCCAGAACAAGCAGGTGCATTATTATACTCTAATAATTTGAAATTTTTGTCATAGCACAGCTTTAAAATATACAGCCATGAGAGGTATTATTAAATTTTCTGATAAGTAAACTTAGGTACATGATGACTAAGTATTTGACATAGCATCTCGTTGACTATAATACTATTCGAGTCTTTGTTTCTAACTGATCACTCTTTCTTGTATTCTCAATGGCTCCTTAACACATTACCTTCTTTTGTTTCTCATTTTGGTCTTATGGAGTTTGAATTCTAGGCTCTACATCATGGAATAAGAAAGCCAACTAACACAGATGCTCTCGGACCTACACACACACACACACACACACACACAGTTAATATAAACAATAACTAATAAAAACAGCCAAGCTAGGTATAGGTAGTGTGTTAAGTATTAACTGTACTTAAGTTACTAAAGGATTTAATCCTTCCATCTTTCCATGGTACTGGAATCACCTTTTACACAGAAGACACAAAGTGGCTTCCAGCCTGAGGTAAAAGAGATGAAGAAATTTGCCTAGATTCACTCTGCTTTGATTTAAATCCAAGCAGTCTTGGCACCAGCATTTTTACTCTATGCCAACATACTTGCAAAAGCAAGTAGGATTGGCTGATACAAGGAGGGTGTATTTAGAGGAACACCATTTCTCAGCCCATTTGGGTGCTGTAAAAGGACATGGTATAATCTATATCCTTTCAGGTACAGAAATCTCATCAGAAGGCTATCCCTGCCTGTATATCAGTGAACTAATATACGAAACCAGAAGACTTATTTTCATTGTTACTAAGCAATCCATAAATCTCCACTGATGTGTATTCACACATCATACACACACACACACACACACACACACACACACACAATACAAACACATTATCATTTTTCAGTCCAGGATTACTAGTGAGGACTATATTACCTACTATCATGTGCACGCTATGTCAAGATCTGATAATTTGCTGCACCCCACACGCACTATTGGGCCATACCTTTTAGGTGAGCAGAACGCCTGCGCTAACCTGTGACTTTCATCTTCACATTGTCCTACTAGCCCTGCTGTCTTCCCTGCCTCATGTGAGCACTCGAAGAGTATTGCTTTACATATGTGAACACTCACAGCTAAATTGCAGGCATAAGAGCCACTCTTTCTTTCAAAGTTTGTTTTGCATATCTCAACTCCAAGTTATAATGTATCAGTTTCATTGTTGAATGCTTGGAGTGCAGTCCTATCACGTTAGCTGACAAACTTTATTCTTGTCTTTGCACACACTATAACCTTAATGTTAGTTGATTGAATGATTGAACCTATGAGCAATGGGTACAGAGAAGGAATGCTGAATTAAAGAGGGCTTTTTTTTAAAGGTCTAATGAGTGAGAAAGAGGAAAGAGAGACACACACACGGGGGGCAGGTTAGAAAGGATCTATTTGTATTTGTGAGAGGAAGGGGATCAATGAACGTGGGAGGTTGTGCTGCAAAAAGGGTACTAGAAGGGAGAAAATGAACAAATTTTATAGTAGGCCTGTGTAATGTCATATCTGTTCTTTTTAATGTTAATCAAAAGTTCACCAATTTGGATTTAGCCAATCTGAAATTAGAAGTAAAGTAATTCTCTCTCAATTTTCTGTCTTCCTTAATAGGAAGTGTGATATAAATACAAAACTGACTGTGTTTATAGTTATATCCTTTATTTCTAGATTCCAAACTCCCCAAACTTCTGTTTCATTTTGAGAATGTGGCCTACACCTCTGTTCTCCACAGGCTTGTTACGAGTGTATGAAGTCACAGACAGGAGGAGCTAATCTAGGAATGAGCAATTTCCACCATCAAAGTCTGGGGGCAGGTCTGAGTCTCTCAAACGGAGGGCAGTCTATAGCCATAGGTAAATCTCTATAGGCTGGTGGGAGGTGGAATAAAGGTGTTTTTCTAGAAACACAGAGCAATTTGATCCAAAGTAAAACTCTTGTCTTCGTGGCTTGGGCTTTGCAGGAACACCAAGACAATAGAAGAGAAAGAAGAGAGGAGAGGTACATTCATATAACGCAAAAACAAAAGGATTCATTTTGTAGTACTGCAAAGTTGCCTAATAAATGGAATGCTGGGATTTCATACAGCTTTGAAATCGTCAGTCATGTCTCTCTGCCCTTGTTCTATTTTGGCAGATACATGGTCTCTCATGTATCTTTCTCTTGGGAGATTTTTTGTTTTAGCCCTCTGGCTCAGATTGATCTTTTTCTATGTGTGCCTTTATTGCAAAGCTATTTGGTAGTCTTTGCATGACCTTTCTGCTTGGATTTCTAGAAAGTGTCACAACCTTTTAGCATCCAGATTCCAAATGCAGGGAAGAAAGCATGCTCACTTTAGGCAGGCGTTTGCCACTGATCTAATCTGCCTTAACCGGTGAGTAAAACCGAGAGCAGGAGGCACACTCTGCCGCTCTCCAGGAAGGAAACTCATATGTGGAGAAAATGAATATAATCCCTGGTCCTTCTAAGATCTGCAACCAAAGCTAAGAGCGACAAAAGCAGGACACAGTTGTAAGGCACTTGGTGGAGGACTAAAGGTGGATCGCTAGAAGGATGCCTTAAAATTGAACTTTAAGCTTCTCATCCATAGATTCCCTAAGACAGCTCTAAGCAAGAATGGAATTGCTCCCATGGTCTGTGGCACAATGAAACTAATTATGGAAGGAGTAAATGGATTTTGTTCAGAAGAGTAAAGTGCTACAGGGCAGAGGGTCAATTAGATCATCAGACTTTGAAGCTGGTAGACTAAATACATTATCTAGGTTAAGGCTCCACTCAGATACTGAAATTAGAATGTTACCTTTCTGGGTAGGTCAAACAGGTATTTTCATTGTCTTGAATCCTAGGCAGCATCTGGAACTGAATTTGTCTTAGTATCCCACTGACTGAGATTGAAGAAAAGAATAAACCAACATTTGATGAGCCACTCCCAGGTTCGGGTTATTTCCTATATTATTTAATTCTACCAAAGAAGTAACTCGACATTGTCATTTATATTTTGCATTTTGCATGGGAGGAAATGGGTTAAGTAATAAGTTTTCTGCTACTCAAGATGTAATCTCCCAACTCACCTGCTCTTCCCTACTTTCCTTTCCCTTCTGCCCCTGTCATGCCTACTTTTTAATTATTACTTTATTTGTTCCCTTTTCATTTTTCTTTTTGAATAATCAGGAACTGATTAAATTTAAATTAAATTAAATTTATTTATTAAATTTAATTGTACTTCCTTGTCCCTTTGGACTCTTCATTTATGATATTCATACTGTTAGTTGGACCTGTGAAGATTTTTTTTTTTTTTGCTGACTTGATCTACCCTACTGAACAGCTGATAATGATGCATCTTCGCCCCACCCCCTCAAAAACTGTTTGTGTTCTTGCTCATCCTTCCATAGCTTTCCTTCCTGGGATATTTGACGATGTTTTAGATCTTGTACCATTATTCTCAGTGCTGCCTATGGCAAAAAGAATCAGGGTCACCATTTACCAGGGTGGTGGTGTCCCACATCGCTTTTAGGGCTGCTAAGAGTTGGCTTTTTTTTTTTCTTTTGTAGTGGAAATGCCCAAAGCATTCCTCCTTTTAGTGAAAGACCTGCAATACACACACGTTCATTGAAGGCAGATTTGGGTCGAAACATGATTACAGGAAAAACAATTGTGATGATAAATCTGACCAGTTCTTTTGTAACTCAATCAGTGGATACTAAGACTGGGGATTATAAGGGCTCCAGGGAAGAGCTGTGACAGCAATTAAAGTGCTGGCCTTTAAAGAAGATACTGGAAATACTTGAGTCATTACCTTTAGGCCTGTGGCAGGGCAAATGTTATGACCACACAAACATGCCAGAGAATAGTTTCCTGTGTGTCACTGGAGACTTTGTGACATGGTAAGAGGAGGTCATTTTGGCCACCTGTAGAATATTAATACTGTATTTTTTATTCTTCTCCTTTTATTCCATTATAAAATATAAAGCCATTTTTCATTTCAAGAAAAGAAGGTAAAGGAAAGCAACAACCCCC
Source organism: Microtus ochrogaster (assembly GCF_000317375.1). Lineage (NCBI taxonomy): Eukaryota > Metazoa > Chordata > Mammalia > Rodentia > Cricetidae > Microtus > Microtus ochrogaster. Next base: position 3,890,497 of record NW_004949096.1, on the reverse strand, counting down.
AAACAGAGTTCCTTCCTTCTCCCATGGAATCACTCTGGCTCTCAGGCTCTCTATTCCAGTATCTCTGTGATATAATGAATTAAAAATGCTCAACTTTTACTATATATATATTTTCAACAATATTGGACACTCATATCTGTTGCTATTTTATCTTACTGGCTTGATTTTTGATGCTGATTTAGATATTCTCCTCTGTCCTGGTATGTCACTTCATCATCAGTTCTTTGGCATCACCTGTGCATGATTTTAGTTTTATTGTAATGAAAAACTGCCTGGAGCTTTGTATACACTCGCTGATATTAATAATTTGTCCTTCTCGACAATTTCACTGTTAATAGACCACATGTGTGATGAGTGTTTTTTTCCAGTTAATTTTTATTAGTTTAGAAGATAAAGAAAGGGCATACCAATCTATAGCCCTTAGGCCACCATCATACTCCACCACTGCAGGGCAGCACATCTAGTCTGCAATTACATTCTTCACTGATGAGCCCCACTGTTCCTTAGAATGACTTCAAATTGGCTTTTATGCCTTGATTATTCATGACAACTAAAGTAATCGTCTTCTTTTTGTGTAGAAGGCAGAGACTAAACTGGGGTTGGGAGTCAGCATCTGTGGGGTCGAGGATGAATTCTTGAGCACATCAGAAAACTTAGCTTAACCTCAATTTCTTCTGCAAGACAATACCATAAATGTCAACTTCAAGACTTCTTGGAAGGATGAGTGTGTAAAAAGGCTCTGCTCCAGGCACACAGGAGGTGCTTGGTAGGTAAGGACAGAGGAGTCAAGATCCCTTTGACTTGGGTAAGTCTTTCTGACTCTTCCTTTCATGCATCTTTTCTGTCCCAACAAGAGATAGCAAGGCTTCTTCTGGTTGACAGTGTTCCTGCCATTCTTTTATTTATAGGAGAAAGCTAGGGTCTATTTTCTTCTCTTTTAGCCTTCATCATTTAATGCTGATCTATTGCTGACTCTGAACTGACATAGAACTACCACAAGACCAGGGGTGGCTCATTACTGTATGCTCACATTATTATGTTAGCTTTTTGTCTTTTTAGGCTGTGTTCCAATGAGTTTCAGTGTGCACTCTGTGTTTAATGTTGGGTGATGCTTTGCTAGGAGGGACATCCCATGTATTTAAGAATACCTAGGAACTGTCCTGATCTCCTCTTACTGTCATCCAGGAGCACTTTCTCACTTGTGATGGCACAAGCTACCTAAAGACATTGTAAAATATTTCCCAGTAGACGGAGGTAGCTATAAATTACCAACCATTGAGAAACTGCTCTAGTTTACTACCTTGAGCTCATCTCACCTAGTTGAGAGGTTGCCTATGAATAATATTCATGCTCTGATAACTCCTCAATTCAGAAGCTAGCAGTGGATATCCATTTAGCAGACAGGTTTCTTTCTACTTTTGCCTATCTGTCAAGTTCATCAGTAATTGGCTCTAGTTACCCTTTTCTGGAGCAGGGATTTTCAAAGTTTAATGTGCTGATGAATCACCAGCATATCTATTTTGAGTGGAAATTTTTATTTCATGCATCTGTGTGGGGCCCAAGACTTTGGTTCTCCAACCAAGTCCATGCAATGTTTATGCTACTATCCTAAAGAACATTTTAAACTGTGACTCTTTAATATAATTTAACTCAGTGCTTCAGTATCTGCTAAGGGCTCGTGAAGAGTCAAACCTTGCTAAAGTGGATCTCTCAGACTAGCAGGAGAAAATAATAGGGACACAGCTATAATAATGTTGGTGCACGATACTTCAGGAACAGGGGTACAAGATACAGGTGAGAAAGAATGTTATTTTGCCTAGGACTGGTGAGTAAGAGGTAAACAAGTGACAAATGATGAAAGAGAGCTTTAATGAGGAAGTTGTACTTTTTTTTGGACATGAAGAATAGGAGAGGCAAGGAAAACTTCTTTTCAGTGAAGGTAAATATATCCAAAAACCAGAGAAATAAAAGCTTACAAGGTGTCAAAAGAACTGTGTTTAGCATGACTGGACTTTTGATAAGGCCTCAAGATAGTCTCAGGAAGTCATCTTCGATTTCCAAATGCGTGCTCTGTCATACCAAGCTTTTGAGGTTTGCTAGGTTAGTGTAAGTGGATTGCAAATGGGTTTTAAAGTAGGAAATCAACATGGCTTGAATGATCATGTTGTTTTCAGCATAGCTGGCAGAGATGGGCAGAGGTAGGAATTAAGAAAGATGAGGAAAGTATAGGCTGAGATGAACAAGATCTCACTTACACAGCCTCTGAGCTGGTGGTGGGTACCTCTTACCAATACATGTCACTAGAGCCATGTGCAGTATACACAATGAACACTGTGTGTATGACCCAAGTGCTTCTCAAGATACAGATGATAAACATTGGGACATCACTTGGTGGAATACAGGTATCACCACCACCTGGAGGTGACTTACCAAATGCATCAGAATGAAGAATGAGAAATGTTAACAAATAATAATAATAATAACATTCCTTTATTATTTTTAGTGAAACTGAAGAAAAACATTTACTCAAATGGTACATATTATCGCAGGCCTACTGAATGTCTGTCACTGTTCCAAGCACCTGTCTACAATGAGCCTGCCTTCCAGTAATGTGATCCTTTAGCCTAGGCAGGCAAGTTGTGGATAATGGAACATGCTTAATTTAGTGTGGGATATGAATGTGATCCAGATTGAGTGTCTCTGTTGTAAACGTACAGCCATATTTTATGCTATACCTTCTAAAACATTTCATATACAATTCTAATTAAATATTTATAGTCGCTTTATGAGACAGATGGGGAAGTTAGCTATTTCCAAGACGGGGAAAAAAACTAAACCACGGTCAGATGTCTGAAAATATTTGTTCAAGATCCCTGGACACATTGGTATCAGAGACAACATTTGAACCATGGGTGTCTAACAGCCTCAGTGCCTGCCCCCTTTCTGCTCAGTCACCGTTTTATAGCAGATCATTGGAGGCAGGAAGGAAAACTTTGCATGTTAATGCCATTTTCGCCCTCACAGTGCTTTCCCAACTGTGATCTCAGTTACTGTTCACAGCCCTAGGTGCTACTCCAGGGTGCTCATTTAGGCTTGTTGCTAGGTGCAGATGAGCTGAGGAGTCGGGCTCTCTGGTCCTGGATGCACTGCACACTGCGGTTGCTCTGATCACTCAGTCTGTTGTTGCTCTCAGACACAAGAAGCTCCCATTCTTGCTTCTTTGCCCCTGTGCCTGCTCATGGTTGCTGCCTATCTTACGCATTTCTATGTTTAAAGCACATAACACTACTTCAGGGAGTTACTAAATAGTAACAATGAAAAAGCAAAAGCAAGCAGAGTAAAATAGTTGAATGCTAATACAGTATCATTAAAATATCCTTAAAATAGAAAGTGTTCCAAATTGGTACAGAACATTATTATATTATTGCAAATATCCAGTTTATAAGATTGACTATAGTATCTAAAAGAGGCCAATATAATGTTTAATGCAATAGATTTAGAATAGGAAGGTCCAATCGCTTTAAGCTTAAAGGTTATCAAAATCGAATGCTTTCCATATCTGATTTTATTAAAGGTCTCTGTCTAGGTAATGTAGTGAACATGCACACAGAAAATGAACTTTTTCCCAAGTGACATATTACACTAACTTTCCAGAATGCAGTTACTTTCATATAAGAGGCTTATCTTCATTTTCTTTTGTAAAAGTGTTTTTGCGTGCACATGAGTATATGTCTGAATATATATTTATATATGAGACTATATATATAGATATGAGTGTATCTAAAGCAGCTTACAGTAGTGTTGCTTGGCTGAGTAGGAGGTGATACAGGACTATGCTATTAGTGAGCTGGAGGTAGGAGGTGGCTATGGCTGATGGGCAGGAGTGTGAGGTAATCGCAGGGTAATAATGTCTGCAGGTATTTTTAGATGACACCAGAACGAAAAGATATTGGGTAGTGGTGATGGTCTTTCTTCTTCTAGAACACAGTGACGAAACATGCAGAACAGAACATAAGGGCTGTGAATTTGGAGAAGACCTTTTGCCCATGTAGTCTGGAGAAATGAATGTATGTCGGAGGCATCACAAATTGTGTTAGGAGACAGTAGGATTTGAATCTTTTCTGGCAGGCACTGTACAAATTAGGGGCTATGTCCTCAGAATCTTGTCTTTCCCTTGATAATTCACTGTAAATGAACTCATATTTTTGTTTTGATGTTCCTCCAGTTTTTAAAATAAGCCCTGACTTGGATTATTTCTTGGGACTGTTCCTTGTTTGATGAAGCTAGCTAGCTATGTCCTTGAGTATTACGTCTTTCCTTTTCCTCAACCTATTTGCTTTCCCTGGGGCTTCAAAACAGCACATACATTACAGCATTCCAGAATTTGATACACTTTTGGGGACTTTAGCTTCCTACCATGTTTTCTTTTTTGAGAAATACAGCAACTCTAATCAAATAAGAATAGGAAGATGAAACTGTTGTAAAAGCTAGGAAATTTTTACAAAGTTACTGTCATTTTTTGTAATTCTGACTGTCACATTATTTAAGATCAAAACGTAATTTTCCCCATTTCATATCCAAATATTTTCCAGATCTTAGTCATTATATCAAACATCTACCAATCATATGACACTTTCTTAAAATAGAAATCTACATTTATAGAGGATGTTTTCTAGGACCTATGTCCCTGAGATGAATAAGATATCTATTGGTATAATCTAATTCTAACTATGCCAGACTATATTTATCAATCTGTTCAGAGATGAGTAAGACCAAGTCTCTTGAATTTCTTTGGAAAGTGAATCTGAAATATAGAATTTGAAAGTCCCTTCTTAATCTCCTGTAATATGAGAGTATTTTAATATATTCTAAGAAAATTGACATAATTAAAGTGGAATGGCCCTTTATTGAATAAGTTACTCTGTTTGGTGTGGCGGTGCATACCCATCTTCCCAACACTTGGGAGGAAGAGACAAGAGAGTGGAAGATTCCAAGTTCAAATCCAGACTGGTTTGAAGAGTTACTTCCAGGTCATCAGTAACTATATTTGTGAGATCCTGTCAAACAAGACAAAATGACCAATATCCCTCTTCAGACTTAGAAACAGGAAGTTCTTCAAGGAAAAAAAGAACTTTACTTTTCTCTCTCTCTAGGAATTATAGGGAAATATTTTATGTGTATTTTACAATGCCAAACAAAGGCTTCTCAATCACTTTTGTAAACTTCTGAGATGCTTGCTGCCTTTTTTGTATTAGTCAACCAGGCTGGAAGGATAGAGTCCACACTCTGAAAAATTATATATTGTGACCATTTTTCCTCTTTCCACCTTTTCTCACCTTGTTGATTAAAGTTGTTGATATATAATTTTCATATGGCCCCAAACCAAATGGTTTTTATTTCACAAGAGAATCATATTTGGGGTTGATGTTTAATTAGATATGGCAAGGGAACACAAGGATGTAAGACATCTGCTAGGAAAACTGGATCTGAGTTCTGACTACTCTTTATTGCGTAGTCCATCTTTGTCTTTCACTTCAAAACTCTCAGCCTTCTTTCTTTGTTCCTAAAAGAAATTGAATGCTAGACTCTCAGAGTTATGATAAAAATGGATCAGCCATCTGAAGCAGCTATTTTACCACTTGGGTATACATCTAAAGGAATGAAATCAGCAGAGTGAGCAAGATGCATGAACGTATTTAAATGCAAAACATGACATTACTGTTAAGGTGTGAATCCAACCTAAGTGGCCAGGAACTGATGAACCAATAAAGAAATTGCCAAATCTATATACAGCAGAAGAATATTCAGCCATGAAGAATAATGAAATACTGTCACAAATTATGGGAAAATACAGCTGAAGGACATTATGTTTAGTGAAATAAGCCAGACATAGAAAGATAAGGACTACAAGCTTTCACTCATATCAGATCTGACTATTGAATAGTCATTAGAAGGAACCTGTGTTGGGTGCATAAAAGGAGGTTGAGTTTGATCAGTGCACAGCTGGTGCATATTTTGAAATATCACAGTGAATGTCACAAGAATTATCAATTAAAGTATTTTAACAAAAATTAAAATAAGATATAATAAAACTGAAATAGCCCAGTCAGAAAACCCTCTGCCTTGCAAGCATAGGTATTTGAGCATGAATGTCAGAATACAGGTGAGAAAAAAAAAATCCCGGCAGAGTGATAAATTCTCACAATCCCAACCCCAAGGATTCAATGTCAGTCAGCACAGGGGGTTCATTGTCCAGCCATCCTAGTTTTCATGATGAATTTCAGGTGAGTGAGACACCTGAAAACAAACAAACGAATGAACAAACGAACGAACAAACACCCCAAACCCAAGAAAAACAACAAACAGGATGGGTCGTGCTTGAGTAATGCAATCTGAGATTGTTCTCTGGTTTCCATAAGCACATACACATGCTAACATGCTCATCCACACAAACATGTGTACCTGCACACACGTGAACATATATATACCCCCATACCTCCCTGCACAAAATAAATAGGCAATATTAAAAATTTTAGTATGATAATGTAAAAAAGCAGCTTGATCAACTGAAAACTTGGTGTGCATGTTGGTTAGCTTTGTCATTATTTGGTGACGTAGACTGTTTACACAACTGAGAATTACTAGGGCATCTGATCATAAATTTAGCATCAGCCAAATGCTCTTCTAAGACAGCTGACATTTAGGAAACAACGACACTTCATCTGTGGATCTAGAGACTACTCTCTCATTGTGTTAAGGCAAGGCAAAGTGTTAGGATGATATTTATTTAGATTATTCCACAGAAATATCCTGTGAGACTTGTAGTTTATGACAGTCTCTGCTTTTGCCGATATTTAATGTGCATTTTTAGACTGACTTCCTCTCTTTCTCCCTCTGTCTTCTATGTTTCTCTCCCTCCCTCCCTCTCTCAATTTCTCTCTTTATTTTCTTTTGCAGAAACTGGTTTAACGACAGCTCCTGTACTGTTTGTTGTTAGTCTGTTTTGCTAGTTTCATGACCATGTTTTCCTTGATAATAATTCCAAGGAATATTTTGGCTCTACCTAGATGTAAGTCCTTTCTCCACATAGGAATTAGAACTTATTAAATTACCAGATTGTGTATATGTGGGTGTACTTATGCGTTTGTAGAGCAGAGGTTGGCATGTAGTATCTTTCTCCATTATTCTCAGCATATATGTTTAAGACAAGGTTGCTCACTGAACCCTGCAGTTTCCTGTTCTTTACTAAACGGACTAGCCAGAAAGCAAGCCCTTGGTATCTCCCAGTCTCTGTCTGCTCCTCATCTTTAATCACTTTGATAGAGTTAGAGATGCATTCTTCAATACCCAGTTTCCACACGAACTCTCACAATTAAACTGAGGTCCTCATGTTTATGAAACTATCATTTTATCCACTGTGACATCTCCTCAGACCTACTCCATTTTAAGGTCATTTTTTATGGAAGCTACCAGAATTTTTGCAAAATCTAATCATTTAGGTGCATAGCAGTGTCCTTACCTTGAAATAGCTCTTGATTAAAAGGACTTCTGATTTGCTTTATGGTACATTCTGTATTAGCTAGTGAGTTCTGTTTTGGATGCAACAGGGATATAAATTCTAACTATATAAACAATTGTACTCAGGATAAGGCTATTGCATGATTCAGCTTTCCTATGTCTTAGTGAGTGATCGCACACTGTGAATTCAAGTCACCATCCCTCAGGACTCAACATGATGAAGAGAAAATTGAACACGTTGTGCTGTGAGTAGCTTTACAATAAAGTTTTAGTAGCTAAAACAATTTCCTGCATTCTGTAGAAACTTCCTGGTGGAGTCCTTTCCTTCTTTTCATCTGTTGTTCCCTATCCTTGTGACTTTTAAATATCGCAGGCATTTGCTTTTGCTTTTGACTCCCACAAAATATTCACATTGAATGTCTGCTGCCACTATTCCCATGTAAGGACAGACTTGCGACTCCATTCTGGTTCTTCTAGAAGGTTATTGAAGTCTAGCAACCCTGTGGGGGAGCCTACCTAGGAGGGAATCAAATCAGAGCTGGGTTTATCTATTGTCCTCTGCAGAGTCAACTTCTTAAGCTGGACTTTCATGTCTGACTAATAATCTCCCAAGGCCACACACTTTTAAGCAGTGTTTTAAGTGTGATGAAAGAGAAGCTGTTCCACATGACTCTGCCTTAGGTTTGTATCTTACTGAGGCTAATGTTGCCAACTTTTAAATTTAATTTCCTTGTGTCAAATGATTCAAGGTCCAAGATGGCCCCACTTTGAAAGTAAGGTATAAACCACCTGAAGTTTAAAAACAACGAAAATAGACAGCTTTGTATTTTGCAAATCTAAGAAAAGGTTTATCACATTTAGTTCACTAAATATTTCAGGGTAATGTATTAGGTCTCTGGCATACAGAAGTATACTACTGATGGTTTTACCTTGCAAAACTTACAATTTTTGTATAATTATTATCTTGTTCATCCCTGCCACATAATATGCTTCCAGAATGCTAATGTTCTTTCATAATTTATAATTTTATAATATTAGATAATTAGATTTCTATACATATTGGACTAATATAGTTACAATACTCTATATGAAGGGGACAGGAACCATTTTCCTTCTGCCTACTGTTTTCATGTATCCTATTAATAATTTCAGTAATTCATGGGACCCTGTATATAACTTTGGAGTACTAATCCCAACTGAGAAATCACCACACCATTCCATCAGTAATATTCTTTTAGATTTCCATAGCAAAGTGGATGGGATAGGTGTCATTTTGGCAGTCTCCTATCCAGTATGTCAATCTTCTGAAAAAGCACACTTTTGAACAGTCCTGTCTCAAACAGCTATTAATGGCAAACACTTCAGACTAAGTCCTTGAAAATAAATCTCCCATCACTACTTAATTATAAGCAGAATTATAGGTATGAACTATAGTCAGGGAAGGCATGTACAGAAGAGTATTGCTAAAACTGCACAAGGCATGTTTATTAATACCTACAACTTGTGTGGGAAATTTATTTGGAGATACAATGAATTCGAATCACAGAGACATTGATCTTAAAAGCTGTCCATACATTGATGCTGGAACTAACACAAACCTTTTTAGATTTCATACAAAGCTTCAGTGAAAGTTAGGAGTGAAAATAATCAATTAAAAATGCTTTGGATGATAAGCTTGTTTAATGAAGTGAACCTAAAGGGCTGAGAATTTTATTTTAGTCCCCCCAGCAGCTTTTAACATCAGTTTTGTTGAGACAGTGTTCGCTATGGGGTAGCTTCTGGACTGTGTTTGCTCCATCTGGGTGCCATCATCATTACTATGTGTTAAGCAGTATTTTATCCATTTCATATGTCAACATGATAATTGTTTGAGTGGTAGTAAATCCAGGACTTACAGGGACAACATAATAGACTACAAATTAATACTTACTCAGTACAATTAACCAAAATTTATGTGTAATAGTTATGAAAACCATATAAAGCTTTTCTTCTATGTGCTGCAGACATGTTTGTGCCTTCTCCTACTGGATCTCTAACCTGCACTTAGAGAAATAGTTTATTATATTCATTTGTTCAAAGTTGACTTTTGCTTAGTTAAATCTTGTTCTATTGTGCTGAACATTTCTTGTCTTGTGTGATTTCTAGTCATGTGATGATGGATCATGCACTTTTAATATCTGAGCTTTTCCCTTTTTGCAAACTGGGAGTTCTTTTAGCAATTAAATCATCTGAGTTTTTGAGCATGAGAGAATGAATTCTTACACAAGTTTAGAACATATTACATGTTTAATAAGTACAAATTATTATCAGGAAAAAAGCATGCTAATCTCCAAGTGTCCTTTTTCAAATTCCTGTTGCTTCTTATTATTGGTCATTAAAATGATCTGAGTGGCTTTATCTCTTATGATTTCATCGCACCATGGATGTTGCTTCATGAGCTCTTATGTGGAACCCTACTCTGGTTGAAGGCCATCTTCAGGTTACCTAAACCTTTACATATTTTGTTGTAAGCCTGTGAGTCCTTTTGAGTTAATAAAGTTTTATATTTTGTGACAAGTTAGTTTTTTTTAAGGAATCTGGGTTTGAGTAGGTATTCTAATCATTCTGAAAAATTATAACTGAACCCTATAATCTAAAAGGACAGCCCAGCATATGCAGATAGACCTTTAAGTCATTACTTTATTCAAATTGTAGGCTTTGACACTTGATGTACAGTACTTACTCAATAGAGGTATTGAATATGCCTTTAATTTGAGTGTAATAGGTTTCAGTTTTGTGTTTGGCATACACTTTCTCTAACAGTTAACTTAGACAACAAAATGTCCACCTACGACTCTTGCTCTATATTCTTGAGCATGTATTCCAACTCAAACTACCTTGGGTTATTCTATTTCTCTTAGCAAAAAGTTGATCTAACTTTTTAAAAATGTTCCTGGTGTGTTTTTCGTTGATACAGAAAGTAATGGCACAGACAGGTGACATTAAAATATTTAAGAACTCCAAATCTCTATCTCCTCTTCTGTAATTTGTGGGAACATTGATTTACATTGTATATATATAGAAGTAAAATAGTCTTTCTGGTTGTAATGAATTCACTTCTCTTCATACCAATGCTAGCTGGACGTGTTTTTTTTTTTATTTGATAAGTGAGGTCATTTAAGAAAAAATTGTCAGTATTTGGGTTGAATTACCTCTGTGAGTAACTTGAGACTCACAGAAACTAGACTGAAACTTTATTTCTGAAAGAAAATCTGAGAAACAACTTCATCTGTAAAGGATAGAAATTCTTCTCTGTCAAATTCCCAGTGGTATCATTTGGTGTATACAATATTCAGAAATTTTGAAATGGAAGTCTCTGCAAATATTGGAATAATTCCAGTTAGAGTTGATTTAAGTGCTGTGCAGAGTCAAGAGATAAAACAGTCCATTGTTTGTGAAAAATAGACAGAATCCTCATTCACAAATTTCATTAGGACAGGTCTTCTTTTGCTGTGGCATCACTAGGATTACTATAGGCTGACATACTTAAAGTGTTTAGACATGCTCATACTTTATGAAATGGTCCTTAGAGGCAATGATTTGAATCTCCCTGAACTCATACCTTTGGGTCCATCTTTGAATTAGCTTTTCTCACATTTGATCTTTGCTTATAACTTTTTTTCTTATTGTAAGTTTTTTAAAGAGCCTGAGAATTTTCGAACTCTTCAATTCCTGGTTCATTTTAAGCTAATTAATTACTTGCTTGTGTGTGTGTGTGTGTGTGTGTGTGTGTGTGTGTGCATGTGTGTGTGTGTGTGCCTGAGTACTGACACAGACATACCACAGTGTGTATTATGTCCAGAGAACAACATTCAGATTCATTTTTCTCTTTTGACCTTGTTGAGAAGGAGCTTATGGTAGGCTAGCTGGCTTGAGAAACTGCTGGTTTATTCTTCTGTCTCTGTCTCCCATCTTGGGATTGGAGTACGTGGATCATAGGTTTGTTTTGGGTTCTAGGGATTCAACTCAGGTCATCAAGCTTGATAGCTAGTGCATTTATATTTCTGTGCCCCATCCAGACCCCTTATAAAACATAGCTTTTCTCTTTGCTTCCCGTGAACACTGGAGGAGATGGCACAGCATTTTCATCATTATTACTAGAAGTGCATTTCCTATATTCAAGATACTGGACAACAACAACCATCATATCACTCTTTGTTTTACAGGTTTGAGTAGCATTTATTTTATTTTTTCCTGCACCTGGATCTGTTGCCCTTTCAAAGAGTCTTCAGGTTCTCATGTTTTCTCTGACATAATTCATCCAGATTCTCATGACTATCTATCTATCTATCTCAGTCACCCTCACAATTTTAGCTTTTGTTATAAAATTGTCTCATTTATAAATAAAAATCTGTATTTGTCATTTTTCTTACATAATAAATAAATTACTTGAATAATAAACATCAAGCTATATCTCAAAGAGTTTTTATGGTTAAGAAATCCATAAATGACTATATTGTTTGGATACAGTTCAGTATCTTGTGAGTTGAATTCAAGATACCCACATACTCAGTGATTACTTGAAAGCTGTACATAACTGAAAAATTTGTTCTTAAGCTGGCATAATCACATGTCTTGACAACAGAAGCCTTGGTTTCTCACTTCTTAAATCCACCGTTAAGGCTGCTTATGTCTGCTCATGACATAGAAGCTTATGTGCCCCAGGAGATGTGGTTCAAGTAAGAGTGAAGGAGATGTCATAAAGTTGTTAAAGTCTTGGCCTTTATAGTCAAGTACATCATTACAGCAATAAACATTGAGTAGAAAAAGCATTTCTGCTCATTGTGAGTGGTAAAGACAGGACTATAAAAGGAATGCATACAAGAAGGTTATGTGGGAAATATCCCGGATGTTAAATAAAACCAGAAATAATCCAGAGATTAAAACTAACAAGAAAAATGATAGAACAGTATGCCAAAAATTAAATAAAAAATAAACCAAACCATGAAGTCTCATCAATGTGGCTGCCTAAATATGACCTGAAGATGGACCACACCAGCAAGACAAGCTAACATAGCTGTAGTAAATGCTAATGAAAGGTCTTAGCCATAGAAAAAGAGTTACAGGCAACTAAAGAATTCTGAGAGCGGGAGAAATAGTCTTCCTCCGGGAACTGTAACATGATTATCTAATACCAAATGGCCATCACTGAAAACATACATATAAGTAGCATTATACATGCTGAGCAGGCTGAATTTTTGTGTTTAGAAAAAATTCATACACATACACATATATATTTAACAAAATTTTTTAGAAAGATACTTTGAATTTGAAATAAAGCAGAGGTGAATATAACAACAGTTTTTCAAGCTTTGAACATACTTAACACTGAACCCTCATAAATTAACAAGAATTAACTCTAATAAACCGCCATTCCCAGGCAGGAGAGACAAAGGAAAGAGGGCATATATTAAAGCAACTTTAGAGAGGTAAAACCACAGGAATCTTGTCAAGTATGAGATGGAGACCAACAGAGACCTATTAATACTTCTGGAGAAACTGCAGAGGTGGCATCCTGGAGAATGTAACATGTAGGAGTTAGACCCTCCTGACTTGGCCAAAAAGGGAAAAGATGCACGATGGATCTGATGACACGTAGACTTGGGGTTGAATCATTAACGATGGAGGAGCTGGAACCAATGTCTAGAGACATAAAGCCATTAGTGTCTCCCTGAGATTGGAAGAGAGAATGAGAGTTGACGGCAGATGGTCATAAAGAATCTCATGGATGTGACTGAGATTTCATAGGATAGGATTTTGATGACATCTACACATCTCTGTAAATTTCGTGATAATATTCTCTCTTTTTAAAAAAATGAGCTCTGATTTCATTATTTGTGTGGGTATATTTGCCTGCATGTATGCTATACACCACATGCATGTCAGATGAAGACATTAGATACCCTGGAACTAGAGTTACAGATAGTTGTTAGGCACATGTACATACGAGATATTGAAACTGGGTAATCTGTAGGAGCGTTCATCTCTTTTAACCATTGAAGCATCTCTCCTAAAAAAAGCTAGAATTTTTATTTTTAAAATAAAAATAGATATTTTTAATCTGATATATGACTGCCAGATATTAGAAAAAAAGACACTGGTCCCTCTGTTCCAATTGATATTTTAACATTACAGAGATCCTAGTTGTTCCACTTCCTGCATTTACATTCTTATGTAATCTTCTCCTTTTGAGTATGACAAAGACATGTGAGTTATTTTCAAACAAAGTGATGACATGGTTATAGACGCTAACCTCACGATTACCTTCTCTGTTCAAAAAGGCTTTGTTGTCTCACTCTCTCTTCCTGACTTGAAAGAAAAAAGCTGTAAGAGTCCTATAGTCATGAGGACTCAATTTTGTCAACGATACAAGGAAGATCACAGGTCATTTCTACATATAAGAAAGATTACTTTCTTATATATGGAACTTGAGCAGAAGTTACTACGCTTAAAGCTTTGCTTGAATTTCTGACTAACAGAAAGGGGGAAAATCATCATGGTCTAAGAAATCAGGCTAGAGAGAGCCACAGCAAAACATTAAGTGGGGGTCAGGAACCCTATAGAAGAAGGGAAGGGAGACTTGTAGGGGCCAGAGGGTTTGAGGATACCATAAAAAATGGCTCACAGAATCAACTAAGCAAGACGCACAGGGGATCATGAGATGGAAGTGACAATTAGGTTGCCTGTTTAGAACTGAGGTAGGTTCTTTGCATATACGCTATGGTTGTACAGTATGGTGTTCTTGTGGGGCCCCTAATAGGAGTAGGAATGTCTTTGACTCTTTTCCCTACACTTGGGACCTGTTCCTCTTACTGGGTTGCCTCATTCTGCCACGATATGAAGGTTTGAGCCTATTCTGTGTAACTTGTTATTCTGTGTGTGGTTGGTATGTCTGGGAGGCCTCCTCTTTTTTTGAAAGGAAATGAAGGAGCAGTGGATCTGAGAGAGAGGGGAGGTCTAAGGGGGTACTGGGAGGACTGTAAAAAGGGGAAATTGTGGTTAGAATTTATTACATGAGAGAAGAACTTAAAAAATAAATCAGGCTATATATGTGATAATGTTTTATTATACAGTAGGTAAAATAATGAGCCTTTCTTTCATAATAAGATATTAAAACTTTTTTATTTATGTTTGGTGTTTGTGACACTATAATTTATGAACATATTGTGAGACTGAATGGTATGGTAGTCTGTAACTATATTTTTTTTCATTCTCCTGGATAAATATAGTGGGTTTTTACTGATTTGTTTTCTACATGCTAATTACCACTTCATATTCTGAATTTGTATAAGTGTATATCTATTATCAATGTGGTCAAACACATCAAACAGACTATTAACTCAATTGTTGCTCTGGAGGAGTTTGATTTTCCTTCCAATTATTCCACTTCATGTCTTGAAAGTGACATGTGAACTCTTCAATTAAAATTTTCTAAATTCTGACATTTAAGGATGATTTGTCATGGTCATAGCTCTCATTTATTCATTAAGCAGGTTGTATAATTGAAATCTATACACATGGGAATTAAATGGCATCACCAAACAATGGGGAAGACAATGCCTCAATATAATCCCCAGAAATGAGTTACATGTTGTTAATCATTGGTCGAAGGGTCCATAAGTCTCCTCCACAAACAATATAGGCTCTATACACAACTAAGAAAAATAATCACCAATCTCTCTGAGCTGCAATAGCAACTTTCCTGAAGATATGCCCACTGTTTAAATGTTGGCACAAATGCTAGAGGAGCAATCAACCACATGTTGATTGGATTGAAGTTCCATTCCATAACATGGAAGTCATACATAATATTGCTAATTAAGCCAAGAACCTAAAACTAGATATGTCATGTGCCAGGGCAAGCATATTACTGTTATACTATTAAATGAACATAACATTAAAATAACTCACACTAACATATTGCTACACCTAAAGAAAATTGCGTGCCTTGTCCTTCTTTAGGGATAATGCTTCTTACAGTAGATTCAAAACTGGATAATATGCCGAGAGTGAGAGAATTTGGAGTTATCAGTCCTGAACTGGAAATCGTTCATGCCTCTCCCCTCAAGGCTCAGGGATCTATTCAGAAAAAGGGGCAGAAAGATTGTAAAAGCCAAAAGTAGATGATTTTAAGCAAACAGCATTTTCCAGACACAGCAAGGAAGATGTATATGAACTCAGAGGGCTGGAGAGATGGTTCAGTGGTTAAGAGCATTGCCTGCTCTCCAAAGGTCCTGAGTTCAATTCCCAGCAACTAACCATCTGTAATGAGGTCTGGGGCCCTCTTCTGGCCTGCAGACACACATGCAGGCAGAACACTCCGGGCGGTGGTGGCACACGCCTTTAATCCCAGCACTTGGGAGGCAGAGGCAGGCGGATCTCTGTGAGTTAGAGACCAGCCTGGTTCTACAAGAGCTAGTTCCAGGACAGGCTCCAAAACCACAGAGAAACCCTGTCTCGCAAAAGAAAAAAAAAAGTGGGAGCAAAGTCCCCCATTTAGTAAATAAGCTATTGGCTGGGAGAGGGGAAATCAACTTTCTTTAATGGAGTGTGTCTTGGTTAAAGTTTTTATACTGTGAATAAATGCCACCATAAAAGCAGCTTGGGAAAAAAATTATTTTATATTGTGGCTTGTAGTCAATTCACTATCTAGAGAAGTCTGTATAGGAGTTTAAGGCAGGAACCTAGAGGCAGGAACTGTTGCAGAAGCCATGGAGGAGTGTTCGTTACTAGCTTTCTCCCCATGACTTTCTCAGTCTGCTTTCCTGTAGCACCCAGGTCCACCAGCCCAAGGGTGCCACAATCCATAAAGCTCTGGGTCCTTCCACATCAGTCATCAATCACCAAGGGCTTTCCCATAGACCAATCTGCTGAGATCATTTTCTTGATTGAGGTTCTATTTTCCTAAATGACTCTAAATGTTTGTCAGGCTGTCATAAATCTAGCCAGCACTGAGCATATGAACCTTAATTCAGGTCAGGCTCCATGCTCAAGAATTTAAGGCCAACAACCATACATGACTTTTACATGTCTTTTTACATGACTTTTATTGTAAGAACATGAAGTTAGGTGACTTGGAGTGGGGAAGATCTGAGAATAGTTATGGGATGGGAAAGAATATGATAAAATACACTGTATGAGATTCTCAATGGATGGAAAAGAAGTGTTTCATGAGGAAACATTCAGTGCGGGGCAGGCCGTGTTTCCACTCTCTACTCCTTTCCCCTTCCATCCCCTTCTTGTCTCTCCTTTTCTTCGGCTTCCTCCCTCTCCTTTTCTTCCTTTCCGTCTTCTCTTTCACCCCCAAGTACTACTTTTATTTTTAAGTTTTTTCCTACATTCACATTGACTGAATTCTTGCTACAATATTCTGAACTTGAAGAATGCAAATTAAGATTCTATCTATACCTATTTCATCTTTTAGGTTAAGTTTCAGGACCTGTTGACTCAGTTATCTGCCTCCCTTACAGATCCCACAGGGTTGTTGTTTTCCCTCCTGTTTCACGTTTTCTTTGTTTTTTAAAGGTTAGCCTCTTTTAAAAAAGATTTTTAACTGCCATTTAAATATATTTCCAGGCAAAGAGGACCATAAACTCTGTTCATCCAGAACTTTAACCAGCATCTGACCTCTCTACATTGTATATTTTGTTCTTTTCTAATAATAGTGTTGTGGGGTAAGTAGGGCAGATAGCATTCTTTCCTTACTGACAAAAGAGCTTAAGTGGCTTCTTTAGAATTATGAATCAGGTCAGGGAATATTTAAGTTTCAGCAAACATGATTTTTTTTTCAAACCTACCTCATTTTGTTTATTCTTTTTGTCAATCAGCTTAAAGGCGGGTAAATGCGTAAGTGGTCTTTCAGTGAAGTGTTTCCTAAAATGCCAGCCCCACAACTCTAGTCCCAGGAGCTCTGCACAAACAGGATTTCATAATCAACCATGTTTGAGAAACAATCCATACTGGTGGATTTATTTTAATTCTGTGACACTATGAGTAACTGGAAATAAACATTAAAATTTAATGACAAAGTGGGTTTTGTGGCATCATTGGTAGAGCAAGGTGGCTAAGCATTATAAGACATAGAATCTGAGAAAGGTAAAATTCTTTTTACAAGCATGTCCAAGTGTTGGACAGATGTAAATAGCTCTCTTCCCCATGGTCTTTTATGAACTACAGATTCTTAACAGTGATAAAGATTATTAAGAATAATTATTTCTCTTAGGAATATTAATATAGCTTAATGATATTTCAAGTAGTTTGTTTATTTATCTAATAGTCACTCACTGAACATCTGCTATTTATATATCACAGTGCTGTGTGTTAGAGATGGACATGATGATAAATGATTCCAGTCTCTCATGGAATCTGAGGTAGATAGTGTTTAAAAGAAGCCTGACCCTAATCTGATAAATTAGTCGAGTTTACTCTAAAGAGCTGACATTCAAATTAAAACCAGATGGAGAAATATGAGTGACTTATCTCCAAGGGAGCTGTGGGGTTGAAGTGGAGAGAAAGCACAGAACATTCACATCGAGTTATGCCAACCTAGCCCCACCTCCCTGATGAGGAAGAGAGTCTAGAGCAGCTGAAAATAAAAAACACCAATTTTAAATGTAGTCTTAGTCATCAAGTACAGTTCTATAAACAGCATAAAAATGACCACATCCTAGAGAGATGGCCTCTGAATTGTAAATCTTGTAAAGGGTAAGGAACTATTTCCTACAGAGAGAGTGATCTCCATTATGTCTCCTTTAGAGACACATAATTCTTTTTTTTAAAACAAACAAACATAGGTTAGTTTAGGCTTCTAATCTTTATATAATTTTTCATTTTTGTGTGTGGATGTGGGTGTATGCGGGTGTAGTGTATGTGATTGTGAACATATGCATGTATGCATAAGCATGTGGAGGCTATAGATGAATGCCGGCTGTCTTTCTCTATTGGCTTTTCACTTTTGTTTTTGAGACAGAGCTTCTAAGTGAAGCTGGAACTCAGCAGTGTGACTAGGATGGCCAGCCAACGGGCTACAGGGATCTGTCTGTCTTGGCTACACTCTCTAGTAGCACTAGGGGTATAGATACACACCATCACTTTCAGCTTATAGTACCTATATTTGACACCTACACAATATATTATGAATATAATGGCACTGTTTAGAAATGTTAAGTTTTGACTCCTGTGAATAGAAGACTCAGAACAAACCACTCATGTTACATTTCACCCACAATTCTCCCCCTTTCTCCAGCTCCCCTGCCTCTCTTCTTCATCCCGTCCCCATTCTCCCCCTCCAACTTGTCCCTCATCCACTCCTCCCAATGGTTAAGAGTTCCCATGGGAAGTCAACAAAGTCTGGCACATTAAGTTGTGGCAGGACCAAGTCCTACCCCTTGCATTAAGGCTGAGCATGGCATTCCACCATAGGGAATGGGCTCGCACAAGCTAGCTCATGCACTTGGAATAGATCCTGGTCCTACTGCCAGGTGCCTCACAGATAGTTCAAGCTTCGCCGCTATCTCCCACATACATACAGAAGGCCTATTTCAGTCCCATGGCGGCTCCACAGCTGTCGATCTAGAGTTCATGAGTTTCCATGGGCTTGGTTCAGCTGTCTCTGTAGATTTCTCCATCGTGATCTTGACCTCCCTTCCTCATATATTCCCTCCTCTCTCTCTTCGACAGACTACTCTTTTTGACCCCTATCTCCCTGTCTCCACATTTTGAACTTTTGAGAAACTGCAAAGTTAACTTTCTACAATTTGACTTGTAGCATAATGTTTAGGCTATCTTCTGGAAACATGGAGGTAATTCCTTCCATTTCTTTAAAGATTTTCCACACTGTTTTTGGGTCACTAGAAACTGCTAAATTTTCAGTAGCGTCAGGATTTCTCAGATACCATGGATTCATGGACCATTTTCCAAATTTACCTTGAAGTATTGCTTGAAAAATAAAAGAATGATGCAATCTGACTCTAGGAAGCACACTATCAATGAAGAGCATGCTAACTCACTTAAATGCCACGTCCTCATTGATCCATTCCAGACACCTTTGGCTCACTTTATATTGACAGAGAATTTTCCCCACTAAGGCTCCATCCTGTCATCATTTTACACTAATATGTTCTTTCCATGGGTAGAGTGGATTATTTCAACAAAAGAAAATTAGTTTTGTATGTTATTCAAAACATGTGTCCTGAATCTGCATTTCAGCTGGCACGACATACCCACAGACCATACACATGCTATTCTTTAAGTCTAAGAATGGATTGTTTTTGTTTTTTTCTTGCTCCAAGTACTTTGATTTGAGTCTTATTCTTTGGCTTTCTTTCTTTGTGACATCACAAAAGGAATGTTCTTTCTTGTTTTGACTTATTGGAACGTCTTTTTTTTTTTTTGCTAGACTGTCCTTCATAAGTACATTATGTGGGTAAGAGGTCTATTTTGACAACCGATGAAAATAAAATGAACAGCATAAGTACTTAGGAATGTTAATTTCTATTTATTTTAGAGTTTTCCATCATGCCTATTTTCATAAGATATTTTTAACCAAAGATATTTAATTCTTAAATAATATAAATAAAGATTTAATTAAAGGGAAACTGTCTATGAAAGCATCTCCAAGAAAGTTCAAGTCAGACTCTGCTTCAAAAGACCCTAGAAAGTCTCAGGGGCCCAGATTCAGTGAGGGGCATCCCAGGGATAAACTTGGTAAATTATTGGCTAATTGCTCTCCAATCTTGCTTCTCTTTTGTCATATATCTCCCACTAACATAGGCAGACTATCTTTCTTGGGCTGATGATGAATAAGGCATTCACAGATATGATGGAAGCAAAGATTTCTTACATCCTTGACTGAATCACTTATACAATATACTTCGGCTATCCACTGCATGGAGAACAATTCTTCCCAAAAAACCCAATGCCCTGCAACAACTGGTAATACAGCCACATGGCTTCGGCAAGTACAGAGATTTGTTAGGGAGAAAATAATCTTTTTAAAATGCATATTATATCCACAGTCACTAAGATTTAGTGGTTCTTTATTAATCAGCTTCGTCGTAGCAAGAGCTCCACTGATAAAATTACAGTATGCCATTTGAGTACTGGTTGCCCTCATACTATCATACTTACTACTGTGCCTAGAATGTTGTCTGTTATGATTTAAAATGTGTTTCCCCTGAAAAGGTAAACTGAAGTTCTAATACCTGGCTCCTTGAATGCAATTTTATTTGAATGTACAATACAGATGCAATGAAGTTAGACCATATTACTAGAAAGAGCCTTACTCCATTATTATTAATATCCTCAAAAGAAAAAAAAAACAGGAGCATAGGAATATGGAGGAAACACTAAACATAATGACAAAGGCAGAAAACACAGCAATACAGCTGCAAACCAAGGAATGGCATCAGTACTGCTGAGCACAGCTGGAAGCTGGGAAGAGACAGAGATGGATGCTATTCACAGCCTTAGAGGGAAGATAGCCTGAAGTACAAGATAATTCATTTCTATAGTTTTATTATACCTGATTTGAGATATTTTTTACCAGCTTTGGGAAATGAATAGAGTTGCTTTGAGGATTCTGAGTGAAAAAATCCTTCTCTCATCACTAAATACTTTATTATGGCATACCAGCCTGGCCTGTTACCATAGTCACTTTGTGTCTCCTACTCATCCATAAATCCACAATGCTTTTCAGAACTGTGTTACAAGTCACAGCATATTTGAGGTGCCTATTCTGAATAGGTTCTTATGCGAGTCTGCTTGACAGAGCAGCAAATTTCAACTGAGAGTACACGAATAAAGATTTCATATTTATTGTTATGTGATCCCGTATAATTTATTCAGCCTTTGAGAAGTTCAATATCATTACATAAAACATAAGCACAAATCTATCAGTTATGATTTTGTGAAGAT
The DNA here is from genome assembly GCF_000317375.1 of Microtus ochrogaster. Classification (NCBI taxonomy): domain Eukaryota; kingdom Metazoa; phylum Chordata; class Mammalia; order Rodentia; family Cricetidae; genus Microtus; species Microtus ochrogaster. The sequence continues at coordinate 3,869,026 of NW_004949096.1, read as the reverse complement.
TAAGTTAGTTAATGGATCTTAAAAAAATTTCATGAATAACCATATGACAATTAAACATTGAGTTGTTTTATAATTGCCAATATTAGCTTCTTGGCATTTGGACATCCCATTAGAACCTGAGCACTGATTTCACGTGGGACATAGAAGGTGCAGTGAAACCTGGTCATTATCAGTTGTGGCTATATCTCATCTTAGAGGATTAGCAAGACACATGTCTTCCATCAAAGGTAATGGCAGGACTCTCTTAGGAAATTATTTTAAGTATATACAATGAAAGAATATAACTGTGTGAAGAACCAGGAGAAACCAGAGTTCATTTCTGTCCTGGGCTCTGACAGAAAGTAAGAAGACTACACTAAGTGAAGTGGACTCAGATTATCATATTATGTGGCACCTGAGAGTCAGGCAGAGGCAAATCTCTCAGGCTTCGTAGGGCATGGTCAAGAATTTGAACTTTTATTTAAATATGGGAAGCAATTGAAGGAACTTATTTAAAGGAGAAACTTGAAAGTTCAATACAAATGCCTTTCACTTCTATCATAGACTAAGTTGTCATGAGGTAGGAAAAAAAGGAAGAAAGGGGTTGTCAGACAGGAGAGTATGGCAGTTATATGGGCGAGAAGCAGGTAACCAGCAGAGAAGAGGGTAACAACAATGACAATTTCCGTAGCTTGAGCCCGTGTAGATGTTTTCAGAATAGAACCTCTGCAAGTTTTTCCGTTTTTTAAATGGGGGTGGGTACTCAGGTTATGTACTTTATAAACATGTATGCGATGTTTATTTTTATATTAGCATTTGAATTTTTAAATGAAAATATAAATATATCACTTTTCTTTTCCCATACTCCCCCCCCCCCCAAGTCCTTGCATGCACTCTACTTGCTTTTTTAAAAATGCGTGGCCTTGTTAGATCAAATCTCCTTTCAGGCACTTTGGTTGCTGCTTCTCATTTATTGTCCTTTTTGTAAGCAAGAACAGTCAATGTCCCCAAACATCTAACAGCAGTTAGGTCATTAAACAGCTAGCCAGAGCTCTTGGCCATACCTTTCCCACCATGGTAGAAAGTGTATGCAAAATAAAACCGTTTCTTGCCAAATACTTTGTTAAAGAAATAAGGAAAGCTATTAATATAATTGTCCCTTGTTTCCTTGATGATAGTTATTCAGAAAAGTATAAGATGTAATTTTATTTGGAGCAGGTTTAATCTGCATTTTCCCAAATCAGCCATTTGACTTTGAAAATAGTTTATGGACAAATATTATGTCAATTTGTTTTACCTTCCTACTAGCATGCAAAGTCCAGAAGTCATTGCAGACACCAGAAGTAAGAAAGAGTATTCACTAGCTGGATTCAGAGACTAGCTTGCAAGACTTGATCTAGAATGAAGTACAGTTTAGAAGAAGGCTATTCCTTTCTAATTTTTTTGAAACTATGCAAGTAGACTATTTCACAGTCTCGGTCGTTCATGTTCTTTTGACTGTGTTACCCCAGCCAGAGAATTCTGTCTTTATTTCTTCATATCCAAAATCATTTTATAATAAAATCCCAATGCTAAGGTACTCTTCAAGAACGTGTGAAAGAGGTTGGCCTCACAAACAGTGATGCATTTACAAGAGAAAAGAAGACTGAGTTCTTCTTTGCTGTTACAAATTTTTCCACTTTTCTTCTTTAAAACAAAGCCCCTGAGTGATTTTGCCTAACTTTGAATCCAATTCCCCATCACAGCGCTCAGATATTTCTTTCATTTCTCCTGCTCCTGTTATCACTCACCCCAGGATTTAAATTTCTTCATCTCACTGAGTAGCTGAGCTGGGTTTTGTCATTGCATTTTTGCTGATTCTATGATAGGTTTCATCTTCTATTCTGTAACAAGCTTACTAGACTTTTCAACTTCAACTAAAACTACTTACTTCTTAAGAAAAAAGATCACTTTATAATTAATTTTTATCTTATTATTAAAATGGACTGTAAATCATCTTCTGCACGAATTCCTATGTAGTATATCTTGTCAAAGTTGCAACACCTGTTGTGCAATGCTATTGATTCTATAGCACACATGGCACCGTATATGAAATGTATTATAAACAGTGCAATGCCTCATTTTACTCTGAATTCTGTTGTCTAATCACTTTAATCTCGAGTTTTCAAAAGTCACACTATTACATGGGATCCAACTTTACTTCTCTGCTGCTAATTTTTCAAGCTATTTTACTGCATCACAATTTTTTTTTTAATTAAATTTCTTGAATCTGGCCCATCTTCACATTACACGAGATACAAACAGAGAAAATGCATCATTTTCTAGGGAGCAGGAAAATAACAGTGTATTAGGTGGTATTTTTAGTCACTCTCAACTGTTGGGCCAGATTGTGGAGAATGGAAAAATGACAGATATCATATTTCTGTTCCAAAAAGGACAATAAACCATGTAAGTAGTTCTCCTTCAGCTAGTGTACAAAGCAGGTGTGGGGGGGGGAGGAGAAACAACCTTGTGGGCTTCAGCGAGGAAACACTTCAAAAAATATCATTTGATTAAGAGGCAGCCGCATGATTCAATGAGGAGGCGGAGGTATTGCCTTGGAAAAGCGTCAGCTCAAGAAATACTAAATGCCTGTAGAAGTGTCGTGGGTACGGGGGCTAAAAACAGCTTGTGGAATGGCAAACTTTCTGAAAAACATGGCAATAGCAAGTGTCCATAAATGGCAACTTCACTCTTCGTAGATGAGTGGGAAACAGCAGTGGGTAATTTTGGGATGGCTTCTTTTTTTGTGTCAGCGGAGCGAAGGGATGCCTGTGGAGATATTAAGGGGAATGGGAAGGTGCGGATGACGAAAAACGCTGAGGAAATTAGACCAGCACTGGACATGGTAACCTAACAAGGGTCATTCGATGACTAAATTAAGAGTTCTGCGAATCCCTGGAAAACAGTACTGTTAGGCAATTAGCTAGAATAGACGGTCTTTCCTGTGTGGCTCTCTGGTGAGAAACAGCATGCTCCTTATCAGCAGGCCTTTTGAAGCATCATTCATTATCTTCAGGTGACAAAATCTACGTTAACTAGATATCTGAAGATGAGAGGATTTGGGGGCAATTATATTTTCTGGTTATTTTTAAGGTTTTTTTTATATTATTCCATAATTCCAAACTTCCTTTTCTGTCTTGAAGATATGACTATGTGTCAGGCTGCTTTGGGTTAATAGACTCCCATATTAGTTTAGTAGAGTTCCACTGAGATGTGGATGGTATATATGGTCAAAATATGGACACTCCCATCCCACTCCTGAGCTGAGGTGTCCTTGGGTTGAAATAAAAAGTAAAAAAAGTGTCCTGAAAGTTGAAATAGCAGCCGAAAGCCACTATCTTTTCTGATCATCAGACTCTATCTCTTGAAGCATGGAAAGCAAAATCACCAGATTTAATGCTTCAGCTAGCTAGATTAAAGACTCAACTAGTTAGATTAAATAATGCAACTAATTAGATTTCAGTTTGCTGAAGTTAGTGTATATTAAAACATAGAGCTGGAGAGATGGTTCAGCAATTAATGGTGCTTGTTCCTCTACAATGTAAATCTGATGACCCAAGTTTGATGCCTGGAATGTATGTAAAAGTGGAAGAACAGAACCATTTCCACATATTTGACTTCTGAATTACACATGTGCATAATGAATGCACCCTCCTATATGTACAATATACATATTAATAATTCTAATAATGAACAAAAATTACAGCAAAAATATTATCAGATTTGGGTCCAATTGGATCAATTTTTTTTTTGGTTTTTCGAGACAGGGTTTCTCTGTGGCTTTGGAGCCTGTCCTGGAACTAGCTCTGTAGACCAGGCTGGTCTCGAACTCACAGAGATCCGCCTGCCTCTGCCTCCCGAGTGCTGGGGTTAAAGGCATGCGCCACCATCGCCCGGCTGGGATCATTTTTTGCATTATTTTTTTCTAGACTAGCTTGGTTCTAGTAGTAATAAAATTATTGAAATGGACTAAAATATATCCAGTATCTTTTCAGAATGAGAAAAAACACAAGAAGTTCTGTAGCTGGAAATAGGGCCAGGGAAACCTCAATGATAATATGTATTTTGTAGGCACAAAGATACCTAGGTTTGCAACAAATATCTAGTTGAAAAATATGTAAAAGCTGTACTTATAAGTCATAGTTGATAATGTGAGTGGTATTTGTAATGCACCAAATTCTTTTCTTGTATAAGACAAGCAATAATTGGTTTTATATGAGCACTGTTCTATCAAAGAAAACATGTCGAATAAGGAGTGTTTCGTAGCTTTTCATAGTACTTCACTCTCCCCTCTTTTACATTCTTTAGCGAAGTAAGATAACAGATACAGATCTTTGTTCTTAAATTACATATTGATAGGTGTGTCCATGTGGCTGTATCATCACATGGGTGCAGTTCCCTGTCCATGATGATGTATCTTTGCATGAGTGCAGTTGTCTGCAGTGCTCAGAGGAGCATACCAGATTCCTTAGAACTGAAGTGAGGTTGTAAAGTGCCAAAGTAGGTTTTGGGAACTGAACTCATGTCTTCTACAAGTATGGTATGTTCTTTTAACTGCTAACCCAGCTCTCAGCCCCCAGATAATAAACCTAGAGAAAAAAAAATTATTTCTTCTCTCTTTTGTGTCACTGTATGCACTTGATTACCTAAGCATCATGAATTCTTGTTCACTCAGCCTGTTCTTATGCTTTGGATCTCTGGCCTCTGTATCACAAAAATCTACATTCAGATCATTGTCTTATTGGTATGATTTAAAAAAATATATTTAGTTCATAATAAAATAATCCACAGGAACATATTGTACACAAGACAGTAAAAGATATTCAAATTTATGCAGCAACTTAACCATGACTAGGGCCCTTTGTAAAATTTTGCCGTCAGAGTGTCCATTGGATACCACCTGCTATGTGAGACACAGCCTATGAAGCATCAGGTGAGAACTGGATCCCTAAATGAATAAAACATTAGGTCCAGAATACAAGGATAGATTGATTCTAGATCATTTCATATGAGGATAGAATATAAAATATAATATTGAGTTAGGCAAATAGAGTAAGGCAAATGCTCTAAGGGAAAACCTCAAAATGTAATTCAAGAACTAAGAAATCACCTGATACAGTCATCTGAGTTACGGCTTCCCGGAACCGATCATATTCAAGCTGAGTTTCATGGCTGGATAACATTTGGCTAAGTGAAAGGTAGACAATGTGTACAGACATAAATAAAATTATAAGTTCAAATACGGTATTGACAACATTTCAGAGTATGTTTGGAAATAGCTGAACAGGGCCAATGTGGTGGGTTTTCAAATATTGTTAGTAAAGTCCTCTTTGACATTCTTCAAATGATAGATTGTGCTGAGATCAAAAGTAAAATGTAACAGCCAAGTTTTTTTTTTTTGCTTAAAATATGTTTATTACCATACTGAAGACACCACATACTTCAGACACAGGACATGCAGAATTTAAGCGGGAGCTGATCTGGAAGCCTCCTCCCTGAAGGCTGGATTTCAGTGTGTCTCGAGGCACTGGATAAACTGCCAAAAGCTGCCAGGATAGAAGTACGGTGGCTAATGCTACACAGCTGTAGACCTGTGAGCCACAGCCATGCCAGAAGTGGCTATAAATCTCTAATAATGGCACTTTTAATTTTGAAGTAACCAAACCTACCTAAGTATGGAGAAGTCCTACTCGGTGGGAGAAAATTCATTTTTAGAACTGTAAAATTAATCCATTACCCTTGCCTGGAGAGATCATAGGCCCTAAAGAACAACCTACAACAATCGTTTTCTTAAATATAATTTTTAAGTGTTTTCTGAATAGTTATAACCATAGATAAGTGTCACTTATATCACTCCTTGTCCGATAGCTTCCTTTTGCAACAAATGGAGATAATTACCAAGATCCACAACTCATCAAAATGCAGAGAATAAATGTCTCTGGGTATTCCTAACATCCTCGGTGCACATGCTATGTAACGCCTATACCTAAGACTTAGGGAACACCATATAAGAAGAGACAGAAATATTGCTTGAGCAAAAAGACAAGGATACCTGCTGTTAAATAATATCACCCTAGACGTAGCAGGAAAAATGCCCATAAACTATTAGCAGTATGGTTGCCTGAAAGAAACCCATATAAGAATACCACCTGATAACATGCCTATGAAGATAGGAAAAACTGCATAAGGTTCCAACTCTTAGATGGTCAATGGGTAATGGTAGTCAATGTCTGCGGAGAGAGGAAGGATTCATTTTTTTTAAACCCTCAAACAAGCTTCTGCATATACTGCCCAATACCAAGTGACCAGTCAGTCCTGTGTCCATGCCCATATGGGTAACACTAAAAGGCATTTAATAGGCTAAGCATTCACGTGCGCGCGCGCGCACACACACACACACACACACACACATGCTAATAATAATAATAATTACAGAGAAAGAGGTCATGAATTTGAGAGGAAGGACAATACGTCAAAATCGTCTTCCTATTTCTTCCAGCTTTTGGTGACTGCCAGCAAGTGCCAGCTTGGCTTATGGAAACAGGACTCCGATCTCTGACTGTATATGACCTTTATATGACCTTCTTGTGCCCATCTTTACTTAAATATGCAAATTTCCAGTCTCCATTGGAACAGCATACACACAGATTTTAAGTCATTCCCTAATCCACATTTTAACATATAAAGCCTATCTCGAAATAAGGTCATATAGGAGTCAGGACTCTATATACCTTTCATGGAGACAACAATTTCAACCTAAAATAGAGAGGTTTGGTTCCTGGGATTTTGCTCTTCCTTGGCAACAGTTCCTTCCTTCCGTAAAGTAATTGCTCAGCCGAGCCTTAGGACTGTCTACCCAGGGCACTGAAAAGCAGCCCGATCGGTGACGTCAGCTAAGAGGCTTCCATTGCAAACCTTGAGCCCCACCCGAGCTCCTGATTCAGGTTTCTGAATTCTGTTTCCCTCACTTCCAGTGACTGATTAGTTAGGTTCATCATGTACACTGAGCCCGAATCAAGGGTTGCTTTGGAAACTAGACTGAACGCAGCGGCCAGAAGAGAACGAACAGTGACTATGAGAAATGTTGAAAGTCGTCTTTCTCCTGCGGTCAGATCACATATATTCAGGTTTCTCACAGCACAGGTTCCTGAGACAAATCCTGAAAGCATGTATCTAGGCTCTCTGCTTCAAGCAGGAAGCAGATCCTTCACCTCTCCTTTTCGGGAGCCTGGCTTGTAGCTCAGAGAGAGAGTCTCACCCTCTGGGAAGGCTTCAGGACAAAGGGGTCAGGGAAACCTTGATCTGAAGGGGCAGCTGTGAAGTAATGGGGCCAAATGTACCCTGCAGGTGCCGTGATGGCAAGCCTCCTTCAGACAGTTGAGGAAGAAGCGCCTGCTGCAGCAGCTGCCTGAAGATTCTGCATTCCGGTTGCTTCCACCTTGAGCACACACGTGGGAGCAAGTGAGGGAAGTTAGCACAGGAGAGCTACCGGCCTAATGGGCGGATGGGCCGCAGGGGAGGGAAGGCATGCTGTTGGTGACTCAGAGTCAGCAAGAGTCAGCAGGAAGTTGGATTTAAGAGGTACTGCCGGGTACTTTTCCATCCTCCCTCCTCCTTTCCCCTCTCCCCACCAAGATCCCGTGGCCCAGGATGCCAAAATGCAGAGGCCAAACTTAGCTTGCTTCCTAGAGCTGCACAAACCATCCAGGCTGATTTGAGCTGGCCAAAATAAAACCAGCGACGAAACTGTCAGATCTCCATGAATAATGTACAGCACCGCTTAGGCAGGTGGTTGTTTTAACTGATGGATTAAGCCAGGTGTTTTTTTGATCAGCAATCTCCTATCATTGCACACCTCCGATAGCACTGTGCTTTAGCCATGAGAAGCAAAACAGAAAGTGTGAAAGCTGTTCTTTGATGATATATATGAGACAGGCCACTGGAATCTCATAACCTACTTTGGAAGCCACCATCCCATTTTATAGAGGAGGAAGCGAAGGCTCCTGTCCTGTACTGTTTGTGAACTGTAGAGCTCTAACTTGCGTGCTACTGTGTCTGGCTGGAATGCCATGAAGGAATAGCTAGACCAGGCTCCTTTCCACCACAGCCTCTGCAGTGCTAACAGTTGCCTCTGCTTTCAGGCAGCTCAGATGAACACTTTTTGTTTGATTTGGTGTTTTACCCTCATGTATAATGGCTGTTGATTACCCGCCCCCCCCCCCTCCATCTCTTCCCACTTTGCCTGTTCTTTGGAAGATACACAGTAAAGGAGCAGACTTAAGTCTGGAACCACATAGTTACAGTTCCTCTGCTGTCCCAGTGGTGCAATCAGACATATTCTTTAATTTTCCTAATGCTTTTCTTATTTGTGTGGGGGTGATAATAATTACTGAAAAGATAGCCATGAGTGGCCTGTTAGCTCTGGGAAGTGTTTTTCACAAGGGTAGCACATGTGTATTATTACTTAAATCTAATTCTTCAAGTTTTTTTTCCCCCTCAGCTAGTTTCTGGTCTGCTTGACACATAGTGAAACTCTCTGTGCTCACAAACTTGCTTTTCTGATTGTTTCATTGCTGTCAACTTTGTACACATACAGAATTTAGAGTTCTTCTGGGCATTTGTCACTGCTTTTTCTTCTTTTTAAGTTTTTTTCTACACTTAATGCTGGCACAAGCTCAGCCACTGTAGACTACAGTCCACTTATTAAAAAGTCACAACAATCAATGTAACTCTCTAGATAATAAACTGCTGGGAATTTCATAGCCTCCGTGATATAGAAAAGTTGATTAGTTCTCCCCTAGCCTTCCTTCTGCTGCATTCTCTTTTTCTCTTCTTTTCATGAGCAATTCTTGGGGATATTATTAGTTATTGTTACTGCGAAAACTACTAAATTAGATACTGTCAATCATATATTTATGAGACTGTTAGCAAAAGTGATAGGCCTTGGTCCTGGATACTTACAATATATGCTGGTAAGCTCTCTCTCTCTCTCTCTCTCTCTCTCTCTCTCTCTCTCTCTCTCTCTCTGGTCAACCAAACACAAGTTGGAACTTCAGCTGAATAAGCCTGTTCATCACAAGTTTATGGGGCTTTTTCTTGATTTGTGATTTATCTGGGAGAGCCTGAGCCATTGTGGGCAGTGCCACCCCTAAGCATGGTGGGTTAGTCATAGGGTTAGACAGAGTCAGATTCAGGGTTAGGATGTATAATAAAGACTGTCCAAGCAGGCAGACTGAGCAGTCAAGAGGAGCAAATCCTTCATGGATTCTGCTTCAGTTCCTGCCTGCAGTTCTCTGTCCCATTTGAGTGTGGGGTTCACTTAACCTTTGCAGTCTGTGTAGACACCAGTCCATGAGAACAAAGGGGCAGAAGCAATGACAGTGATCCTTGGAAGGCCTGTGAACACAAGGGAGATAGTCATCCTGAAGACTTTGGTGAGTCAGCTCAATTTATTCCAGAGTATAGGAAATATATAGGATTGGAAAGCCAGGGGACGAGCCCTAATTTGCATTAAGTGGCACGCTCCTATTATAAGGCTCAATGTGTGGCAGCAGGGTCTTATAGCAAGGCTCCTATACAAGTCTTAGTTACCATATGTGCAGCAGGGGAAAGGCTTCTAGCAGGAAACGGTGCCAAGCTTCACGCTAGAGATAAATTAGGCAGCCAGGCTTAGAGACAGCTTTCAGATAAGGTCAGTCCTCAGTGCCTAGAGACATTCTCCAGATAAGGGCAGGTAGAGAGCAGAAAGTCTCACAGAGAAGGGAGTCCCCCATGTTGTCGAATTTTGCAGAGAGCTGCCAGGCCATGATAGCCGGCAACTTCTTAACAGCAATGCCTCCCACCATTTGAGGTCCTACCCTCTGCTACATAATGGAATAACGGAGCTAAAATAAATCCTTTTCTCCCCAAGTTGCTCTCCTCTCTTACTCGTGTGTGTGTGTGTGTGTGTGTGTGTGTGTATGTCTATGTATGTATGTATATCTATGTATGGGTGTCTGTGTGACTACCTGTATATGTGTATGCATATATCTATGTATGTGTATATGTCTATGTGTATGTGTGTGCTATCTGTGTGCTTACATATGTTTTTGTCTGTGTTTGTGTATGTGTGTGTTTGTGCTTTTTTTGTATTTTCCTTAAACTGCCATGCTGTACTTAAGTTGCAATGCTCATGCTTGCAAAAAATTCTTTGGAAAATACCAGATTCCTAAAGCATTGACCATAGTTTATACCCGTTAAAGTCACATCTGGAAGATACTACAAATTGTGATAACCAAGTGAACATGATGAGGGAGATAACAGGTACCACTAAAAGGCCAACATTCCCAGGATAGAAATCCTGCCTTCAATAGATGCCATTTAAAAATCATTTCTGTAGCTTTATTTACACATTTTAATCAAAGCACTGATATATACATGTATAGAGATATACAAATATATATATGAACATAAGAATGTGATGTTAAAATACAGCCATTATTTATGTTACAATACACGAAGGAAGCAGCATTTTCCTGTTCACAGGCGCCCACAGGCACCTGCTGAGACATTTTCTGTAAGTCTCTAACTTACAGACCCCCAGCTGCTAGGATCACTCAGCTGGAGAAGTAAGTTGACACAATGGGGTATTGGTGACCTCACCAAACTCTCTGTCTCCTGCCTGGGAGAAAGAGAGCCTGGTCACAGGCTTGTGCTGCGCAACCACTTGTACCTTCAAGAAGGTCTGAGCAGAGACTCCCACGGTGACTAAATGGGCTCTGCTTCCTCTTTTCAGATACACTTTTATGTGGTCTGTCTCTGATGCAGGAACCTGAATTTTTCTCAAAGTCACTGCTATGCTGCTGTTTGTCTATCCATGGTGTTAATAACTCTTACAATTAACTTCTTCCTTCCTAACAATCCATTTCAATGTCCCTGTTGACTCTGTCCTCCATATGGGAGGACATATATTTGAATGCATGCAATGGGATTGTGAGCTACCACTGGATGACTGGATGAGGAGTGAGGTTTTTGAGAAGAAGATCTACCAAACAAGATGAATCTTCTGAGAGTTATTTCAGTTTCCAGAGGAAAAAAAATCATTATGTAGGGGTTTTCTTAGAAATTATTCTTATAGATTCTTATAGACCATAGCAAAGAACCTGCATTTACTGTAATGTAGGTGTTGGTCACTGTCATCCTCATAAGGTTTTCTGCAGACTAGGAGTAGAACTCTGTTTAATAGTGATCAGTAGAACTACGCTCTAGAGGGACAGTGAAAAATTAGTTGTACCAGGAGTAATCCCCATGAGCTCAGATGTCACATCCCTCAGTACTCAGTACATAGCCAACTTCGCCGGAGGAATTTCTTTGTTCTTTGCGAAGAGAACATTGGTCTAGTAATAGCAATAATATTATTACTACTAATACTAATAAAACCAAAAGAAGTAAAACAACTCCTCTACCCAATGCCTCCAAATGAGTCCAGTGGATCAGAAGTTATTGGCCACCATTGGGCTACTTACTTTTTACCCAAAAGTGACAAAAGAATTCATGGAATTCTTTTAAATATGCAATTTTGGAGTAGTTAATCAATGTCCTGCTTACTTCTGAAGGGGAAATCCAATCCTAAAGTTCAAGTATATTCTCTTCAGCTGAAATTATATGAACTAAGTTTTGTTCTGTTCATTCATTCAACAAATGGCTTTTCTAGAAATCACAGTCTGTTCATCACAGTAGCTAAAATGTATTCTTAGAAGTTCTATAGTTTAATTAAAAACAAAATAAATTCATTATTGTCTAAAATTGATAATTCACAACCAGTTAGTTTATCCAGAAAAATGTGTTAAAACACTTTCCTCCTGGAGGAAAAAAATAAAGCTAAAAATAGTTCTTGAGAAGGGGCCAAGGATAATGGTTAGGAAGACTGAGTGAGTTCAAAGCTTGATGCCACTTACTAGCAGAGTGCCCTTGGGGAAATGACTTAATATCCCCGAGTCGTAGTTGACACCTCTACAGAATAAGAAGAATAATAACAGAACCTACTTCATGGGATTGCAGTGAGTACTTGGGTGAAGTTATTATTATTACTTTGAGGAGAAAATACTTGGAAAGACACTGCTTTCGATAATATGGCGTGAGAATGTCTAGAAGGGAAAACCAAATTGGCACGTAGATAACAATGCTAAAGTAAAAAAAAAAAGTCTGCATTAAGGTGACCCTCCTGCTGTTGCTGGGGAAGCAGAAGGACGATGTGTTCAGGTTGATTGGAGGCTCAAGATGGGGAAATCCAGAAGGGATTGAGTCATAGATTTGATCTTCAAAGTATAGAACTTCAGAGTAGAAGTGAGTTCAGAAGAGATTCAATAGAAGAAATTCAGTCTGGCTTCTTTATATGGCTTCTCACATTCCTCCTGGGGAAATCATGTTCCTGGAAGGCACACAATGTGCTGTTGGGTACAGAAGTTATTGCTTTGGTCAGTTGGTGCTTTGTGTTGGAGATGCCCCTGAAAACCAGATGATATTGCTTCATGTTTGTTTTATAAGAAGGGCAGGGAAGCTGTGATGTTGGCCTGTGTTTCTTCAGGGAGCTTCTGTTGGTGGAGTTTGATTCCCCATCAATTCTCTACTTCCTCTTCCACCTATCACCATGCAACAGGAGAGGAGGCCCAGGCCAAACTAATACCTGCTTGCAGTAGAAAACTGTTGGTATAATCAATATGGGCAGGGAAACCAAGAATATTTGCTATAGGCCACACTTTTCATCTCTGAGATCCATCTGTGGCCACATTAGGCTTTATTCCTTTACTTTTTGATTCTTTGGTGTGGTGAATGGTAAACATTTCCAAAAAAAAACCATATAATAAAGAGATACGGGGTATAGACTACAGTACACATTGCTGTAGAAGGCCCTGAAGCTGATATTAATACTTAACAGATCTTTTTCCTAGAAGTTCATTCAGACTCTCTCATCAGAAGCCTACCGTTCTACTTTTCTAGGTTGCTTGAATCTTGTAAGTCATCTCCTTCATCCAAGTACTCACTGCAATCCCATGAAGTAGGTTCTGTTATTATTCTTCTTATTCTGTACAGGTGTCAACTACGGTCCTCATTGCTGTCTAGGTTCTCTGGGATTGTGATTTGTGGGCTGGTTTTCTTTGCTTTATGTTTAAAAAATACTTAAGAGTGAGTACATGTCAAAATTGTCTTTCTGGGTCTGGGTTACCTCACTCAAAATGAAGTTTTCTAGCTCCATCCATTTGTCTTCACAATTCAAGATGTCATTATTTTTTTCTGCTGTGTAGTACTCCATTGTGTAAATGTACCACATTTTTCTTATCCATTCTTTGATCAAAGGACATTTAGGTTGTTTCCAGGTTCTGGCTATGACAAAAAATGCTGCTATGAACATACTTGAGCACATTCATTAAAGTAATTGCCCAATCACAAATGATAGATTTTTAAATCTTGTCTTTTAAAATAAATGCATAGTGACACCCTTGTGTGGCTTTAATTTCCATTTCCTAATGACTAATGATGTTGACATCCTTTTCCTGTGCTTCCTTGCTTCTCTTTATCTTGTTTGGCAAAGCATAAGGTCAGCTGTTTTGTCCATCTCAAGTCAATAGTTTTGAGGGTTATACAGTTTAGAAAAATAGCATTGGTACGTAAGTTGTAATTTATCCTTCTTAACAGCCCTGATAACTCACCCTCAAAGCAATCGTGGTCCACTAGTAATCACCTTAGATTCCCATGGTTCATAGCCATTGGATGTCATTTTCATCTTCCTTCTGGTTTAGTTTCTGCTTAGGTCATGCTTAGGTTTTCTTCAGTGCCTATTGTATGCCTAGAGTCTATGTTGTCCAAAAGAAATTTATATAATGACTGTAAGTTCAATTTGACATTAGTGGACTATTCTATTTAAGAAATAAGCTCATTGCAGAGGGTTTGAAGTACAGTCAATGACGTAGCAAGAGTAACCCAGGAAGTAAGAGCGAGAGGAAAGGGAGCAGGAGGAACAATTCTTAGCATGTCTGTGCTTATGTTTGTCCATTTTCCACCTTGATTTAAAAATAAAATGCAGGCACCGGGTTTTGATCCTACTGTATGTACTGGCTTTGTGGGAGCCTAGCCTGTTTGAATGCTCACCTTCCTAGACCTGGATGGAGGGGGAAGGACTTTGGACTTCCCAAAGGGCAGGGAACCCTGACTGCTCTTTGGACTGGAGAAGAAGGGGTAAGGGGAGGGAAAAGGGAGGCGGGGAGGAGGCAGAAATTTTTAATAAATTTTTTTTTAAAAAATGTAGGAGCATAAACCTTTGTCATGAAACATAGAAACATACTTTATATTCCAAGCAGTTTGTATAAAATATTTGAAAGATGTAAGGGTTTTTTTTTTAAGTGGACAAGGTTAAAGGCACAGCTTTACTAAAACCTGCTCTAATAATAAATCCTTCAGTAGATGACCATTTGTGTGGATCTTCTTCGGATGAGGAGAAGGAGGAAGGGCTGATCCTGAGGAAAACAGGACAGTTTTCCTTGGGTGTGTCTGCCGGATAGGTTGTCTGCTTCTCAGGCAATGGTTCTTCGTCTTTCTTCTCTATGCCTGGGAAAGTGAGCAGCTATGTCTCAAAAGCAAATATTTTAAAGTTTTCAAACAGATTTCCCAAATACCTACCGTTGGTGCTATTTTCAGTGTTCTGTTGTTTAGCGCCCTGAATCCTATGCGAGGGACAGCTCAGAGCTGAGAACCAACCTCTTTTGCAACTCTGTTCTTTCAGTAGGTTCTTGAGCCTTATTTTCAGCTGGCAACATTTCTGTTGCAGTGCTGGGAATGAGGTCTCTTTTCTCTTACTTCTGTTTTTCTCTAACCCTCTTCCCTTTCATGCTCTGCCCTGAACCGATAGTTAGCTGATCTCCCATTTGTAATTTCACATTCTCTATTGTCATTTAAACATCAAAACCAACTTTATAATACTTATTCTTAGTGTTTTGTGCATCTCCTTAATATACTAGAGTATATTGTATAAACCTCCAGCCTTCATTTTGTTCCTCAGGAAGTAAACATTTCAGTTATTGAACTACTAGATGTATGACAGACACTACCAATTTTCCTTTAGAGAAAACCCAATGTAAGAAAAAGATGCCACTGCCAGCAGGCTGTGTATTTTAGAAATAGCCCCAGGAGGGACTAGGCTGTAGGGAAGAGAGACAGAAAAGTAAATGTGTATGTTTGGAATCACACTGGGAATCCTAGCCCACTTGGTGGAAACTGTTTCCGAAAGGGAGTTTGTTGTGTTTTTATCAATTAAAATGTGTCACTGCCTTGGTGGCTTTGGTATCTCAGTGCTTCAGCTTATTCTGTGAATGGGAGAAACTTGCTCCTGAGAGTAAAGAAACTCAGGACAAGAGTTAAGAGGTGCTGACAGATAATAGCCTTTATATAGAGCAATGCTGAAACTGAGAGGAGGCGAGAACCGAAGAACATGGGACAGACCGTCTGTCCTCTGCCTTTGGTCAACCTTGCCTTGGGAGACTTGTCAAACTCTTGGTTTGCATCCCTCAACGCATTTGTCTTTCTCCTCGGCACTAATTGCTCGTTCTGTGCTATGTGCATGGGGCAGTCTCTGTTCTCCAGGGCCCACTCCACTGCCCTGTTGAACTCTGTCTAGTTCCTCCCAGTCTTGGTTCACTGCCACTTCCTCTTGGATACATTCCCAGCTTTCCTTGGGCAGAATTATGTCATATTCTAAGCCCACTCAATATTCGGAACATATTTCTGGTGTGAACCTTATTATGCTGCTGTTGTTACACTGGCTTCTTTTTGGTCTCCCCTAAGGGACATGGAGCAATCTGAGGAGCAAGATTTCTTTTATGTGGCCTTCATGTTTTCATAAATGCACCGTGGAGCCTCCCATTGTATGGACAACTAAAAGCTTTGGAATTATCAAACAATTAATACTTGTGTATGACACTTGCATCTTTTCAAAGGTGCTATAGCTTACTAACAGAAACATTAAAAGTATAATGAATTTAACACTCATTCTTCAAAAAAGTGTTGTTTTTCTTAAAAAGAGAGAGAGAGAAGACGGTGAAGATGGAGGATGATGAAGATGTCATGAAGGAATGCTATTGTTCTGGTTTGATTATGGAGGGATCCGTGTTCTTGCTTTGTTTAGTTTTAGGACCATACCTAAGGAGTTTGCAGTAGCTAATTACAAGTCTAACTAGAATCAACCTGGTTGAATGGGACTTCATTCAGACAACAATTATTTGCTTTTCAGATCCTTTTTGATACTTCATTGTTAGGTACCCTATTTCTAACCTTTCATGATATGGTTGATTTAGTAATTACTGTCTGTATTATCAGCATATACATTTTTTTCCAAGTGAGTTCCACAGAGCCTCAGAATAACTATTTTTTACCTAAACTAATAATCATATCAGATAGGTTGCTTTACTCAAAGCTAGCTGCCAGCTCATCCACACATCCATATATACATGTGTATTCACAGGTGCACACGTATGAGTGTGGATGTTAGAGGTTGACATCAAGTGTCTTCTATTGATCTCTTTATTTTTTGAGACAGGATCTTTTCTCTGAACCCGAAGCTTGCTGGAATAGCTGGAGTAGCCTGGTAATCCACCCGATCATATTTCAGCCTCTATGATGGTGTGGTTGAGGATACAAGCCACCTTGATTAGCATTTACATGGGTGTTGAAGATCAACATCTTGACCCTCATTCTTTGTCAGGAACTACTTTGCCTACAGTCCTAGCTTTACTGTGTTGAGTTTCATATGATCTCAGGGCCAACAACAAGGTTATTCAACCTATGGGCCCTCTGAAATCTGGAATTCCTTTGCCCTCTTTATTACCCAAAGGATGGCCTCTCATAGTTATTGATTTAAAGGATTGTTTTTTCACT
>NW_004949096.1:3834135-3848856 GCF_000317375.1 Microtus ochrogaster | reverse complement strand
TGTAGTTACTCTCTACATTATTTAGACTCCTTGAGATAGAATGTTTAGCAAAACTTTTGTTCTCGATATTGTTTGCTATATTTATTATTTGTTATTATTGTATATAGTTGTATTTGGTTTAGTTCTGTCTTATTTAGACAAAAAGGGGAGATGTAGGGAAAAGTCCCACCCCTTAGGGGGCATGTTCACCTCAGGCTAATGTTTACCTATAAATCTGGTGAGCGTGCTCACAGCGCTGGCTTCTGCGGTGGTTCTGTAAGTCTATTTCCCCATTAAAGCTGTATATATTTTTACAATCTGTCTGCATTCATTTACGCTGTTACAGATTACCTGGGCTAGTATCAAACTTTAAAGACATGGATGAGCTCCTCGGATTCTTTTAATATTTAGAGAATTCTTTGATAATTGCATACAATACATTTGTATCATATACACTTCAATTTTGGGTGTGGAGCCATTCATTCATTCTAGCATGGCAGAACTATCAGGACCCACTCTTTTAAAGGAAAACTGATTTTTCTTTCCTGAGAAGTCATCAACTTTCCATAGTTTCCCAGGCAGGGATAGAGCTAAAGAAACCCTTTCCACTCCATGATGGAATGTTGACTGGCTTTGCTTCGCCTTGTGCAGGTCTGGTGTGAAACTATAGCTGTTGTGAGCCTTAAAGCTGACTGTCAATACTTAGATTCTGATTTACTGTCTGTTGAGCTTATAATTTAATTCTCAGGAGGCCTTGGTTTTTCCTTGTCCCAAACTCTTAGGAAGCCCTTCTTACACTCCTGTCCTTCTTTCATATTCATCCCTGCTCATTTTCTTTGATCCACACATCCACCATTCATGTCAACATGGTAGATTAAGAGAATGAAAAAAACAAAAAGAAAAAAAAAGAGGAACTTTTCTGGCACAGATCAAATCCCTCAAATACTTGGCAAGGATTTATTTCCTGTAACTTTTGATGTTCTCAGATCTGTCAATTGGAAGAGACATTAAGTTGATTTGAAACACGTATTCACATGGGGATTGGGTTTTTGTCCAGCATGATGGGCCAAACCACAAATCTGGTCTGGGTTTCAGAATGAGTGAAACCACCTTATGTTCATAGTGTAATGCGGCCTTTGCTTGAATTGACTCCGAACCAGCAAGATTGTCATACAGTAGTTATATCCAAACATCAAGGTTATTGATGCCCTGAAGAAAATTTATGTCTGCTGAAAAATGTATGTGGGACCCCCCCTCAGATCTTTCCACCTGATTAGAGTATATGAATACCATTTTGTGATCAATCCTATTCATTTTTCTAACCAAAGAATTTAGAAGAATATTATGCCCCATCTAGTAAATAATATGGGTATTTGTATTGTTTGGAACTTAAGGACAGCTTAGGTGACTAACTTCAAAACCAGAGAGATACTTAGAGAACATGTCTTCAAATTTATAGGGCAGGGATCACCAAACATTTTCTGTAAAAGTCCAGATGGTAAATATTTTAGACTCTGTGCACCATATGGTATCTGTGGCAACTAATTAACTCTGACACAGTAGCATAACAGTGACCATGGACAGTGTCTAAATAAGTGGAGATATCTGTGTTTCAGTAAAACTTTATTTATAAGCACAGGTGGTGGGCTGATTATAAATTTATGTTTATGCACATTTTATAATGCATTGTTTTGTTATAAGGTTTCTATCATATCACACATTTAGTGAGAACTCTGTAACTAGAGATAATGTTAGTTTGACAAAGTGAGAGATGTTCTAGAATTTTCTCCCTCAGAGTATGGTCTATGCAATAAAAGAATCCATGCCATCAGAGGATAACTAAATATGTACTATTTCAAGACCAGTACCACCCCTATACTCTGAATAAAAGTTTGTATGTTAATATAGTGCTCTTATGACTCATATGTCTATTAAAATTTGAGTTCCTCTGTTCTAGTACTGAGCCGTGAATGTGATCTCACAAGCTACTTCCTATTACAAAACCCGGGCCAGAGCACATATTTCTGAGAATCCTCTGAAGCAGGTAAAGCAATGTTTCAATATTTTTTTAAAAAATGACTCTTATGGTGAATTTTTGTCACACAAAGAAGTGTCCATTTTTATCTGCCTTGCAATTGTTGGTTTTCTCACTGCTCCGTGAAGAGGCTGGCACTTTGCACTCTGGCCTTCTTAGTTCCACAGCCTAAACTGACTGTGTATTAATTAATCCTTTTCATGGGTAAAATCTCGTGGAGCCATTGGGGATTTTCTTGATTCTCTTTTTGTTTGACATGATTGTTTTATTTTCTAAGGTCTCAGTTTCTGTCCAACACAGTCCATGCTGAATGTTATAAAGTATAATCTCTTACAGGGTGGATGTCTAGATCTTGGCTGCTTTTGAATTGCCAGTGGCTGTTCATTTGGCAAATATATGTATATCTACTCCCCTGTGTATAGTTCCTGTAAGATACAGGACGGTGGATGTATGCATATTTGCCAAAAAAAACAAAGAACAGATTCCATTTTTTTCCATGAAACAACACACACTTCCATATAATGTAAATATCCCATGCTTCAATTTTATTTAAATGAGACAGGCAACTAAACATAGGTCATGCCTGTAATCCTAGTACATGGAATGTGGAAGCAGAGTATTGTTAGATCAAAGCTAGCATGATTTTCATAGGAGATTCTTGCCAAAATAAAACAGAAAACAAAATAAAAAAGCAGAAATGAAATAGATAAGTCCTAGTCAACAGTGTACTTAACACTAACTCGGGGTATTGGGGGTAGTTTGCCCATTTCAAACTTGTTGTGAATGGAAGAAGATATGGATAGATAGCATTTGACAGAAGGTCGTGGGGAAGGTCATATTTCCCAGAACCTGATCTAGTCTATCAGATGTCATTTGGATGAGGCTAAAGTGATAGCCTACCATAGATACACTGGTGTTTTAGGGTCAGGAGAAGCTGATTCCTGTAGAAAGTTTCCCAAGAATGAATAAACAATTCCTGACTTATACACTAATTGTTGTATGAGTCTTGATATCTAACTTACAAACAAAACTGAGTTTTCTGCTATGACTATCTAGAAGCCTTGTAAAGAGGAGCACAATACAGATCCTGAATTTTCAAAACAGTTGGGTGGGTGTTATGACTTGGTTTTTAGCAGGAAGTGGGGGTCAAAACAGGGCTTCTCTGTGTGGCCCTGGCTATCTCAGAACTTACTATGTAGGTCAGGCTGGCCTCAAACTCACAGAGATCCTCCTGTCTCTGCCTCCCAAGTGCTGGGAATAAAGTTTGTGTTCTACTGCTGTGATAAGCATAAACATCTTGGGGAGGACAGGGTTTATTTTATCTTACAACTTGTAGTTCATTATAAAGAACTTGCAGTTCATTATAAAGGAAGTCAGCACAGAGACTCAGGCAGGAACCTGGAGGCAGGAACTGAAGCAGAGGCTATGGAGGAATTCTGCTTACTGGCTTATTCTATTTGCTTTCTTACATACCCCAGCATCACTTGCCAGTGTTGGTGCTACCCACAGTGATCTGTGCCCTCCTACATCAGTCATCAATGAAGAAAATGCTTGACAATAAGACAGTGTGATGGAGGCATTTTCTCTATTGAGCACTCTTTTTCCCAGATGAACCTAGCTTGTGTCAAGTTAAGGAAATATTAGTCAGCACAGGTAGTAATTCAGGGCATGCTTTCATGCTTAAATAACACAATGCATGGCAACTCAGCAGCTTGTGGTCAGTATTTGGTATCAATGGGTTTTACTTAGTGCTTTTGGTTACAGAGAGGGAGAATACTGTATTACAGCGGGTCTGTCAAGATTTAGCGGAAGTGGTGGTTCTAACATAGAGCTTGGGAAAAGATACTTTTCATCTTGACTTGTGTTTCTCAGAGCTTGGGATGCCTTCAGCCTTCTGAACAATATATTTAACATCTCTCCTCCTACCTTTCTCCTTGCACTCTGTGACAAGAGACAGTTTGCGGTACTCTTTCCTGAAAGTTGTATTGCATCACTGTATAAGCTTAGTTTGTTAGTTTTCCCCTCCCCATCATCCAAGAAATATAGCTACTTGGTGCTCTAGCTGGACCAATAATGTGGCACAAAACCATCATTTCCTCAGCAAAATGCAGTCCACTCGCTTATGCCAAGTTGTCTCTCCTCTGGGTTCCCAGGAGGCCATGAAATTGACTTCACAGCAGGCTGGGTCTACCTGAAAATGAAAGTAAATTCCTGCTCCAAGAAAAGAGCAAGGGGCAGCATATGCTGGTGATCATCTGTTCATGCTTATTTTTCCCTCTTTGCTTCAATGAGGCCTGCTCCCAGCTCTGCAGGAGAGGGGAGTGCAAGTTTGTTCGCATCTTTAGGAGAAAATATTTATCATCTTCCAGGTAGAATCGTTTTTCAAGTTACCATGAAGTTGTCATGAAGTCAACAGATACTTAGTAGGCATTGATCATATGCCAAGCCCTGTGCCAGATTGCCAAATACTAGGAAGATGACACTGAATAAGATGCAGCCTTTCTCTTTTTAGGATTTCATGTGTGTCTAGTAAAGAGGCAAATTAAGCTAAGCAATTAGAATTCAGTGACAAGTGCTATGCGAGATATGTGCACAGGATGACTGTGCCTCACCCAGGACTATGCATCCCTGCACTCAGGTGAAGTATAGCAGGAATGGCTTCCAGGCACATTGCTTTAACAAAAGTAGAACTATAAGAACAAGTAGGAAAACTAGGTGGCATTAGACAGAGAAAGAGGAAGCAGGAGACAAATTGTTCCAAGACAAGTGGATTAATGAGGTCACAATGTATCTAAGGATTGATTTGTTGTTGGTAGTGTTCTTTAATGTAGCCAGGAAAAAGAGTACAGGTAATAGGTATAGTTACCAATAAAGACAGAAGAGTAAATAAAGACTTTGTGGTGTGAATTTCAGATCTTCTACAGCTCACTAAGAGGGAGATATGGGAGAACTTGAAGGCAGTTAGGAATGCAGCCGTATAGCAGACACTTGGGATATAGTGTAGAGAGCAGGGTTAAAAAAAATGAGGTCTGACTCTAATGGTTGAACCAATTTCAGCTGTACCCGTATTCACATCATAAATATTCCCAGGAACATGTTCCTATTGTTATCTCTAATTTAGCTCCATTGTTAGGGTTAGCATGATGCCCTAACGGTATCGCAGCACCATGTCTCATGATTGAAAATTTTGATTCCTTTAGTGTTCCTAATTATAGTCTCTTAATACAGCACTACTGAAATTGTCTGGTAGATTATTATATGTTCCTGGAGTTAATCACTGTGATCTGAGAAATGCATACATTTGATTTGATCTACTCCAAGTCTGATGTCCCTCTACTGAGACTGTATTATTCCGAAGTGTTTGGGTTGAGAGATGATACTAAGTCTGTGGCTTGGTTATCACAATAATAGGTCAAAGCTTGGGTAATAAAGAATAGATACTCACTGTGTAGGTTGTCATATTTTCTTTCTGAGAAACTGCATAGGTAAAGATATCATTCACTGAGATTATAATGATTTGGTGCATGTTGATGTCTGTTCTTTGTAGGGGGTTATCTCAGTCCATTTTGTGTTGCTATAACAGAACACCTTGACTTACAGCCAACAAATATCTATTGGCTCACTTGTTTGGAGGCACAAAAGGTCAAGGTCAAAGAGGTGGCATCCGGGACAAACTTTATTTCTTAAAAACAAATCTTTTAAAAGTTATTATTATGCATTTAAACTTTTTTGTATATTTTGCTCTTATTTTCTCTTCTAACAATTCCTCCCAGATGTCCCCAGTCTCTTACTTTCCCACTGAAGAAAACTTAGAAAGCATAACAAAATTCCAACTAAAACAAACTATATATATATATATATATATATATATATATATATATATGCATGCCATGAAGATATAACAAAGGGAAAGCTCATAAAAACGTGGAGTCTGTTTATGTTGGTCAACTACTCCTGGGCAGGAGGTTTGCCCTGGATGATGGCTAATATACCCAGTGACACTTCACTGTAGAAAATTAATTTTCTTTCTTCCAGAAGGTGTAAGTTTTAAACAGCTTCTTGGTTAGAAGTGGGACTTTGTGTGCACTTCTCCTTGGTACAGACTTTCTTGATACCTAATGTCATTGCTGAAGGAAAAGACAGGAATTGAGAAGGTGGGAGGAAGAGAACAAGGAAGAGGGCAAGCAAAGAGGGGGATAAAGAGGGGGAGTGTTGTGGTGGCGCACGCCTTTAATCCCAGCACTCGGGAGGCAGAGGCAGGCGGATCTCTGTGAGTTCGAGACCAGCCTGGTCTACAGAGCTAGTTCCAGGACAGGCTCCAAAGCCACAGAGAAACCCTGTCTCGAAAAAACCAAAAAAAAAAAAAAGAGGGGGAGTGTTGAAGGGAGGGAAGAAAAGACAGATGGAAAGTTCACAGCTTTAAGCTTTCTTAAGATTGACACTAGTTAGTTCACAAATATTCATGATTACAAACTGTTCATTAAACCCTTTACTTACACTGTTGCATGGAGATTAAGTTTCCAATGTTTGCTTTTAGGATGCCACATTTACACTGTAACATATACATTGATAAGGTTAAAAACACACTGACTTATTGCATTAAACTTTGAATATAAGAGCTTGATCCTTATTGTGAGGATAGCAGAGTTTACCTACACCATGTATGTATTCATTAAACAAACATTATCTGTGAGCTGTTTGTGTAGGTGGGAGGATTTCTTTGTGTTAGGCAGACCGTGTCCTGCCATTGTCTCAAATGAGGTGCGCTGGGTCTTGAAAGCATAAAATGGAGTGAGCCTTGATCATCTCCGACTTAGAGGTGTATTAAAAAAGGGGAGAACAAAAACAGAAGCTATACCCCATTAAGGACACAAAAGGAATGGGATCAATTCAAAACAAGGAATGAATACAGACTTTGTTGAAGAAATCCTAAAGATAAGAGAGTTTCAGAATAGAGTTTTGTTGTAAGTAGGAAAGGAAGTGGGTTCCTTATAGAGCATGTTCATGTTTGTAGTGTTTTAAGTCTCTCTGTAATATAAGAATATAAAATGTGACAGCATTGCCATGTTATTTTGTTGACTGATAGTTATTCTAAATAACTGCATGGCCATCTCCTCTGTGATAGGATGTGAGAAAGAACTCTTCATTGCTCTTTAGTTGGGAGCAATGAATAAATGACTAGGATTAATCTCAGAGTGCCTAGAGAGAAAGTTAATGGTTAATTGTATGAGGTGGTTTTTTTTTTTCCATACTAGTTAATTGCATAGGATCTAAATAAGTGAGACTTGAGGAAGTGGAATCCTACATTTCTATAATTTATTTTTGATATGATCACACCTCCATTAGACAAATAACAAAAACATCATCAATTTTTGTTTATCCAGTAGCACAGATATATTAGTTGTTGCTATAATAAGGTGTGTAATTGTCTACAAAGATCTACCAGATATAAACTTTCCCCAGATCCTAACAACTTCTCCCCACTCCTTCTTTCTTCTTGACACAAGGTCTGGCTATTTAGCCCAAATCTGGCATACAGTTTAAGATTCTCATGTTTATAGCCTCCAACTTACTAAAATTTTAGGCATATCTTAGTGTCTCTAGATCTCAAAGTTTTAGTTAAGAAAACCCCCATTGATCCCTGAAATAATAAATTTCAGTACAGTGTGCTGTGCCGTGATTTTCATTTGACTCTGTTGTAAGGAAGTTTTGCTGAGATGTTGGCACATTGTATAACAACTATTTTCCCTCATTTGTCAATCCTGTTAGCAATTATGCTCTTCTCTAGGGGTTGGTAAAAAGAGTCTTACGCATCTTTGTAACTGCTGTGTCTAATGTAACGTATGTGTATATTTATATGCTGCTCTTAAAAAAATAAGCCTCTTAAAAGAACATTCTATATAATTTTCTGTGTTCTATATCTAGAAGCTCGTTGTAGTAGTTCAGAAAAGTCTACTTAGCTAGATAGTTTGTTTAATTCAGGGTTTCTGATGAAGAAAAAAACAATAAAATCTTATATTACAGACTAGATTGCGTATTAACAATGTACATTTATTCCACATACTTTGGATGTTAGAAAGCTAGAAGATCAAGGCCTCCAGGTTCCATATAAAAGCAAGTCCCTGGGTTTATTTTTGTTGATCTGCCTTTTGAGATAGGGTGTCATGTAGCCCAGGCTACTCTTTGTGTATATATGAATAGTCTTGACTTCCAAACATTTCTACCTTTACTGTTCCAGGGATAATAGATATGGAACACAATACAGGGTTATTTCCAAGTCCATGGCTTATGGAGTTGTTTCTCCCCTTCTCCTTGCATAGTGTGTGTGTGTGTGTGTGTGTGTGTGTGTGTGTGTGTGTTTTGCTGGCTTATTTCCAAATGTATGATAATTCTATTTTTTTGGAGGGGTCTTCATACTGTTTTTTTTTTATAGTGGCTGGACTAACTGACATTCCTGATAGCAGTGTTGAAATGCTCCTTTTTTTAAGCTTCTATGAAGTCATTGGTCCCATTTAGAAAGGTTCACTCACCTTATGGTACAATCTATTCCCAAAGGACTTACCTTCTAACAGTATATCCCAAGTTTAATATTTTAGTAAGGAAATTAGAAGTGGAGACAAACATTCAGAACAAATAAGAAGCTGAATCTAGCCTAGTTTTTCCTTTCCATTTTGTGCTATTTCTGACTTGCATGACCACTAGTATTCTTAGTCTATGTTGTCATTTTTAGAGGTGGCACAATATTTAATATTGTTTGTCAGAGTCCCGGCATCTAGAAACACTAAGGCTTAAGTCTCTGGGCATGTCAAAGGGTTGGCATCAAGATTAGTCTAGTTGAGATGTGAAGAACCATGCTCCATGCGCTTTCACCGTTCCTATGCTGGGACCTAAATGAAATCAAAAGGAGAAAACTGCCAGAGAAATACATTCATCCCTTTCTGCCTCTTGACTTAACTGTGGAAGCCGTGTTACCAGCATCTTCCTTCTTTGTTGTCTATAATGGACTGTGCATTCCTTGTGTTTTAGCTTGCTTTCTGTTGCCAAGATAAAGCATCATGGACAAGAAGCAAATTGGGCAGGAAAAAGTTTATGTGGTTGACATAACACCGGGAAGGCATTTGCTCAATTCAGGTTCTCTCTTCCAAGATGACTCCAGCTTAGGTCAAGTTGACAAAAAAACTAACCAGCACACTTTGAACTGTAGGCAAAAATAAAGCCCTCCTTCCTTCAAATGTTTCTTATCAGACATTACGCCACCAATAAGAAAACTAGTTAAGTAATATCAAAAGGTTGGTATAGAGAGTAGGGACATTGCTTAAGCCTTAAGTACTGGCTGAGTTTATAGATGTGAGCTACACGAGGCCTAGAGTGCACCAGTCAGAATGGAAAGTTCTGTTTTGGTAGGACCTTGGAAGACAAGAATGTGGAGAGGAATGTGAAGGTAGAGACCTTGAAGGTGAGGTTTAATAGGAGAATATGGACTCTTAGGAACTCGGCTAGAGGTCACTCAGGTTATTTTCTGACCACGTTCCTATAACTCAATTGAGGTTCAATTTAAAAGTAACAGGCTACTGTTTTCATCTTAGGAATTGTAAGACTTGACACAGTTATTGCTCACCTCTTTTATCAAGACCCACAGTGAAAATGTGCAACATGGTAGAATCATATAGAAAAACAGCCATCTGTCCACACTCATTTAAGTTTAAAATACTAGTATATGATGGAAAGGAGGCGCCGCACTGGGATAGTAGGAAAGAGCCCCGAGGAAAAGCATCTTTTTCATGATTCTTTGCTTGCATATAGTAATGATGCAGTATGGGGGACTTGTGGAATCCTTCGCCATGGTCGCAGAAAGCTGCTGTGGTCAGGTGATGAATGACATGGTTGGAGTCCTCGCACAAAGGATCTGAGAGGCCACCATGTGCATAAAAATGAATAATCACTCCCATGGAGAAGAATTCGAATTGGCCTTATAGACTGTTGGACTAATTATTATTATGAACATACAAATTAAATTATTTAAAATATTCTTGTTTTGATACCTGGGATGTATTATCAATCACAACTCTTACTATTACACATCTTTAGTAGTCTATTGTTAAAATTTGGGGGAAATTTTAGACAGTTTTTGATAGATTTCTCTTAAGTTTAATTTAATTTATCCTTATAGACTGATGGAAATGGTAAACTATTTTCCTCGTAAACTCAGAATTAAGCAACGGTCTTTCTTTATTCCTAACTGTCTGAACTGTATACAGTTCATTTTGGTCTTAGACCCAGCTATTTGGAGGTGTGGAGGAGGCAGGATGGCAAGGGTGTATTTTCTTTCAGTTTCTTTCATAGAGAAGAACCACTTGATGAAATACATTATGTATTTCAAAAATTGATGCGCCTTTGCAAGAGTGTAAGTTATATCTTACATGAGACTGCTAACTAGGCAGTGATAATATTCCTCCATGAATGTTCTAGTGGTTTAATACCTGAAACAGCACGTACTCTTTAAATGTATGAGCAAATGCTCAGAGGTAAGGACTAAAGGTGTAACCTCTACCATCATTCAAGAACGAGAGAACACTTAGTTGTTTGCATGGATAAAAGGTTTTCTAATGGCAAAGAACACTCATTTATTCAGCCAGCATTTGTGGCGTACTTAATATAGTCTAGAGTTCTTCAAAGCTTTGGGTATATACTAGCCATAAAGACAGAATTACCATCTTCATGTATTTATCAGACACTTCCCCAAATAATCTATAATTTGTCCTTAGTTGATTGTTTTAAAAATGAATGTTGAGAACCTCCCTGGGGAAGGAGGTTTGATGAAGGAAACAAGAAAAATAGGATTATAATGCTATTAGCGTACTGAATATGGTCTGTTTGAAATCATTTCCGCTAGGTCACTGCAGGAAGAACCCTTCTATTTGTGAAGGACCTTAATCCGCCCAGATAATTTCCTCTAATGTGCCACTCCAAACTCACTCCTAGCATTTTGTTTTCTGCCTGACTTCTAAAGCCCCATCAGAGGCTGCTGAGCAATCGTTTTCAGCATAAGCAAGGTGATCATTATCATCATTATGCTGTTACCCTTGAAGAAAGCATGTAAAGAGGCCGGGGAAAGATGCATAATTTAAGAAAACACTGAAACTGATCACTGCATAATAGCCTCTTTATTCTCCAAACTGCCACTAGATTTAATTGAGACTCCAACTGTACACACACACACACACACACACACACACACACACACACACTTGTATTTGCACACATGTATACTTTCAGATTGTTTTGACACGTTCCATCAGAGCATAAACCACATATTATAGGACCACATCTGTTAGTTCACCAATGTAGACAATCCAACACTTAAATGTTATATGGAAAAAACGGCACATAATAGTTTTAAGTTGGGTGAATTTGTGTATTCTTAGCTTTTTATTATGTCTGTCAGTTTCCTCTCACTGCAGATATAACATTTTTGGGATTCCCCATCAGAATCTCCCATGCCCAGTCTCGATTATCCTTAAACTGTTAATCATTAGATCGTTTTATTACACCACTTATGCCTGTACCTGGCTCAGAGGCTTAGGGCAGTGTCCTCCTCCTGTGTCTTCATCCTCCTGGTCAGTTGTTCCTCAGACTTCCTTTTCTTCTCATCATTTACCACACTCAGATAGAGACCCCAATTCTCAGTGTCCCCACGGAGCTTCCTTGTCAAAGGCATAGTGGTGTAATCATTATCCTCCAGGCCGTCTTTTGTCTGCTGATGGCATTCAACAGTTTGCTCCTGAAGGCTGGACTTCAGATCACTTTTGAGTTGGGGAAATTGTCCTGAACTTTAACAGATGCTATGAAGGGGAAGGCACCTTGGGAGCCAGACCTGGGACAAAGTTATTTACTAACCACTCAGGCTTGCTAAAGTTGTTTAACCTCTGAGCCTTGATTTCTTCATCTGTGAGACGAGATGAGGGATGTAAAGATGTGTAAATATTTCTGCAGTGTTTAGCTAATGGTCTATGCTGCCAAATGCTGGTTCCTACATTCTCCCTAGGCTCTCTATCCACCTCTCATTTTGGATTCCTTTATTTCAACGTTACATGATTTGGGGCCTGGTAATTAATTCCCATCTCTGGCATCTAAGTTGTGAATTAAGTGATGTTTAGCACTAGCTCTGGTCTCTACTTATTATAGGTTAGACATCCTTTCTAACGGTTGTGACAACCACAGTTATTTCTATTTAAACATTCCCTGAAGGATAAAGTAATCTTGAATAGGAACCACTATTCAAGCTATTCAAATTTCAACTTCTCTAATTCATTCTTCAAAGTTAGCCTACTTCTGAATTCTCAATCAATCCTGACCAAAGCAGAGAGTTTAACTTTTCAATAGCAGCATCTTATCCATTCTTGGTCTATTCCATTATTCATAGTTGTTGTCAGGTCCGTCCCCCCAAATTTGCATTATATCCTGCTATATTTGCAAGGGTCTCCCCTCCCACTTCAACTCCCCTGTATACCTTGTTTATTTGTTTGCATTTATTTTGGGTGTTGGAAATTTATACAAGGACTTTAAGTATGTTAGGCACATAGTGTACCACTTGGTAACATACCCAGAGAGTTACATATTACTATTTAATAAATTTTCAATATTTGATAAACAAATGGGTTAATAAATCTTTTTAATTATCTATTATCTATCTATCATCTATCTGTCATCTATCTATCTATCTATCTATCTATCTATCTATCTATCTATCTATCTATCTATCTATCTATCTATCTATCTGTCTATCTATCTATCTATCATCCATCTAAACTTCAATGACATTGTCTGTATGTAAGAAAGACTATAGGGTCTGGTTTTGGTTAAGAATGTAGTCTACTTTTGACGACTTAGGTTAGATTTCTGATACCCACATGCCAGCTAACAACCACCCAAAACTTCAGCTTCAAGGGATCTAATGCCCACTTCTGCTCTCCATGGGAACCAGGCCCACATATGGTGCATAAGCATATTTATATATGAACACCATCACTGGAAGACACAATGTAAGCTTCCAAAGTAGGAAAGCAACCAACAATCCCCAGTTTTGATATCTATAAGTGGTAGCACCAACCAGTATAGCACAATAGCGCTGAGGATGCAGTAGTTGATGCAAATGGCAGTAACTAGCAATTCTCTAATTGGACTTAAGAATCACTCAACAAGAGGGACAGAGACCAGAAAATGAAAACGAACCAAAATGCAGAGTTGTGGAGCACAGTCTTGATGGAAACATCTCCAAAATCACTTCTGTACCTAAGGTTTAGGCATCATTGTGGAAGAGGAGGCAGAAAAAACATTTTAAGAACCAGAAGAACAGGAAGTTTTGTATGAAATCATGTGTCCTAGGAACATCAGGAACTAAATTCATCAAACCTCGCCAACATGACCCCTTAAATATGAGCTAAACAAGAACAACAACAATAGACATATTGAAGATAACATGGGAAATCCCAAGATGACCCAACCCCACACAAAATTACAAAAATCAAGGAATCGTGAGAGCAGGAGCAATGATCTTTCCAAGGGAAGAATACAGCAATTGATTGATTATCCAGTATCAAATAGACATACCTAAAAACATGTATACAAGTAGCATTATTCAGACTGCAAAGGTTATATTTATGTATTTATACTCACGTATATGTATGCAATGAGAATTAACAAAAAGTAGGCCGTGTATTTGAAGGATAATGTAGTGGTATATAGGAAAGTTTAATGAAAGGCAAGGGAAGTGTTAAGTGATGTAATTATATCATAATATCAAAAATAAATAAGTAAATGAACAAATAATTTTATATTAGAATATAGCAGAGGCTCTGAGTTTGGAGATTCCTAACAAGGGAGACACAGATTATTTATGACTAAGTATCTGTATTAATTTTCTGAGGATGCCACAATAAAATACCACAAACTTAGTGACATTAAACAATATCAATTTATCCTCTCACAGTTCTGAAGGCTAGAGGTCTGTTGCAGGAGGTAATTCTGCTCCTCCAGCCTATAGCTGCTGAGATACCAGCCCATTGGGGCGTGGTCTCGCTCCCTTTAAAAAAGCGGCCACTTCCCTCTCTTCTCTCTCTTTACTTCCTGCTCCACAGGCGACTAGACTCCCTTCCTGGTTGTACAGAGGGCTGTTGTCTGGGATGGTGATCTGTAAGTTTTTTCCCCTTTAAATAAATACCACCCTATTAATCATAATTCCAAACTGGTGTGGCATTGTTTGTGGCTATGCCTTCAGAGGTCTGAAACTTAGGTGTTTATGTGATTGAATTCCCTCTGAAGTTTCTAGTGGAGGAAGGATCCCTCACTTCTTCCTGCCCTTGGTATCTCAGATGACTTCAGCTGCTGTGTAAGCATTGTTGCAATATTTTCCTCTACTCTTCCATGCTCATCTTCCCTTAAGAGCATATGTGTCTTCTCTTTTCTTAAAAGGGTATCAATCATTACATATTAATGGTCTACTCTACTCTATCATGACTTCATCTTAATTAGTTACATCTGCAAAGACAGCATTTCCAAACATTCTGGTCACATTCCTGGGCAGACTGATTGGAAGGCGGAGAGGGAGGGCCACTTGTATCTGTTGTGTACCACTCAGCAAAGCCGCTTCCCTTTAGTCATAAGATTCCTTTCAGAAGCAGAAATGAACATATGAATCATTACTTTTT
>NW_004949096.1:3811496-3834035 GCF_000317375.1 Microtus ochrogaster | reverse complement strand
CTGGTCTACAAAGTTAGTTCCAGGACAGGCTCCAAAACCACAGAGAAACCCTGTCTCGAAAACACCAAAAAAAAAAAAAAAAGATTCTTCTCTTAAAAAAAAAAAAAAAAAAAGATTCTTCTCTTGTACAATCCACCTCAGCTGTAATTTCTCCTCCCTCCACTTCTCCCAGATCCCCCTATCTCTTCCTCCTCCAGGCACACTCGCCCATGTTTCCCTTCAGAAAAGATCAAGGCCTCCAAGAGATAGAAAAGCAAAAACATCAAAAGCAAATACAATAACACAGGCGAAAGCCTTCACTCAAGACTGGAAGAGCTTACCTAAGAGGAAGAAAGGAGTCCTAAGTTCAGGTAAAAGAGCTAAAGACACACCTGTTCCCACAGCTAGGAGTCCCCCCCCCCAAAAACACCATGCTAATAGCCATAACATATATGTGGAGGACATAACACACCTCTGCATTCCCCATGATTGCTGCTTTAGTCTCTGTGAGCTCATCTGCACCTTTCTTAGTGGATTCAGGGAGACACGTTCTCATAGTATCCTCTATTTGCTCTGACTCCTAAAATTGTTTCTCCCCTCTCCACAGGGCTCCCCAAAGCTCCAAGGGAAGGGACCCAATAGAGGCCTTCAATTTAGATTCTCTCTCTGAATAATGTCTTACTGTCATCCCTGCACACACTTTCATCTGCTGCAGAAGGAAACCTGTCTGATGACAACTGGACAAGGCATTGATCTATGGATATAATAGAATCATTTAATTGATGTTTTGACATTGATTCTTGGTTCTACCCTAGGTCTTTGCACTGTCCATTCTCTGGTTTCTAGCCATCCAGCAGTGCTGGGTTTGGATTTTCACTCACGTAATGGGTCTCAGGTTAAATTAGACATTGGTTGGACATTCTCACACGTTCTGTGATATTATTGCCACAGGACATCTTGCAAGTAAGACAGCTTGTAGGTTGAGTTGCAGTCCCTGTTTCTCTTTCAGTAGCCCACATAGCACCCTCTCTCGATGATGAGAACATAGGGACAGGGAGACAGGGTGGAAGAAGAGTGCAGGGAGAGGTGACTGGTATTGGGAAGCATTTGGCAGTGGTGAGGAAGTCTAGTGCAGTAAAAGCTTCTGGAGTCTATGAGGGCTATTCTAATGAGGACTGCTAGACACAGAATCTGAACTGGGCTATCTTTTGTAGCCAGGCAAAGCTCACAGCGGTGGGAGTGGGTGGTATTCCAATGAGTTGTTGACTGAAAGGGTCCCCAAATAAGTCAGGCTGCTGCTAGGACAAAGGGCAGCACTCTGCTAACTGGCAGTGAGGCCCCATCTCTCCATCAGTGGAGCCAAGGACAACAAGCACACAGTTCAGAGCTGATGCCTTTGTAGTCCATTCTTTCCACTTATGGATTTACTTCCTCTAACCTTGACAAAGCATGTGAGGTTCAGGCACTTCATTGTAGCCCCCCTTTTTAAATGTATTAAAGTATGAATTTTAGTGTACCCTTTTATTAGGCAGTGTTCTCTAGGGAAACAGAACCAATAAAATAAATATATGTTAAAAATTATTTATTAGATTGGCTTATATTATAAGTTCCAGGAAATTTAGGATACATCACACTGGAGAGGCTTAGAATCTGGTAGCTGCTCCATCCATGAGGCTGGATACCCTAGCAATTCCACTGAGGCCTGGAGAATTCCTAGACATGTTGATTTTCTGTCAGTGAGGGAAGCCTGAAGAAGTAGGCTTCCCGTTCAGATAAGGAATGTAGCAGTAGCCGCAAGGCATGAGACCAACTTGTCAGTGAGAAAAAAGGCAAAAGAACTTCCCTCTTCCACCTTCTATGTGAGCTGCTACTGGAAAATGCTGCTTCAGCTTACGCTAGGTCTTCCCAGTTCAAATAATCCCATCAAGAACACCCCTCACATGTGTACCCAGATGCCTGTCCTTTAGTTCTTCCAGATCCAGTCATATTAACAAACAATATTTACTGTTGCAAACCCAGTTTCATGTTGAAGCCAATGAGAGAACATTAGAAGATGGAGGTGTTGGGAAGTGATTGTCGCGATGACTGTTCTCATCTTACAGAAATAGGAGGACTGAACCTACAGAACAGGCTGGCCAGAGCTTGTTCACCCACTTCCACCATATGCACTAAAAGATGCCATCTAAGACACGGAGAAACGTGCCTTACAGAAACCTACTTCTCACATGCTTTGACGGTCAACTTCCCAGACTCCAGATTGGTGAGCAATATTTCTGTAATAAGCTTTTCTACTTAAGCCATTTTGTTGTAGCAGCTCCCAAAGAGTAGTCCATTGAAATTATATAATTGTGTGTAACTCTTCAAGTTTTTCAAAAGCAAGAGCTAAATGAATTAGACAGAAGTTAATTTTGAGTGCTGCACTTGGTGGCACATGCCTTTAATCCCAGAAATCAGGAGGCAAAGGCAGGTGAACCTCTGTGAGTTTGGGGCTAGCCTGGTCTACAGAGTGAGGGCCAGGATGACCAGGGCTATACAGAGAAATCTTGTCTCAAAAAATGAATGAACAAAAAGCTAATTTTTAATCTTTCTGAATATTGCACCCCATTGGCGCTAATAATAATCTAATAATTCAAAGAATTCATTCTAAACTTTAGTTTTGTAATTGGCTCAGTGTAAATTTTTCTACAGGCCCTGTAATTTAAGGTCTTTTGTGCTATCATTATTTCATTATAATACATTTTAATTAGTGTAGACCAATGTTAGGGATTTTTGTTAGATCTGCCTGGCTTTTCTGTAGTTGCTCTTTTAGTTAGAAATAAATCAGAGGGACAAATCTCTACTTCTCTTTTCATTTGCTGTTTAGCACACTAAACACTCTGTGGCGATACCCAGTACCTGTGAGTAGATGGGTAACCGGTGAGTTATAGCTGACTATTTCACAAACAAACTGGAATGACTGACCCTCAAACTTGTGCACAGCACAAGGAATTCATGCACAGAACCAGACATCACGATCACCTGTGTATTCTTACATTCTTCTTGCACAGTCTGTTCTTGCGTAGTTTCTAATGAGTAAACAAATGAATGGGAACAGCATGGGAGGTTAGAATGGACAGACATAGAGAAGAGACATTCTTACATTGGTGCGGTATTTTCCATGTACTCTTCTTGGGGAAGCAGACTGTTGTCTTCTAGAGTATGCCTCGATGATCGTGATCATTGCTGAAGAGACAGGGGATGGTGAGGCTGACCCCTGGCCTCCGTAAGAGCTCGTTAGACAATAGAACCATCCATTTCTTTAGATTCTTTCTGCTTGGAACTTAGAATTAAAATTCAAAATTGATCATGGTGGCACACAACTGTAACCAGGTGGGAAGCTGAGGTAGTTGAAGGTTTGTAGCCAGTCTGGGCTCATAAGCAAACTGTGGGCTTGAGATGTTGTGCAGTTGTACAGTGTTTCCAGAGCATACACAAAGCCATGGGTTTAGTTATTAGCACTGGAACAATAACAAAAAACACACACATGCTCCCCCCAGCACACATATGTAGGCATAAGTTTCTATACTGTCACCCAGCTCTCAAACAACCACACAGAAACTTACAATTATAAATGTTTGGTTGATAGCTTAGGTTTGTTTCTGACTAGCTCTTATAAGTTAATTTAACCTATTTCTATCAATTTATTTGTTTCCACGTGGTTCATGGCTTCTTATCTCATCTTGTAATTGTCCTGCTTCTTCTGCATCTGGCTGGTGACTGCCCTTCTACATCCCTGAGTGATCTTTCCCTGTCTGCAAGCTCTTCCTAACCTCTTCCTGCCCACCTGTTGCTCATTTAGGTCTTTATTAAACCCAGGAGAGCAACATATTTTATAGTGCACAAAAAGATTGTTCCACAACACACATGCACACACACACACACACACACACACACACACAGAGTCACACTCACACCACCTCCACCACCACTGAAACAAAAATAACAAAAACACCTAAAAAAAAAAAGTCAGAGTAAGTCAAGGTATGCTACGTGGGCTGTATATATACAACAGTCAGGCAAACTGATGAGAGAAAGAGGCAACTCAGATGTGATGAGAGAAACAGTAGCACGATGAGATGCTCAGCTGTCACATTAACCTTGAGTCTAGCCTAGTACCTAGCACATAGCAGAAGTTCAAATGGCTGAAATTTAACTTTGGTGAGATGGAGAGAAACATTGTGGTATCTCCTCTACACACATCTTTTTCCTTATAGCGCATACTAGTTTTGTTTATTTTCCCATATAAGTGGTTCTCTATTTCTTACTCCTAGGTGCTTCAATGCTAAGAAACAAGGCAGCATGAGCACTTAACCTCAGCCCCACCTCCTCTTAACTGGCCCCAAGCTCAGACCTTTAAATTAGTAGAGAGTCAGGTTATATTGAATTCAATGGGCATTCCCTACCATTTGTGGATATGATACATGTCCTCCAGTTCATATGACCTTTAGAGTTTAGAGATGTTTTTAACCCTGATCAAATAGAAAGGCAGCCTCCCTTTAGAAGCTGCTTTCAGCTCTGCTTTACCATTCTAGGCCACTGTCTGCCGCCTGACTAAAAAGCACCCTGAGCCACACTTACATGGCTTCTGATTCTTTTCCCCAAAGTCTCAGATCCTTCTCTTTTACAAGACACATTTTATCAATATTTACATACTTATTGACCAAAGTTGGGTGAGCAATAGTCTATATGGTGTGAAAATTAGGTGAGCAAAACAAATGAATTCCTTATGTCTTGGTATTCTATTTACTTCAAGCCTCATAGCCACTCTTCACCTTCTCTGTCCTGCTCTGTGCCGGGGAGACAGACAACACCTGCACTATTTGCTCAATGCATTCCAATTAGGCTTGGCCAATGAGAGACAGCGGAGGAGAAAAGAGAGTGGAGTGGAGAGAGGGTGAAGTACTTAGGCTTCTCCCTCCGTGCTCAAGGTTATAACTACAGAAACTCCCTGACAAGTTCTTATCTTGACCTTGCAATCCTTTTGTCTCAATGTCCTACGTGCTAGGACTCTAAACCTGTACTATTATCCACAGGAGTCAACTGTCTTTCCCTGGAGCAGAGCTGCTACAAGCCAGCCCCTCCCCTGAGCTCCAGAATTCACTGATGCCAGGGCCTGTATTTCCCTCTTCTCCCTCTAAGCGAGAGCCTAGGTGCAGTGAACTTCTGGGATTTCATGATTTCTAGATATCTCAGCATTTCTCACTGCTTTCTTTATTGAATGATGAAAATAGCATGCCGTCAACTCAGTCCATTTAGTGTTGTTTATAGGCACATGTGTTTAGGCCTGACCACTTGGGATTGACTATTCTATCAGAGAGAACATCTCTGTAGACAGTGGATGCTTCCTGTTTCAAAAGCTATTCATTGTATGTAGCTCTTCATCTAATGAAGGGATCTTATGAAATTTCTACCATTCACATTTGCATGTCAACCGGCGTTTTCATTATGTGGATCTTGTTTAGCGAACCATGTTGTTCAGATTTCATATGTGAAGTTTCCCTGGCTTGTCTAGAAGACATATGAGCAAGCATCCCCAAGCCCTAAGTGTGCTATGTTCACTGTTTTACAATAGCTTAGGAAATAAAAAACTGAAATAGCCATCAATTAGTGATTGATGATGGAAACATGGAGCATATACACAATGGAATTCTATTTAGCTATAAAGAAAAAAATAAACTGAAAATTTCAGGTAGATGGATGGAACAGGAAAATATCATCGTTTTACTTAAACCAATCTGGATACTTCTATATTGTTTTTTTTTAAAAAAGGACCCAAAAAGAGAGACAAACATAGATATCCATATATATGCACATATTCCTAAATGTTTACATCTTTATCAGTTCATATAAAGTTACTTTTATATATCTGGGTTCAGAGCTGACCACTTGGTATTGAGTAACACAATGCGGAAGGGCCACTGTTCCAATGGGAACTCTCTTTCTTCCACTGCCAGCATTCCTTCGTTATTTGTAGTTTTTTTGTCTAAAGCTGAGACCTCTTGAGCTTTCCCTACTGTGTCTATCGGTGTCATTCTTGTTCAGCTCCTGTGTAGGCAGGTTTAACTTCTCTGACATTTCTAGGAGACAATCTCTCAACAAATTTCTTATTCTTCTGGCTCTTACAGTCTTTCAGGCAACTCTGCTGAGCCTTAGGTGTGGGTGTTGTCCTTGAGATGTGTCCATTGGGACGGGCACTGCATGATCTCCTGTGCTCTGAATTTTGATCAGCTGTGGTTTTCAGTAACAGTCTCCCTCTCCTTCTTTAATGGGGAGGTGACAACAAGTAAAATTCATATGGTACGACCTCCCTTAAGCTTGCATTTCAGTGGGGGAAGAGATAGCTAACAACCGAATACCAACTCTGTTGTTACATAATCATAAATGATACGCAGAAAGACAAATCAGGGTCACTAGAATGACAGAAACCACTATAGAGTATGTGATCAGGTAAGGTCGTCTTGGCAGACATCTGACCGTGAGAGAAGGAAAGAGCTGCTGAGACAGATAAACCGAGCCAGGTCCTGACGCAGAACATGTTTGGAGTCGGGATGCTCATAAAGGCCAATGGAATAAATAAGGGCTCTGGTAAATGACAGGGAATGAGACTAAATGTTCTTTATACTACTTGTCGGCTGAAGACCACACTAAATCCCCAACTGTAAGGAGAGGGAAGACTTGTGATGGTAAGAGGACAGATTTTGTCAGGTTGCTTACAAATTGAGGTGAAGAATGAATATGCGAGATGCTTAGATAAAATTTGTAAATTCAGAGAGCTGTATCTGGGGCATAGTGGACTGTGTCACTGTCCCTCACGCTATCATATGGCCTTACTCGAAGTGCTGAATTAGACCTCAACACGCTGGCCCTGGAGACTTAGCAATGCTCCCCATGAAGCATTCGTGGTACCCATTATTCATTTATTCATTCACTCAGCAAAGACCGTGATAAATTTTATCAAAATATGCATAATTCCATCTGGAGGATCTTTAGATGTTTTCCCCACACCAGGCTGTAATCTCCACAAGAACCATGCCTCTTGGCATTTTGTTCTTCTTTGGATATCCAGACTCTAACATGGAGTCTGATGTTTTGTTCTCCTATGGATATCCAGGTTTTCACATGGAGTCTGGCCTATTATAAGCATTTCAGAGAGTGAGTAGGAGACACTGGAAAACTGTCTAACATATCTTCAATAGGATTTAGTCTCAGGGAGACTTTCTCTTGGAAAATTCAAATGTCATTTTTAAATATTAGATAGTCACAATGAACTATATGTAAAACTTCTCATTAAAAAGAAGAAAACTGAAGTGAGCAAGGAAGTCAGGACCATGAGGGGTGCATCTGCCCACTGAGACGGCGGGACTGATATAATGGGAGATCACCAAGGCCAGTTGGAATGGAACTGATGGAGCATGTGATCAAACCGGATTCTCTGAATGTGGCTGACTGTGGAGGCTGACAGAGAAGCCAAGGACAATGATGCTGGGTTTTGATTCTACTGCATGGACGGGCTTTGTGGGAGCCTAGTCTGTTTGGATGCTCACCTTCCTGGACCTGGGGGGAGCAGGGAGGACCTTGGACTTCCCATAGGGTAGAAAATCCTGACTGCTCCTTGGACTGGAGAGGGAGGGGGATGGGAGGGGGAATGGGAGGAGGGGAGGGAAGTAGGAGAAGGGGAGGGGAGGAGGTGGAAATTTTCAATAAAAAAATAATTAAAAAAAGAAGAAGAAGAAAATCCCGTGAAGGCATGGCTTACTCCGTTCTTTTCATCTCTGGCTTTCTAGTGCTTAATATAGTATTGGGTTTAGTGATTAATGTTTGTAAATCTTTTTTGAGTGAAAGATAATCTCACAACTGGTTTACCACCTTATGCACATCTGGATGTGTGTTGGAGATAGGGAAGTTATAAAGTAGAGGTAGAATAATCTTAAACATTTTTGTAAAACCACAGCAAGACTTTTAGCTGAAACGTGCTTTTTCTTCATCCACTCCCAGAAAGGACAGGGGAATGAGGCCTTTGAAGACTCCCTAAGAGAAGAACCGTTAGGAAGGAACAACACTGTGACGACTCCATTTTCCTCTTTTACGATTGGAAACATTGATGGATGGATGTGAAAGAGACAAAGACGAAGTGATCTGTCTGCCCTAGTTTGACCTTGAAGCCTGTGAGACCCTGGAATGGGACGAAGGTGGGGGGAGGAGGAGGCTGTCATCTTTCCACCTGGTACTGGTTGCCCAGAGAAAACACATTTCCAGGCCAGACAGCAACGGACACCCTGCTGAGAACAAAGCAACATTGGCTTGGGACACCTGGTACTGGTTATTGGGAGAGTGTTTTTCAGAGGCTAAAATGCCTTCTCTTTTTTTGGCCCCTATTTCAGAAAGGCTCCTGTCCAGATGGTAGACCCGCCTGAACAGCACATGCACAGACGCAGGGGTCCCATGTTCTGTGGGATGCACCTTTCTTTTAACACCAGGGCCAGGTGCTTCAAAGTCAAGGTTCTCTGAGGGCTTATGAAGCGCTGTGTGCATGTGGTGTTCATTGAACTGTTGTCTTGTCAGAATTCCTGGTCAAAGGATCCACACTTTCTAACCTATGAAATAATGACAGTGTCCTAGACACCCCCACAATCCTAGAGACTCAGCAGACGCAGCTGTCCGTTCTGTTGTATCTGTACACATACACATTACTGTTTCTGAATAAAGCCCAATTTGAACATTAAAGAAACACATGAATTATCAATTTTTTATTGTTTATCTGGATTCTTACTTGTGCATTTAATATTTTTATTTGTCAGATTAGGCCCTCTTACCAGCTGTCTAGAACATGCAACTAATAATTGACCAATGGGCTATTTCTGCCTGGACAGTACATTTAAGTCAGGTGATTTGAGGAAGAAGCAGCAACGTAGAATTTATTCAGTCAGCAGCCGTGTGGCTGTGGCCTTCACATTGGTTCATGGTAAGGTGGTTTGGGCAGGAGTGGGATGCCGTGGTAGAAGCACTAGCATCCAGTTTCTATTTTTATCGAGATTTCCAGAAATCTTACAAGTAATCTATGATGTTCTGCTTTGGATTAGGCCAAATAGAGTTGATTTCTGTTCATTATTTGGGATTTATTTGTTTGTGTTCTTTCTATCTATGGGTCCTGATTCTTAGGCTGGAGGACCATGGTGGCTGTGGACAGGAATGGCTGCAGTCTCTCACTGTGAGGAGCACAGTGTTTCCCCATTGCAGTGACTCTCAGTGGCTTTCTCTTGCTCTAGAAGGAGTTCCTGGATACCTAGGGTAGAAAGCTCCTCCCTGAATGTTTGGATAAAAGATCTAGTGGGATGTTCTTGGATCTGTGCTGCTGTATTAGACACTTTCTACCCCCTTATTGCCTTCTTTTTGTCCTTTACAGATGTCAAACCTAACGTTAGATGAAGGCCCTCTGTACCACGTCCCAATAGCGCCTCCAAATGTTACTCTTTCACATTTAATTTACATTTAATAATCTGCTTCTTGGATGACATCAACTACCATTAGATGATGGAAAATTTCTCCGAAACATCACACATGTACATAACTTTGGTTCACACAGGCTTTCAAATAATTGTATAAGAGAAATGGACATACTGAAACAGACCATACTTTTAGATTGACCCATTTCTTCAACTGTCCTGATATCCGGGAAGGTGATGTGCAGATATTTTAGGATTGTGTGGCTAGCTTAGTAACGTGTTTGAGGGAATCATCTCCTCCCTTTTCTTTGGTTCTCTGACTCAGGAAACTGCTATGATTTGATGTGTAATATTATACTCTAAAAGTTTTCTTTATTTTAAAAATAGAATCAGTTTCTCATAACTGTCCTGAAGTTGAAATTCAATTTCTGGTCACATTGCCTCCACCCAGGTCATATCTGCTGCCAAAATCTTCACAATATCTCCCATCATGGGAACTGTTCTTCACTTTATTGAACCTGTGTTAAGTAGAAAATTAAACTGTACTTTTATATTCTACAATTCTGCATAATGGGAAGCTATAGCTACGACCAAAGGGTTTACAAAGCAGAATTTGCCTTAAGGAGATTATCTGTAGACAGTAGTTACAACTGTAGCCAGCTATGTACTCTAGAATCTTGTACTAATAAACTGAAATATCAAATCCTAGCTGTGGCTGAGCTGAAGACAAAACTATGTGAAAATGTGAAAAGCATAGATGAAAGCAGAGTCCTAGATAATCAATCTCAATCTCTTTATCTCTCTCTCCTGCCTCTTGCATCTCTCTCATATATATGTAATCATATGTATAATATATACATATTTTTTTCTTTCCCTTTTCCCTACTCCAGTATGAGCTAAAAGGAGTTACTGAACTGTCTGGAAATTAGTTCAATCAGATATCAAGGACAGAAATACTGATAGTCATACTTTATATATTTTATAGCCACTACTTTTGGATGTCCTAGTAATTCATTTTTCTTAGGAAATCTTCCCAGTGGTCAATACTTGGGAAGCTATACTTGGTCTTCCTAGTAATATTACATAGTGGCCTCAAACCAGAACTCCTTAATAGCTATGACTCTTTTCCTCACAGTGTGAATGCCTCTAGCAAGCTTGCCCCTAAATTCCAATACCATAAGAGCTAGTTTTTGTTTTGATACAGATCCCACCCCTGCTGGACTAGACTATAACACTTGTATTTATTGCAGTAACTCAGTAGCAAGCCTAAAAATAAAAAATAAGAAGGATCAGGCCAGGCATATTTTTTGTTTTTTGTTTTGTTTTTCGAGACAGGGTTTCTCTGTAGCTTTGGTGCCCGTCCCGGAACTAGCTCTTGTGGACCAGGCTGGCCTCGAACTCTCAGAGATCTGCCTGCCTCTGCCTTCCAAGTGCTGGGATTAAAGGCATGCACCACCACCGCCCCGCCAGGCTAGGCATGTAACTAGAAATGGGGTTTTAGGATCTTCCCCTGAATTACTAATGCAGAGTAGTTAGCTAGATTTCCAGTACCAGGTATGGTTTCCCTCTTGTTGGGTAAACCTTAAGTCCAATTACAAAGTTATTGCTCATTGCCAAATGGTCAGTCCTGAAAACATAGGTACAAGTAACATACAACTAAACAGGTTATATTTACATGTATATGTTTATACATGTATGCATGTAATGACATTTAGTGAAAGGCCATGCATTTGAAGAAGAGCAGGGAGTGGTACAAGGGAGAAAAGGTTAGGTAGTAATGTTGTGGTTGTGTTATATCAAAAGTAAAAAAATAAAACAAAACATGAAGATGCAGCATGAAAACACAGGCAAGGAAGTTTCTGTTTTAAAATTGAGACAGAGTCTTACACATTAGCTCAGGCTGGATCCCGACTCACTGTATCTCCCAGCCAGACTCTAACTCAGCAATGTTCCTGCCTTACCTTCTAGAATGTTGGCATTACAGATGTGATCCATATTACTTGCATCAGGTAGGGACTCTGGAGTGTTCTGAGAAAATACTGATGCTGAAATGTCTTTTTCCCCCACCTTTGTTCTTCAGAGTCTCTGAGAAGTCAGATGGAGTAAGGAGCATGCCTAGATAAGACTTCTTATAAACGTGCAGAGCAAACATAATAAAGCCTATGCTTTTAAGGCCACATTCTCCCCTCCCCATGACATCATTTATGGAGAGTGAATGAGACAATGTAGGAATGGAAAGTAGAGATCTTCTCTTGAATTTCTGAGATCTTCTTGTGAGTTCTGAGGTCTTTTGCCCACTGATAAGTGGGGTGCTTCACTCTTTGTAGTTTTCAGAAACTATGTGTGAGCCACATCACTTGACAAGTGCAATGAAGATACTTACAACATTACTATATATTTTTATTTTGAAACTTTAGAAGTAGTCTTAAATATTTATAGCAACTTATGGGAAAGAGACAATTCATTCTAATGGCAAGGAGTGAGCACAATTTTCCAAGAAATAAGAACCTCTGATGTTTTCCAGTCAAGGGCATCTGACCATCTTCTTAGCGTTAAGATTCATAGCACTCATGCAGTGCTTAGTAGTTTTAAAAGTTTGTTTTTCTCCAATATATGATCCCATTGGTATACATTTGCTTTAACAATTGAAAGAATTAAATCTTGAACTGCACATACTCTGTGGTGTCTGGCTAGGTCTACTTCATACTAGAAATATAAAGAGAGAGAGGACATCTGCCGGTGAGTCTGTCTTCCTGCATTGAAATTGGAAGCAGAATGCTTTCTTCTCTACTTTTCCCCCTGGTGAGGTGACCATGGATCTTGATTAACTAAACTTAAAAAGGTCAACCTGTCTTTTAGACATTGGGTGTCTGGGAAATGGCACAGCTGTGAGCATTTGCAATGGAGAGGTATCTCAGTCTGGAATCACATCTGTAAACATGATGTCAGCCTCAACCAGTTGTCCAATGATGAATATAGTGCCTACCTAGACCTGGTGCTGCTCCTGGGGACCCTTGCCTCCTAGTTGAAGACAGAAAACTTAATGAAAATA
This sequence comes from Microtus ochrogaster, assembly GCF_000317375.1. Lineage (NCBI taxonomy): Eukaryota > Metazoa > Chordata > Mammalia > Rodentia > Cricetidae > Microtus > Microtus ochrogaster. Next base: position 3,821,522 of record NW_004949096.1, on the reverse strand, counting down.
ACAAAGGAGGGTGGAGATACTTTCATCTACTTATGTGAATGATGGCTCTTTGGTCCTTTTAGGGCTGAATACACTTATTCAAGTCATAGCAACTGTAGCTACAACTCTTTGTTGAACTCACAGGTCATACATGTAAAGAATATCCAGCTCAAACCCTTCACTCACACCTTTCTACCAAGGGATATGAAATGGAGGGCAAGGAACTCAGTCTTGTTGACAACTCAGTGGTGACCCTTCTAGGTACTCTCCAAATCACTGGTAAATTCCGTCCTTCAGAGTTGAAGAAAAACAATCTTATTCATGATGCTTGGGCATAAAATCCTCTATAGCTACTTCTCCTTTGAATCTGATGTCCCATAGTACTGTTTGTGTGTGTATATACATACATACAAATACATAGAGCAGTCCATGATTTAGACTAACTTGTGAAGCTTATATTAATTAAAAATGGATGAATAGGAATATTTAGTCATTAATGGCCAGTAAGAGACCAGTACGAAATGAGGATTAGTAACAGAACTCTTGCAAATTCTTGCCACTGCAACAGAACTGTCACAAATTCTTGACACTGTAATTTAATATTTCTCACTACGGTAAGCCTTATGAAAGCAGACAAAAATTGGACTATCTTTTTGATTATTTTAAATATTATGCTTAGATCTAGAAATGCATTACACTCTAAGTAACAGAAAGCATTGCTAATGATTATCTAAATAGATAAGCATATTTTTTTACCCTCAAAAAATAAAAAGAAACTTGAGTATAGCTTGCTACAGTGACCGTGGAACTTCTCCTCTGTCTCCTTCCTCACTTCTCTTTTCTCTGTTAGTATTTTCTTTCACTTTTTTTTTATCTTGTTTATAAGGTGGCCAGAATATATCCAGAAGTCACAATTCTAATGGAATTCATGAAGTAAGAAAAACACAATGGTGACAGCTCTTATTCACCATCTTTGTATGCTGGAGAGAAGACGTTATTCCCAAAAACCTCTTCAATACTTCATCTAATGGTAGCACATGGCTACACTCACAAGGGAGATTGAGCAAATGTATAATTAACATTTCCAGCTTTGTACAGACATAGAAAGAATATTTATTTTATAAAATGGGTAACCTAAGTATGTACCATAAATCTTATCTTTCACTCTATGGGATGAGACTTGAAACTACAGCATAAATAACTATGCAAAGAGGGTGACTTAATTCTTCAATAACCATTGACCCCATAAACTCATAGTCATTAAATCATGAAGTTACTTTAAGACCACAACAGCCCCAAAGATCTAGATTCTTAAATCCCATACTCCAGAGAGCTTTCTAAATGACTTTCAGATTGTTTGGGTCCCCAAGTAATGTGTTCTGCTAAGTCAAGAGCCAGCAGGGATTCTCTTGGTGGATGCATCAGACTTTTCAATTATTGTTGCTTTATGCTTTGATATTTTATGACTTCTTTTTAGCATATTTCTTCTTTTAAAAATTTACTATTTTATAATATTGTTTATATTGTACAAAATATTGATTTTAAATATTTTCTTTTTCTTTTATTTTTAATACAATGTTTTATTAACTTTTGAGAGTTTCATTTACTCTCCACTAGTTCTTCTAACCCCTCTAAAGTCTGTGTCTCATCCCTACACCCTCTCTCAGATTTCTCTCTAACTCTAGAGCAAAGTCCAGTCCATATACTCATGGCTGTGGGACTATACACTGCAAGAGGACCAGTTTTCAGACAATTTTGCTTTATAACATTAAAAATGTACTGTTTGGATTTTCTCCCCAAGACCATTGGATTCTGATACTGTGATTAGCATGTCTAAGTTTCATTCCTGCTGATGGTAGATATATTTCCTTAGGATCCTTTAGAACTAAGCTTTCTACCGCCTTTGCAGGCAGGTGTATTTTCATCAGTTAGAATCTCATGACATCATTGTTTTCCCTAAGTGAAAACTGTGCGTGCCTGCTATACTCGTTGTAATGGTTTCTTATCTATGTTGGGATATCTTATAAAAGTCACTTGTGTGTTTACAGATAATAATGATTTTTTACTTCCAACTTTTAAGAGCTATTTACCTCTCTTACATAAATTTTCTTTTCCTTCTGATTTACCCAATATATAGCTAACTTGTATAAATTTTGGTATTTGAAAAGTTATATTTTTAAATTATTGGGTATATAGCTAAATGTTATATGTAAACTGTTTACATTTTATAGTATTACATTAGACTTAGGAATTTTATAGTTTTAGGATATATTGCTACATATAAATTACATTCATTTTACAGTGTTGTTACGTTAGACTTAGGATTTTTTTTTAAATTTTACCTGAATTAATATCTTCTCAGCTTAATAATTAAAACAACTAATGCATTTCGATCTTTTTTTTTATGTCTCAGAAAGTTCAGAAACAATGTCACAAAATAACCTTTGCGGAATTAAATAACCAGAAACAACATTAAAAAATACATCTGGTAGTATTTCTTTACCATTCCATAACCCTTCATAGAGGTTACCCATCTGAATAAAGAGAACAAAAGGGAAAAAAAGAAAAGGAGAGGAAAGCAACCACCACCACCACCAAAAGACAGCCAACAGACTATAGACTAAGATTATATATAGCTCAGCGACCAAGTGTTTACCTAGCATGTATGAAGCTCTGAGTTTGATCTCCAGCACGGAGAGAAAATTATGCACAAACCAAAACATTTCTACATTGCCTACCACTCTTACAATGTGGTTTCTGTCACATTTTAGCATGTCACATATGTCCTAACTCAAATGTATTATTCAGATGCAAATCTGACAAGCATTTGCTGAGATCCCAGTTTTTCAATCTCACATGTATAATTCATTCTAAATGCCGACTGGTCACTTTAGCCTCTACTATTTGTTAGCAACATGCTGGATGTTGACAGCATGAATACTGATCTGCCCCAGCTGCCTATAAGCATAGAGTTTCATGTAGCAAGCAATGGATAAATGCAGTTGCCCTGAGATCACGCAAACTTGTGAGTCCCCACTACTCTGTTGCTTGTTTTCTCTTCTGCAAATTCTGAGGCTGCTTTATTGCTCCTCGCACAGTTGAATGGCAATGTTCCCTGGCTAGAACGTTCTTCCCAAGATAATCATGTGACTTATTGCTTCACTTTACCTAGATCTCTCTTAGAACAGAGTGCTGCCTTTCACAACCACTCTAAAGTAACTTTTTAACTTTGTTCTTCTGTCTTCTACATATTATATGACTTTACATGAACACATATGCAAGTATATATACATACTCTATCTTTTCTCTTAATTTGTCTATAGTATAAAAATAAATAAGGAAAGAGATACATAGAATATATTTATGTCTGATAAACATTCATACATAATTTTCTTTAAATCTAAAATGACGTATAAAATATATATTATTTATTTGTTTGCAATAAGATGTGTAAGATATAAAAATGTTGGTGTGATTTTATTCAGGGTGACAGTGAGCTAAATTGGTAGATAATGAAGACTCTATCTTCTGAGGCCACTGTCAGTGTTCCTTCCAGTGAGCACTAATCCACCCATTACTATCCCAGGTGTCCATGGGGATGTCCCCAGCTAGGTCCTTGGGCAGCAGAGGAGAGGGTGCCTGAACTGTCCTTGCCCCAATAGCACACTGATGATTATCTCAAATATCACCATAGAATCTTCATCCCATGACGGATGGAAATAGAGACAGAGACCTTCATCAGAGCAACGGACTGAGCTCCCAAGGTTCAGTTGAAGAGCAGAAGGAGGGAGAAGACGAGCAAGGAAGTCAGGACCGCAAAGAGTTGGTCCATCCACTGAGACAGTGTGCCTGTTCTAATGGGAGCTTACCAAATCCAGCTGGACCAGGACTAAACGAGCATGTGATCAAACCAGACTCTCTGAATGTAGCTGACAATGGGGGCTGACTGAGAAGCCATTGATAAAGGCACAGGGACTTGTTTCTACTGCATGTACTGGCTTTTTGGGACCCTGATCTATTTGGATGCAAAGCTTCCTAGGCCTGGATGTAGTGGGGGGAGGACCTTGGACTTCCCACAGTGCAGGGTTCCCTGCCCTCTCTTAAGGAGGAAGTGGAAGGGAAGAGGGTGAGTGGGCGAGCAGGAGGGGAATGGGAGGAGGGGAGAAAGTAAAAACTTTTGAATGGAAAAAGAAAAGAAAAAAAGAGTTATAAGGTAACCCTAAAAATTCTTATTACTATAGATTTTTCCAAATATAGGTCACTCAACCTTTGGGGTGGTACCTTTCTGCTGACTTGCCACAAACCAGCAATGATCCCTACCATTCTCTCTGAATAGGATGGTAGAATCTAAATTGTAGAAAAGTACTGTAGAAAACCACAGGGTCCATACAAATCTTGTCTAGCTCTTTGTCACTAGGGAAAGAGACCACAGAAATTAAACTTAGTAATTTCTTGACTTAAAACTATAAAGAGAAGGTTGCCTTTTATAAATAGCAAAATTCAAACTTCTGTAGAATCTTCCAAGGGCCCTCCTCTTGCTTTCTCTCACTCCTTCCCTTGCTCCCTATTTCTTTCCCTATCCTTCCCTTTCTCCCCCCCCCACATCCTCAGGAGACCCATGTCACTTCAAAGTTACTGAGATTTGCAGCACCTCAACAACCTTCTAGTGTGGCTGGTATCCTATCTGGGAAGCTCTGATTGGTCTTGCTTGGGAAGGGGCTACCATCACAGGCAAAACTTGGCTCACATGGTTATACCTGGGGCTAGCGTGGGTGAGAATTAGTCTGATCATATGGAAAAATTTGGAGTGAGAAAAGTCATCGCAGCATTCGAGAGCAGAGCTTCTCTGTAGGAAGGAATGTGTCACAGACCAACGCTCTTCAAACTCCTCACTGACCTCCTACGCATATGACACCTATTCTTTCAGCAAGCCAACACTTAAGAGTGTGTCCTCTGCGCAAAACTCTCGGCTATGACCTGTGTATCATCTTTTTAATAAATATTTCTGAGTCTTGAAGATACAGATATAAAAAGAAATAGCAAGATGTAGCCATAAATGCAACCACAAATCAAAGTACAGATTGTTCTGGGAACTTGACAGAACTGAAAAATGATGGATGTGGATCTGACCACTCCTCCTCACCCTCATTCCTTCACCATTCCTAGTAGCTTTAGAAAGATAAACCCTCTGTAACTCTAGTACATACTAATTATAGTCCTTCATACATTTTCATTTATTTCTAAGACTAGCAGCTTTTTAAGGCCTCTCAAACATCTCTGTGAGCTCCCTTCCAGAGTCATGGTTTTGCCGTGTTTTCAGATCTTACTGTAGTCTTCTCTTTCCTTCATGCAATTCCTTCAGTGACTTCTACCCTTAGACACTGGGAGCTGTCAGGAGTGGAAAAAGACGAAAAGGAAACTGGAGAGTTAACCATACTAGAGAGGGAAGAAGGGGTTACTTTCAAATTGGATATATTTATTAGCATGATGACTCATAGGATAATAATGCCACTTTGCCAGTGGCCAGGATAGAAAACAAGGCTATAAAGGAAGAGCTGGCTGATCCTTAGAAGCATCCAAGTTGTTATATCTTTAGGAGGTTAAAAAAGTATCTTAGTGTCTGCTTACTCATCCTGGGCCGGATGTTCTAAGCTGGAGAAAAAAAATGAAAAAAAAAAAAGAACTTTTTTTATCTTCTCAATCTGACTGTCAAGGACACAGGCTCAAGCTTTTTCACTAATTAGATTTGTGACCTTGAGAAGTCACTTAACATACATTAATTTTTACTTTCTTATTAAGAAAATGAAGACGAAATTATTACATTTACTTGCATATCTCATACCATACCAAATAAATGTTTCATGTTTGTGTGTGTGCGTCTGTGTCTATGTGTGTGTGTGTGTGTGTGTGTGTGTGTGTGCAGTTTATGATTTATGTTGTGAAAGAGAAGGGTAGAGAAAGAAGGAAGGAAAGGAGAGAGAGAGAGAGAGAGAGAGAGAGAGAGAGAGAGAGAGAGAGAGAGAAAAGAAAACCCTAAGGTTCTATTCAGCAATAAAATTCAGTAGAAGTGTTGAGTAATTCATTTTTGTTTTATCGTTGCCTTCTGCTACACTTGATCCCAGTCAATCTTTACACAAGGCTGGAAGACTGGGGTGAATGAAACAATTGATAACTAGATACCTTTTCTCCTCTGATATTCGTGTGTGTGTGTGTGTGTGTGTGTGTGTGTGTGTGTGTGTGTCACCATTTCTTTTTCTGGTTTCTTACTATGAGTAAAATTGTATATTTTCCCAGATGTTATTTTCTGCCAATAACCTGCTCTTGGGTAAGGAGTACCCTTATGCCCAGTGTTCTCATCCTGCATGTTTTTTTCTACCTTAAAAACACATAGAGCACAGCTGTTACTCAGTTCACCTTTGGGCACTCCCGTGTGAACAAGACAGGAGGGAGCCAGGGTCCTTTGGGAAGACAAACGCAGCTGAGCCTCTGGGCAGGCCTGGCTCTCGCCATGATCTCCATGGAGATCAACCCTGGGTCAATTTCCGGGCAGGCATGGCTCTCGCCATGATCTCCTTGGAGATCAATCCTGGGTCAGTTTCCATGTACACATTCACTGCAGTCTTTGCGCTCTTCATCTTTGCTCTCTTGCAGAGGAGGTGATTCAGAGGATGTTGAAAAGGAGCATTTCTTCAGAGGCATCCATCCCATCCCATCAGAGCATCAACACTGAAATCAGCTCGTGTTTCCTGCCAACTTCTATAGGCAAAGCTTATGTATCATTTTCTAGGACTTTGTAAGAGACTGTTATGGCCAGTAGATTCAGAATCAACACAAAATGTCCTCAGCAATTTTTATCTGCCCCAGCCCCCACCCATCTCTGAAAGATGGTGAGTATTATAATCAATAAGACTTGGTGGCTTGTTCAGAGTCTCACATGAGTTTGTGACGAAGAGAAACAAATAGCCCAATAAGTCTGCTGATTAATATCTATGTGATTTTTAAATCTAGTGAATGTCTTCCCAATACAGTAGCTTTTTCATTATTTGACTTTGCCATATTAGATATATTATAGTTATTTATCTGCATTTCAAAGTATAGTAAAAATCTTTTGAGCTTAGAAAAAATAAATAACTCTTTCTAGGATCATATATTCAGGAATTAGAAGACAGATAGCCAGACATTTTGCATTTTTGTGTATATATACTTCATAATTAATGCCAAATTTCCTTTCTTATATCAAATTATAATTAAACCAAAAGGAAAACTTTTATGAAAATTGTGGGATGACAAATTAAATACAATATAAATGTGAAATCCATGGCTTTAGACTTATAGTATATACTGTATTTGATTTATGCAGAACTAGACATGACTTTTAAGTATATCTCAATAAACAAACACTTGTTGTTGGATTCAGTGGAAGAAAATTTAATATGAATTTTAGTTGATACAATCAGTATCTTTTAAAAAGAATGGCCAAGATAAAAAACACTGATGACAACTTCCGCTGGAGAGATTGTGAGGTAAAGGGAACACTCCTGCATTGCTGGTGGGAATGCAAGTTGGTACAGCCCCTTTGGCTGTTAGTGTGGTGATTTCTCAAAAAATTAGGAAACAACCTTCCTCAAGACCCAGCAATACCACTTTTGAGTATATATCCAAAGGATGCTCAATTCTGCCACAAGGATATGTGCTCAACTATGTTGATAGCAGCTTTGTTTGTCATAGCCAGAACTTGGAAACAACCTAAATGCCCTTCGACCAATGAATGGATAAGGAAAATATGGTACATTTACACAATGGAGTACTATAGAGCAGAAAAAATAATGACATCTTGAATTTTTCAGAAAAATAGATGGAGCTAGAAAACATCATTTTGAGTGAGGTAACCCAGACCCAGAAAGACAATTATCACATGTACTCACTCATAAGTGGTTTTTAAACATAAAGCAAAAGAAAACCAGCCTACACACCACAATCCCAGAGAATCTAAGCAACAATGCGGACACTAAGAGAGACTTACATAGATCTAATCTACATGGGAAGTAGAAAAAGACAAGATCTCCCGAGTAAATTTGGAGCATGGGGACCTTGGGAGAGGGTTGAATGGGAGGGGTGAGGCAAGGAGGAGAGTAGAGAAAAATGTAGAGCTCAATAAAAATTAATAAAGAAAAAAGAACTTAAAGTTACAATACTGCAAATATTGATATTGGCTTTACAACAAGGATGGACAATTATGAAAATAAAATTTGTACAACACTATATTCTACAGGTGGTATTTGTTACACATTCCTCCAGAGTCTTCAAATTACCTTTCACACCTATAGAATTCTTTTAAGAACTCATTGTGCTGTGTATACTCATTAAACACTACTTATAAAATAAGAAAGTCAGGAGCATTTACATATAAATATATACATATGTTCGTCTTAATTCCTGTTTACTATATATCTTTCAGGTACAAAATTATTCCCTACTCTTTTGCTGCACATTTTGATAATTTAAATTTTCTAATTAATTGCTTCAGGTGAACATTCTTATGTATATATAACTTTACATTTTCCTAATTATTTTCTCTGAGTGTGAATATCTGAGGTGAAACTTTACATCATAACATTCTGCTTAATATTCTATGTCTTTGTACTATCTTCTGCTCTTAGGAGTCCTGTTTTGATCCACGTTGACAATATTCATCACCAATGACTAGAAAACTATGAAATATAAATTTAATTAAGATATTCTGGCTTCTAGAAAATTATTTAAAAGAGTCTTAAAGTATAAATTTTTCTGCATTATCAATGTGTTATTTAAAACCTTAAAACTATGCTTCTTAGCATGAGACAGAGAAGAATTTCCCTTACCTGTAGTGACTACTGACGGTGTAGTCCAGTTGTTAAGAACCTTAAATTCTCTGGATTGCCTGTGTTCAAAGACTGATTGGGCCGTCTACCAGCTGTGGGACCTCTAAGTACTGAATCCCTTGACTTTCCTTTATTCCTCATTACTCAGTAACTACCTGGTCAGACAGGACGTAGGAAGTTATTGTAGGCTTGAAGAGGAGATAGTAAATTGTCTTATGAAAACCAGCAAAGGAAAATATTTCAGGAAGGAATTGTTAAGAAGGAATGTTCAGCTACTTTGAACTTGCAGTAAAGGATCAAGAAGGGTAAAACCTTGACCACTTTCTCTCTAGCCTTTGGTGCAGGGTCACGCTGACTGGACCAAAAAGGAAGCCTACACACAAGAGAGCCTGCTATTGTGGTGTAGAGGGGGATCACAGATCAAAAGGATTGAGTGAGAATCATGCCGTGCAAGTTATCTGGCAACAAAAAATAAGCAAATGGCATTCTACAATACTGAAGTCTTAGATCTATTGAGAAAACCATGCAAATAAAACCACATTTTTTTCTAGGTAGGCTGATGTTTTCTTTTTTTGTCATTTCAAGCAGCTCTTGAAAGTCTGTTATTGACATTTTTTGATGCTGGAAACACACTGTTTAAGTAGAGCTGGGTACTGCAACCCTTTTCTATATTAGAGAATTACCTACCAGCAAAGAACTGTAATGACGACACACTCAAATCACTACAAGATTAAGAGCATGGAAGCCAGTGGGTGAGAGAGGAAGGAGAAAGCCCACTTTTGCATGCAAGTGAATGGGAGATGTTGAGCTTTGTTCTCATCAATGATGGTGAAAATGTGGAATTAACCAGGAATACATTTGCTTCCTTTTCCGATGTATTGATATAGTCACTAGGTGGCTTCGCCTTTTGGAAATTAGACTGGAAATGGCATGCTATATGTTTTTCCATAATGGTCTCCTCACATTACTTTTCATTTTTAAATTATTTAATTCAATAGAATTTTTATTGAACAGAAAGTTGCTTCCCAGTTTGAAATAAATATAGAATGTTTAGCACCTGTGACAAGTATTAACATTATTAGCCTATTTTGGAGATGTGGTGTTGTAATAGGAGCGGCGGGGCTGCGTCCCCAGCACCCCAGCCGCTCCCCGGCTGCCTGTCTAGCTTATGCCCCGAAATAATTAC
>NW_004949096.1:3800947-3811190 GCF_000317375.1 Microtus ochrogaster | reverse complement strand
AAAATCTGGACTGAGCTTGCCAAAGCTTCCAACACAAAAGACGAGGAAAAGAGGATATCATTGTAAAGTGATTTACTATTTTATTTAAATTTTTAGTGAGGATGTGTGAAGGACATACAGGACAGTGTTAGAATACTTAGTATGTATAAGGTTGCTGGCTTGATACCAAGTATAACTATCTCAAAAACCCTTTAAATGAAGAGAGACAATTTATACATAAGGGCTTCATGACACATGCCTTTAGTCCTAGCAACTGGGAGGCTGAAGAAGGCAGATCTCTGTGAGTTCAAGTAAAGTCTGGCCTACATAGAGAGTTCTAGGGTAGCTAGGGTTATATAGATGGACCTTATCTAAAAAAAATGAAATAATGATGATATAATATCATCTATCTAAATTTATTTGTAATGAAAAGTCATAGACCCTTCAAATCCAATGGTCTCCAAGCTGACTTTGGGATCACATATCAGATATCATGTATATCAAATGTTTACATTATGATTCCTATCAGTAGCAAAATTACACTTTTGAAGTAGCAACAAAACAATTGTATGGTTGGTGGTCACTACATGAGGAACTGTATTAAAGGATCATAGCATTAGGAAGGTTGAGAACCATCTTTCTACTTAAACTCAACTTCTTTTGCTCCAAAATTCACTAAGATGGGCAAGGTGGTTCATTCTCACATTTCTAGGGCTGACAAGTTAAAGTGGGAGAATGGACTTCTACCATATTCAGATATTACTGAACTATAAGGTGAGATACTGTCTCAAAAAATAAAAATAAATAAAAAATAAAACAAAAACAAAATTCTGTTTCACTTCTTGTGTTCCTTTTTTTTTGTTTTGCTACATTAAGAGTTATCTTGAATTTTCCTCTTTCTCAATTCTTTTTCTGTGTGTGTGTGTGTGTGTGTGTGTGTGTGTGTGTGTATGTACATTGTAGTAGATGTACTGAGATTAGAGTACAACTTTGAGGAGACAATTCTATCCTTTGACCTTTAGACAGATACTAAAGATCACACTCAGATTGCCTACCTCCCACCTTTCAGGTTGCCCACCCCTCACCTTGCACAGCAAACCTTTCTACCTACCTGAAGAGCCATTTTGTACTTCAGATATATTTTCCAAATCTCCAAAATTACTAAAAAATACCTTGCTTCCTTTCTAACTCTTATCTTATCTTACCCAATTCTTATCTTGTTTCATAAAGTAATATTCTAGAAACCTCCTCCTTGACCCCTAAAGTTTCTAGCCAATTCCATTATAAGTCATTGGTCATTGTCCATTGTCCCTGCTGGGTTTTTTTTTTGTTTTTTTTTTTTTTTTTTGGTTTTTCGAGACAGGGTTTTTCTGTGGCCTTGGAGCCTGTCCTGGAACTAGCTCTGTAGACCAGGCTGGCCTTGAACTCACAGAGATCCGCCTGCCTCTGCCTCCCGAGTGCTGGGATTAAAGGCGTGCGCCACCACCGCCCCGCAAAATATTTATTGATTTCTTATGTATACAATATTCTGTCTGTGTGTATGCTTGTAGGCCAGAAGAGTGCACCAGACCACATCACAGATGGTTGTGAGCCACCATGTGGTTGCTGGGAATTGAACTCAGGACCTTTGGAAGAGCAGGCAATGCTCTTAACCTCTGAGCCATCTCTCCAGCCCCCCTCCCTGCTGGTTTTTGTGGAGATATTCCTTAAAGCAACTGAAAGCCAGATATGATGCTGCATATCTATCATGTCACAACTTGGGAGGCTGTGGCAGAAGGGTCGTCTAGAGGAAACGACCAGCCTGTGCTACAGAGTGAGATCCTATCTTTTAATAAATAAATAACCAACATCTGAGCAGATCATTCTTTCCTTTCACTGTATCGTATCAGTAATTCCTGAGGCCAACCCATTCCAATTCCAGAGGGAGAATTTTAGTAGTAGCTATGGGATATTAGACTCAAGAAAGGTATGTCCATAGTAGTCCTCCAGTGAATTACTCTTCATAATTTCTTCTTTTTAAGATAATAGTAACTGAAATTACAGGTTGCAAATATACTGACTACATAATCATTTTTGCAGGTGATTCATTAAAATAAATACATGAACGATAATTTTACAAAATCATGGGGCTAGAGAGATTGCACTGTGGCTAAGAGCACTGGCTACTGATCAAGAGGAGCTAGATTCCAAGTACCCACAAGGTGGCTTATAACCATTTGTAACTTTAGTTTTAGGGATTTATACCAGAGGTGGCTTCCATAGACACCAGACATACATATAGTGCATAGACATACATTCTGGTAAAACACCTACATACAGAAAATAAAATAAAATCATCTTAGAATGAGAGTTTGGCAATCATGAAACACTGAATTCTGGACTCCTGCTTAGGTCTTTGGATAATACTAATGTCCAATAGAATTTTATCTTTTATTTATATATTTTTTCCATGGATCTTATATTTTTTACTGTAATTCTATATATTTATGTATTTTAACAATTAGCATAGGTCCTGGTACAAAGTAGAGATTTTATAAATGTTCTTTGGCTAAATGAATAAAAGAAATCTGTCTTTCTTACTAGATGCTAAGCTTCCTTAAGTCAGAGATTAATGGGTTAGTTATTTCTCTCTTTTTCTCTAGAATGCTGTATACGTAATAAATGTTTGTTGGACTGAAGTGTTAGCCAGTGGGTTGGTAAAATGCACCATTGGAAATAGAGAAAAATGACCAATCAGTAGAGGCCAATGTAGTCAAGGAAATTGATACATTAGGCAGGTGTTGAACTCAGGGTGAAGAGAGAAGAAATGGGTAACATTAGGTAATGAATAAATACAGCTCAAGATAAACTAGATCTTGGTAGACATAGCTGAAAAGTGATATGAGACTTTATCACTAACTTTCTATCTAGTAATGAATTTACCTCTGCTCACAATGTAATTTCTTGGTTTTTGGAAGATAATTTCTATGAAGAGGGAGTACTGTGCTCGGAGGGGTCTATGTGTAACAATGAATAGTCTAATAATCTTATTTAGAGTGTAATCAGATACCATTAAAGGATGATAGGTCCCGGTTTTGCATCACACAGTATCAATCTACCTCCAAGGGAGCAAGAGGCTGAGATTGGCCATGGATGCAATTTTTCCGACTTATACAGTACAATAATTGAATACTAGATACTGAGGTCCAGGTACTGACTACACTAGTTGATGATACTCTGTGGGTATTGCCACATCATTTCTCGAATAACAACAACAACAACAACAGTAATACCCCAAGGCTACAGGGAGATGGCAATATCAAGTTTCATAGTTGAAATCATTCTGGGTTCATTCCTATGTGCCCAGGACCTTGCTGATTTACACTGTATTCCTGACCTGAAGAAAATGGTTACTCTGACTATAACTTCTTCCAGAATGTTCTGTGCAATGTTCTAGATTTTTATCCTGGGGTTTGTTCTTGAGAACCCTCAACCACAGTTATGGTCAGAATGAAGCAAGTCTTTTAGAGCGTCTTTCAGAAAATTCTGTTGCTAGCTGACTTTTCTACTTTTAAGCTCAGTTTAGATACAACTTATTTTTTTAAAAGAAACATTTTGCAGAATACCAATATATTGAACAAATGTAAACAGACTTTTAATGACATTAAAGCCATAGACACAAGACATCCTATGACTGCTTTGTTTTACTAGCCCTGATACTCATTAAGCCCTTTTACAAAAAAACCAAGACTCTACAGAAAACCCTTCATCAGATTAGATGCCATGTCGAAGGGAGGAAAATGAAATAACAATTTAGAATACCTGCTCTATGTGGCATGGGAGATATTTTATTTCATCCCGCAATCATTATTCAAAGTAGGCATTTGACCCTTTTACTGTGTAGAAAATAGGCTTAGAATAATTAAGAGCGAGCCACAGGTCATGCTGTGGGTGTAAAGAGAAACTGGGATTAGAAAGTTACCAGAAGTTCAACTTGATTCTTCAACAATAGGAAGATAACTCTGGGGCTCTCCGGTCACAGATTTCATAAAGGAAACTGTGTAGGAAGGCGGGGTCAAGGTGGAGCAAACTGAAGAATGGAGATGCGGAGCTGTTAATGGAGAAGAGAGCTCTGGGCGGCTGGACTCCCGCTTGTCTGCCAGAGACACGGTGTGGATACAATTTAACTTCAGAGAGCCCTGGCCTTTTAGGTCAGCATAGAAGAAAAGAACCTCCTGGAGCATAGCACTGTGCCACACCTCTAAGTGTCAAGAAAAAGAAACATCCTTCTGTGTTTAAATGGGAAAGAAATTATTTTAAGTCACTCCTGATCTCAGAATTTCAGTTGTCAACGGACACAGACTTTTTAGAACTGGGGAGGAAAACCAGTAAAGCTTAGACAAGACCAATTTAGAGATCTAACGGATGAAAGCGTTTCTGTAGTATTCACGGGAAGAGAGAAGATGGACGGGGAGAGAATGCATCCTGGTGACCTCCTTCAAACTGGAGTCAGACAGAGTACAATTTACTTTCATGGATTAAATTTCTTGATTTGAAATACTTTACACAAAAAGTGATGACTGGAATGTCATGTAGGGAACGGGGAGGCTGAGTTGGTATTGTAGTACACGAGTGTGAAATACTCTGTGTGTTACATGCTCATTGTATTCATTCACACAATAATCATATTAGGTCTATTTGGGAAGCAAGTGTGCTAAACACCAGATAGCTAGTATAGCCTAATTGTAATAAATCATTCACCTGTAATTTACCATTGGTATTTATCTTCTCCGGAATATAAGTTCTATGCCATTTCATGTCTGTCCTGCTGTATTCATCACTGAATTCTCTAAGCTTCCAAGATCTTGTATTTATTTGGTGCTTGCTAACTATTCTGAGAGTGAGCATTTAATGTATATTTTTCAGCCTAACATTTAAACATAAGTTGTCTTGCTCTCATGCTTTAGACAAGGCACTGTCACCTTGGGGTGAGCATCCAGATGTATATAGATTGGCTTCTTGATAAACCTCCATGTTCATGGTATGTTTACTTACTTGCTGTCAGAGTTTTGAGTCTATGTAGAGAACTACTTGGGATTAATGACTCCTAAGGTTCCATGAATATTTGCAAGATGAGCATTTTACAAAAAAAAAATCAGTAGTTGACATTTAGGTGAATTCATCTATGAAGGAAGTAAGGAAAAGGGGTGTTATATATGATATTGTGCATATTAACAGATGTTGCTTCTATGAGATGCCAGTCAGACAGGCTGGTTCCTGTGGTGAGAGTGATTGTTACACAAGACTATGACCAGTTCAATGGTTCAATCCCAGAACCTATAGCAAAAGGACAGAATAAACTCTCAAATTTGTGCTTAATCTGCCACACATATACTGTGGCACTAATGCTCACATACATACACATGCAAGCACATGTCACACAAATACACATGCATACTAATAAAAATGATTAGAAAAAAATGCTGCTTTTTGTATTATAAGGCCTTTCTTTCTTCCTGGACCAGTAGAACCCCACAAAATCTTATAAAATTAAAAAATTGTTCCCACTGATGAGATTTACTGGAAATAACCTGGCTTGATGTTGAGGTTCTGCGATTACATGGTAATTTTAGATGTCATTACTGTTCAAATTCTCCATCTGTCAACTATGATAAGTGATGAAGTCTAAGAGTTACGATGTAGCAGATGCTGTGTGGCCACTTTTTTTTTTTTAAATGACTATTTTCTTAAGCATTTCTATAAACCAGTCTTTTGTGTCCTCAAATAATTATGTAAATAGAAATTTCTACATAATGAGAGATATCTCTGAATGAAACACAAGAGCTTTAGTCATTATATTTATACCCTTTGAGGTAAGCAACATTTTTTTTTTGAAGTGACTACATCTCTCAAAAACCTCATGAAAGTTCTCAAGTTGTTTCCCAAGAAAAAAGATGTAGGATTATGTCATATGGTATTTTGTAGTAAGGGTCTGAAATTATAGTGGCCCCAGAATTAAAAAAGTTGACTAGAATATCTCAATTAGACAGCTCTCAGTCCCTTAAGTTAGATTCTAAGAGAAACTTCAAGAATGGATTTTCAGAGACCTTTGAATAAAAACTCTTAAAACATAAAGAATCTTGTCTCTCACAAGAAATCTGTCGATTCAGTTTAGCAACTGAGGGTCAAATACTTTCTTTGTCCATAAGCTGGCATCTTTCACCTAAGCTGCTGGTGGCCACCATTGTCATGAGTTTCCACATCTCCAAGTTCTTAGAATTCTGTGTCTTAAGTTTAACTTGTCCAGGACACTGCAGGAAGAGAATCGTGGGGGCATGATTAAAAGCATATGGTATATGAGATGGAGGGGAGCAGTGAGCACAGCAGGAGGGAGGAGGATTGCTAAATTGAGTCTTTCTAATAAAGGAGAGTGGGAGAGTATTTTCTGCTTTGACTAAGGCTAAATTATACTGTGTAGTCCTCCTTTATCCTCCTTCTAGCCTGGAGTATAACACAGAAAAAAGAGAAAGTAAAAGAACAATAGTGTCTAGTTGCTAAGTGCCTTGCTGTCATACCTTGTTGGCATTAGGTAATATGTGAATTTGCTCTAGAATGCACATTCCCTTGTATGTATATATAGCATACAGAAGGCCAATGGTAACATTGGAACTCCCTTGGAAATGTTTTTCAAGCAGAAATGGGCTTACTCCACATTTATTACATTAGACTGTTTAGTGGAGCTACCATTTGCTTCTGAATATGTCAATCCTCTCTTTGCTGTTGACTATACCCAGGATACATAGTTATTCCTTTATAACATAATACAATCTAAGTGGTCTGTCACAATGTTGATATCCAATCAAGTAGAACCCTGTGGATTTTTACTGTCAAACTCTGTTCCTTCTAAAGCAGTAGCCATGCTTCATTATGGAGAGGGTTTTCTTCTCCAGAACATTCAGATGCAACAGAAATTGTAGTGCACTGTTCTTCCTTCTGATATTCAGGGAGAGCAACAAGCCAGGAAATTTGTCTATCTAATAGGTCTAGACTTCATATGAAGAAGAAGTGATGTTCATTTGCTCTGAATGGACATCCTGGTCAGGGTGAGGAGTATTCCTGCTTTTGTAGCCCTCAGAATTTCTCAGCTCCTTTCTTGGCTTGGTTTTCCAGTTTTTCTTTGAATTCTGTGAGCAACTTAATCCTTCCAATACTTTCCTTTTTTGAGATAGGGTGATGTTTTATAGCCTAGGCTGGCCTCTAACTTACTATAGGCCATGTTGATTTCAAATTCACTGTGCAGCTAGGTTGGCTTTGAAATTGTGACAACCTTCTGCCAATTTCCCAAACTCACAAGGCTGAGATTGTAAGTGGGAGCCACTGTTTTTGTCTCTAATAAACTAGTACAATGAATTTAGCTAAATTCTCTTTAGCCATTTATCACAGCTACCTATATATATTCATATATATATATATATGCACATACACTCATATCTATATCTATATCATCTATATCTATATCTATAATTTTCTATTTCACATCCAATCCACAGTTTCCTCTTCCAGCTTTTTTCTTAGTCCCTGCTCCCATCACCCACTCTGTCTGTTCCCACAACAACCCCCAATCCTCTCTTCCTCTGATTATGTTTAGGAAAGTGCAGTTCTTCCATGAATATCAACAAAACTTGGTATGTCAACTTGCAGTAAGACTAAACCTCACCCCATGTATTAAGACAGGGCAACGCGATCCAGTGTGAGGAGTAGGGCCCCAACAGCCAGTCATAGAGTCAGAGACAGCCCTTGATTCCACTGTTAGGAGTCCCACTGAAAGTGACTACTGGAATCAGGGGAGGCATTTCAGGGTCAGGTAAAAACCTGGGGCAAGGGAATCTCCCAGAATTCTACAAGGATGACCCGAGCTATTACTTCTATCAATGGTAAATTTGCAGCCTGAACTGACCACTCATGTGACTAAGCAAGACTTCAAGTGGAGGGAATGGGAAAGCAACACAGCTACATAACCTTTGACCTATTGTCTTCCCTGTCTATGGAGTGTGATAGGTTAAGGGTGGGCTAGAGATTGAGGGAGTGGCTACCCAATGACCAATGTAGCCTAAAACTCACAGCTACCTTTTAATCTATGACCATTATCCACAGAACCTAAGTGATCACTCTCAAAAGATATTGTAGTGGTTGGTGACACTGGGCTTGGCTTAGACCTCTTGTTCTAAGTGAGCAGAGTGCTGGCTTACCTTTTCTTTTTAATCACACACTCCTCAATTTTTGGTGTGATCTGTGTACTCTACAGGCCTTTGACTGTTGGGTCTTTTTTAGCGAGAAATAGCTCATTCTCTATCAGTGTTGCATTTATAAATATAATTTTAATCAGTTGTCAAAATATTTCACATAGAAGAGGGCCCTGGCCCTGACCTGGTTCACTGCCTCTGGCAGGTGCCTATTTTAGAACCTTCCCTGGCAGGGAACCTGGCAAAGTGTTGTAGGACCTTGAGGGGAGAGAAAGACTTTTCTGACCCAAGCCAGGGGTTCTAGATGAATTGAAGATAGATGGGTCACAGGGGTGAGTTTGACATGCTATTTTAATGATAACTTTTCCTCTAGAAGACACTACATCCAGTAGCAGTACTTTCATTAGTTTAATCTCTTTTGAGTTGGAGCATGAACCAATGTATTAGTTTGTACTTGAGGAGAAATTGAGGATATAGAGGGCAGATGTTGGGAGAAGTACCTGAGATACATTCTCCCTGAACATGATCATTCCCCCTTTTATTTTCATGTCATCCAGCTGTATTAATAATGTACCAGTATGAAGTCACTCATCACGAGCCTATCTAGTTGTTTTATTTATATTGCAGCATGGATTTTATTTGCATTGTGTAAGATTTAACTTCCCATAACAAAGCAATATAAGCTCCTTTGAATTGAGGGATACTTCCAGACAGGTTAGTAACACAAATAAGTTACTTTACCCTAGGGGAGTTGGTACCTTGACTTATGTGCTTGCTGCCTCTTTTGTACTTCATTGTTATCATTTTGGCAGTGCTTTCAAAGAGGACAAAAGGGATAACAAAAGAAATGGTTTCTAGTGGGATGTGTGTTTTCTGACTATGAAGAAAACCAGTCTCCTCTGTGCCTCTACTAGTCACTAGGACTCATCACTAGGGATTTGGGAACTTTTCATCAATTAATTCACCAAAACTTCTCACTCTCTTACTATGTGCCTCTACTTTCCTGAAGAATAAAAAGAGAACTCATGCACAAAGAATCTTTTCTCTAGTAATTGGTTCTATTGCAAAAAAATGAAGGAACTGATGTGGGCAGTCAGCACATGCTAGTTGTGTATGTCATTTCAGACAATACCCCTTACACTTTTACAGTCTAACTACCATGTAGCTCTATAAGAGGACTGGATGTATTCACAGACTCATAAATTTACATCTCTAAAATGTTTAACAAAATATATAGTACTTAAGAAATATTTGATAATGTTACCTATTAAATAATTAGCAAACACCAGTATGGTAATCTTATATCCTCTGTTTTAAGAAGTCAGTTTGTGCACCATAGTCTACTAGATGCTGTGTGAATTCACATGTATTGCTGAAAGGTTTCATAACCTGACCCTAAACACCTCACTACTCTTGATATTTTACCTTCTAATTTTATAATTTAGTGAAAAGTCTTTTAATTTGTTAAAATAGGTTAACTCCACAGGGTGGTGGCAGGGCATGCCTTTAATCTTAGCACTTGGGAGGCAGAGGCAGGTGGATCTCTGTGAGTTCAAGGGCAGCCTCATCTACAAGAGCTAGTTCCAGGACAGGCACCAAAGCTACAGAGAAACCCTGTCTTAAAAAAAAAAACCAACCAAAAAACAAAACAAAGATTATTTCCTATTAATCACCAAATGTTCACCTCAAAGTGTATCTCCTTCTAGATGACATCTCTGTTTTTCGTTCCATGAGTTTATTTTCCCATTTTGTTCTGTAGCAAGTTCCACTATAACACCTTGACAAACATAATTATGTATTTTCTACCTCTTTCTCAATGTACATGAATATTTCACCACAAAGAGTCAGCATGAAGTGATGGGTATACCCCTCTTTTGAATATGAAATTTCTAACATCTTATTAAAAAAATAGATGTACAGTGACTTCTCAAATTTTGCATGCAAATGTATGGAAATAGAAAACACTATCCTGAGTGAGGTAACCCAGACCCAAAAAGATGAACATGGGATGTACTCACTCATAATTGGTTTCTAGCCACAAA